>NC_081843.1:107277663-107577663 GCF_963259705.1 Myotis daubentonii | reverse complement strand
TTGATATCTGGTATTGTGTTCCCTCCAACATTGTTCTTCTTTCTCCAGATTGTTGTGCTATTCGCGGTCTTTTTTATTTCAGATGAATTTTTGGAGAGTTTGTCCTTGGTCTTTGAAGTATGCCGTTGGTATTTTAATGGGGATTGCGTTGAATTTATAGATTGCTTTGGGTAGTATGAACATTTTAATGATGTTGATTCTACCAATCCATGAACATGGTATATTCTTCCATTTGTTCATGTCTTCCTCTATTGGTGCGTATGGAAGCTGGTACATATGTTCTTATGCATGGAAGCCGGTGCATATGTTTACATGTTTTAGGGTAGGCACTGGCATACCTTGACATTTCCTTAGTGAAACACCTCTTGAATTTTGACATCCAAAGTTTAGAATGTAGGTGTCTTTGAAATGCACTTATCAGCTGATGTTTTATATTTAAAAAATTGTATTTATGTCGCCAACCTCAATACTAGATTTTAAACTAAACAGTGTATGTGGGGAGCAGGCTGAGGGGAAGTCTTGAATTATATTCCAAGTAGAATTGTTAAACGCCAATGTTTTGAACAGTGCAGCCAGAATTAACAAGGGGCATGTGTGATGGTTAATAATATGTATCAACTTGACTGAGGGGGTGTCCAAATATTTGGTTAAACGTTGTCCTGGGTTTGTCTGTGAGGCTGGTTCTGGGTGAGATGAACGTGAATAGATAGACTGAGTTAACAGATCGCTCTCTCCAATGTGCGTGAGCCTCATCCAGTTCACTGAAGGCCCGCACAGCGCACAAGGCCGCATGAAGGAGAATTGGCTCTCTCTGCTTTTCTTCTAGCTGGAACCTCAGGCTCCTCCAGCTCCGGACATGGACTTGGGCTGGACTGTACCATGCCTTCCCTAGGTCCTCAGCAGAGTCCTGGGGCTTGACTGCACATCTTCGGACTTCTCAGTCTCCACAGTCACGTGAGTCAATTCCATATAATAAAGCCTGTGTGTTACAGGGTCTAGTATAATCTTTGGGTATTTCATACACTTCATATATCTACTTGGTTCTGATTCTCTGGAGAAGCCAGACTAATACAGCATGTTTGTGCATACAAAGCAACTGTTTGAAAGCATTAATCATTTAATGAACATGTTAGTCATTTCACATCTTAACACACAGCCTGTTACTTGTATATGTAGTCATTTTACTGTGAATTAGTTATGTTTCAGGAAGTTGGTTGAGGTTTTGAGTTTATATACAAAACATTGTACTTTTCCATATTTAAGATATTAAGAAATATACGCTAAATTAGCATTTATTTTTTAAATGTTTAATTTCTAAAATAGATTTCTGTTTTTAAGTGCAGAATACCTAAAGTGGAAAATGCTACACCTACAGTGGAAAGCAGGGTCATAGATTGTGTGAATCTTAAATAATTTAGCCAGATAATGCCAAATCACTAACAAAGGTGTGGTGCAAATCTTCCCACCAGGGGTCTGTGGGAATTCTGTTGCTAACCTCCTCAGTGGCAGGCTAACCAAATATCTCAATTTTTGAGGAAAAGTGTTCTTTTACAGAAAAGTGCCAGTTATAAAACATAAAAGGATTGTAAGAGAGATCGTAGAATTAGAAAAAAATAACTTCACAGCCCCAAGTGATATTAATAGATTAAGGGAAGGATTATTAATTGGTGTCAAAATCAATAAGTAAATGGTTGATGAGAAACTGCCCATTGGTTAATTGCTAAAAGGAAACCTTACACATTATGTTTTAATTACAGGGGGAAAAACTTACCTGTATACTTGAGAGGAAAAGAAAATAACTTAGTCTGAGAACCAATCAACTGTAGCATCATTAATGGCTGTTAACCATATATTGTGTGCCTTTTGGTATTTAATGCAGCATGAAGTACACACTATTGCTCATGAATTATTCTAGGCAAAAATATTTAAATTAGATTTATAAAGGCTATACAATAATGTGCCATTTATAAGGAATGCAGGATATAGACTAAGAAGTTCAATGAAAGCATAGCAAAGAAACCAGCCAAGTCCAGGCTTATTCTGCAGGCGACAAATGGACTGGGTTTTTGTTTGTTTGTTTTTTTAAGTCATTATTGTAAAAAAGAGGTTGTGATTGATTACAAGAAACTGAGGGACATAACATCCAGATGTAAGTTTGATCCAATATTTGCTATTTGAATGGACAAACCAGCTGTGATACTTTTTGGATTAAGTGGGAGTTTTGAGTATAGTCTTAGCATTAAGATATGGAAATACAGGTATCAGATTAGTAGTCGTGGTGGCTCTGGTGACAAAAGACTGATTTAATTATGTGCTTCTAATCTTCAATGCGCATGTGCTGGTTTTGTAATTTCTTTTAAAGATCATACACTAGATAAAAAGTTAATTTAATGGATCCATTTTTTATTAATTTTTAATGGAGTATATTCCCTGGTAAAAATTAACATATAAAAGATAATTATTTATGCTAAATAATAATTTTATGCAATACTAGCATATTCTATGCTAGATAAACTTCCTGCAAATAATTATTACCTTGATTGTTATTAAAAAGGCCATTTCATCTGTAGGATCAGAGTTCATCTAGAGCAGTGGTTCTCAACCTTCTGGCCCTTTAAATACAGTTCCTCATGTTGTGACCCAACCATAAAATTATTTTCGTTGCTACTTCATAACTATAATGTTGCTACTGTTATGAATCGTAATGTAAATATCTGATATGCAGGATGGTTTTAGGCAACCCCCGTGAAAGGGTCGTTTGACCGCCAAAGGGGTCGCGACCCACAGGTTGAGAACCGCTGATCTAGCGTCTTCTTCCCTCTTAATTGCCGGGGTCCAACCCCAGCAGGTCCAGGGGTCCCCAAAGGTGTAGAGGGAGTCGGCGAAGAAGGAAGGACACGGAGACAGCGTTCAGTTGATCAGCAGCCTAGCCAGGATCTCTAGCCCGGATCTCCAGCCAAGTTCTGGTCTGGATCTCCAGAGAGGTTCTGCTTAGGATCTCCAGTCAGGTTCTGTAGCCATGTTCCCTCGCTAGGTTCTCCAGCCAGGTTCTGTCTGAGATCTCTAGCCAGGTTCGGTCACCAGGTTCTAGTCAGGTTCTCTTGCCATGTTCTATAGTCAGGTTCAGTCCAGGATCTTTTGCCATGTTCTCTCCAGCGAAGTTCTTCTGTCTCCAGGCTCCATGTAGGTTCTGTCTTCTGAATTCTGTCTCCTGAGTTCTGTGTCTTTCTGTCTTGTTACAACTGTATTTATACCAGTTGATTCAATCCTATCAATCTCTATTACAAAGGTTAGGGCGTTTCTTATCTCCATTCCAGGGAGAAAAGATTATGTAGTTTAAGCATGATTGTTCGTAGTTAAAGGGATTAATTACCCGCCTGGCACTTACTTGAGGGGTTTTATTCCCTCCCTAACTTCAGGGGAAAATCCCTACCTGGGGATTCAACCTTTCTCGGAGAGGTGACTTTGGTTAAAACACAGCGCCAAGAAGGTGAGCAAACATATTAAGAACCATATGCCATATATGCCAGGTCCCTTGAAACAGCAAGGATGGACCGGCTCCCGGCACTTAATTATGTGCATTTTAACATGGATCATAAAATCGGTAGAAAATGTTTTTCTCTATTCTTCTAGCATTTTATAGTTTTGGCCCTATAGTTTTTATTTCTGTTATACTATATTCCATTTATTAAGGCATAATTAGGTTGATTAAAATAAATTATAAAGAGTTTATGTGTAGATGGCAATCTATAATTATGAATAGTTTTTATGCTCCATTTACTTCATTTTATGGAACTGTCTTTAAAAACATGCACCTCTTCTTTCTCATATTATATCTTGAAAGCATGGATTAAAACATTCAGTTTTATTGCATGTTTGCATTAGAAATTCTTTTGTTGATTGATTTAATCATAAAACAAGGATCAGAGAATTTTGGTACATGAGTCAACGGACAGCAGCACTATTGACATTTTGACCTAGCAGCTCTGTGTTTGCAGGGCTGGCCTGTGCATTGTAGGGTGCTTAGCAGTATCCTTGGCCTCTTGAGGTACCAGTAGCTCACACACGTCAGTCCTGATAATCAGAGAAGTCTCCGGACATTGCCAGCTGTCCTCTGCGGGGCACCAGTGAATTAATGCTTTTAATCATGCTGACTGTTCTTGGTCTGTGTTGTTTATTAGCCCTTCTTAGACCATTCAGTAGTGCTGCTGTTGAGAAACCTTACACTAATCACCAAATGCTTTGGGTTTATCTAAGGGGGGTGTCTAACCCAGGAAAGGTAAGTAGGGGCAGGGAGTCATGGAATGCTTGCGTGGAACCAGGAGCTGGAGTTTGAAGGACAATGGAATATCCGGGAGGAGGACACCGGATGTGACAGGTATGTGCAGTGTGCTATGGGAACGTGGAGGAAGGAAAGTCTACTTTGGGGGCATAATGAGGAGCGGGCAGGCTTGTCCAGGAAAGATTCTCAGGGAATGTGAGCTGTGTCGCAGTGATGGCTAGGAGGTTGTTGTGTGAGCAAAGGTATGTGAGGGATGATGCTGGAAAAGTTCTTGAATTTTATTTTCAAATTGAGTTCAGTAACTCTGCCAAGAGTCATTGTTAGACATGGTATAATTAGTCCTACAAAATAATAACAGCAACAACAAAGACTGCATATGGCAATAATAATTTCTTTGTACTGCAGGGGGGGTCATCATATTTTTTAAAATCACATACTTAAGAAAACTACAGAATTCAGTTGAAATGATGAATATATGAGGATATTCATTACAGCTATAATTTGTATATTGGGGAATTTTCCAGTTATATTTCTTTTATTGACTTCTAGTTTAATTTTACTATAGTCAGAAGGAATCCTTTGTATAGTTTCTATTCTTTCAAACTTGACAGTTTGTTTTATGGCCCAGAGTATAGTCTATCTGGTTGAATGTTCCATTTATACTTGAAAGAAATGCTTATACATATGTTGGATGGAGTGGTCCATAAATGCCAATAATATGACGTTGTATTGACGGATTGGTTGATACTGTGGCTTATGACTCCTATATCTTGACTGATTTCCTGTCCACTTTTTCAGCAGTTACTGGGAGGGC
This sequence comes from Myotis daubentonii, assembly GCF_963259705.1. NCBI lineage: Eukaryota > Metazoa > Chordata > Mammalia > Chiroptera > Vespertilionidae > Myotis > Myotis daubentonii. Next base: position 107,572,567 of record NC_081843.1, on the reverse strand, counting down.
GTCAAGCTATCATTGTGGGTTTATCTCCTCCGTTCAGGACTGGCAGTTTCGCTCTTATGTATGTTGAGGTTGTATGGTTAGGGTCGTGCACATTTAGAATTGTTAGGTCTTCTTGGAGAATTGACCCATTTATTATTATCTAATGTCCTCTTAAACATTGATACTATTCTTGTTCGGAAGTAACTCTGTAATATTATTATAGTCACTTCGATTTTTGTTGATGTTTGCATGGTATCTTTTCTCATCATTTTACTTTTAACCTATCTATGCTTTTATATTAAGGGGGTTTCTTATAAGTAGCAGATACTTTTTAAAAATTCAATCTGACAATTTCTGTTTTTAATTAGTATGTTTGGATCATTCACATTTTGCCATGATTAATATGGTTGGACTGAAATCCACACTCTTCCTCTCTATTTGTTCCATCCCTTCATTTCTTTTATCCTCCTTTTCTGTCTTCTCTTTGGTAACTTGCACATTTTTTTTAATGCTTGCATTTTATACCTACTATTGACTTATTATTTATATTAAACATGGCTTAGTAGTGCTCTAAGGTTTACAATATATATCTTCAATGAGTCAGAGTATGCCTCCAAATAATATCCTGCCTCATGTGCAGTGTTTATCTTGTCATTGTACAGAACCGACTTTAAAAGAGTGTACAATCACACCTTCCACTAATTATGTTACTAAAATTCTGAACCCTCTACACCTTATGTGTCTAGCAAATGTTTAACAACTGCCTCCGGGGGGAAAAAAAGCCCTGATTTGTAGCGTTTGATGGTTTCAGTGGTTTAACCACTCCAACCATGGCCGAGTTTAGGCTCCCACAGTGCCATCACTGAGTGTGCAGTCGGGAAGAAATGAGCACAGTCATGTCGTTGAGCCAGTGCAAGCAGGTTCCAGGACACGCTGCTTAGCCCAGAATGCCGCCTGGTGTTGCTAAGACATGGCTTTGGCTCTTGGTTACTATTTATATTTCTAGGACCTACAACTTTACATTCTCAGGCTTTTCAATATCCAAGGAATCTGCAACTACAACGTATTTCACCTGTTGGCAAGTTTATCTTCTCTTACTGATAATGACTTCAAGGTCATTAAAAATGATTATGTCCCTTTCATAGGATTTCTTTCTACCTTTAAGAATACCGCCCTAGACAGTTTGTCTCAGTGGATAGAGAGTTGGCCTGTGGACTGAAGGGTCCTGGGTTTGATTCTGGTCAAGGGCCCATGCCCAGGTTGTGGGCTCTATCCTCAATAGGGGTAGTGCAGGAGGCAGCCAATCAGATTCTCTCTCTCTCTTTTTCTCTCCTCCCCCTTTCTCTCTGAAATCAATGAAACAAAACAAAACAAAAACACAGTTGTCACCAGAGCCTCCCATATACGAGTTTGTATTAACTGAATCAATCTAAAGACAGAAGAAAACAAAGAGTTGCATCAAGCCATTAGGCAAGTAGAAGTTGTTGGTGACAGCTAGCCAGGAGTCGGCTGTCCTACCCTTGGGGCTTAGAGCAGATTTAGTTTGGGGAAAGAATCTGGGAGGATTAGAGAGCAGCTTTTGCGTGTTTCCTTACCATGAGAATGTGAATCACTGGATTGATATAGGTTAGCCAGAGGTCTGTGCTTTAAGAATCTAAAAATAGCTGCCCTGGTGCTCACTTCTAACCAGGCACCAACTCTTAGCTATGGCCTAATAAGATGAGATCATCAGTTGTTATTTACAACAGGATTGGGAAAGGGAACAAATACTGAACACTTGGTACCTTCTGGAAGAATCTGTTTGGAGACAGTCTTAAGAGTCTTTTGATTCCAATGTCTCTCTATAGCAGCGGTTCTCTCCCTTTGGCGGTCGAACGACCCTTTCACAGGGGTCGCCTAAGACCATCCTGCATATCAGATATTTACATTACGATTCATAACAGTAGCAACATTACAGTTATGAAGTAGGAACGAAAATAATTTTATGGTTGGGTCACCACATGAACTGTATTTAAAGGGCCAGAAGGTTGAGAACCACTGCTCTATAGAATGGAGATTCCAAATCACTCATGGTAACTTCTCTGTAACTTCAAAAGAAACTTTCTGCAGAGAATGTGCTGAATAGAAACATCACAGGAGCCAATGCTCCATACTTTAGACCGAGGACTCAAATGCTAAGAGACTAGGAAGGGTCATAAAGAGGGTCGCAGTATATATTCCAGATAACAGTTGAGTAACGGTGCACTTTACTGAGCAGACACGTGGGTTAGTACTTCTTTGTGTTATCTTTTCTCCACATTCCAGGATAAAAATAGTAAAAAGGAAATTGAAAGATCTTAAAGCTAATTTCTCATTCCTTCCTCCCTTTTCTTTGATCTCCATATAGCACAACACCACCAATTTGTCAGCCTTCTTCTAGAAGGGGAAATTAAAGCATAAAACACATCTTTATGATAAATAAAAGCATATAGGTAGGGATTATAAGTCATTTAAATGACCTTAGGGGTAGCGATTCCAAAACAGTCCTTAGTGAACTACTGTTGCTATTCATCACCTTAGTGGCTAAGAAATTCAGACCTTTCTTTTTCTGTGAGTTAAAGAATACTTAGTTAAAGCATACTTACTTAGATTTATAACAACACCTTAAATACAAAGAGAATCATTTTAAGTTACACTATAGTTACTTTTTATTTTATTTTTTTAAACCATGTATTTTTTTCAGAGATAAAATACTCGTTTTAAAAATTAGAAAAATATAGTTAAAACATAAATAAAACAGAAAAACTAATCATAACCCCAACACTCAGAGAGAAATACTGTTAACATTCATAATATTTTATCTGCACCTTTTTATGCACGTAATATTTTTAAAAATTGGAATTATACTGCATATATAGTTTCAAATACTAACATTCCCACGATGTATATAAAAGAGTCTTTTCCTGCCCTATAAAACATTTTGACTCTCTAATTTTTTGCTGAGTCATATCCTAACATGGATGCTTCAAGTATTTCATCACTACTGTTCCCTTTTCTATAACTTCAAAATCCCTTATCTATCGTCCTTTATCTACTACAATTTCAAAATCCAGACAGCTGTGAAAAAAAAAATGTTTGGAAACTCATTGAGGGCACCTGAGCTGGCCTTATCTCATTTGGTAGCAAGACTCACCCAGACTGATATGAGGCTCTTACTATATACTTATCCCACGTCAAATAATTCTGGCTTTTCTACTTATTGATTTGGGAGTTACCTGACTTCTCTGAAATTTGGTTTCCTTGGCCAAATGAATAGCTTGTTGAGAGAACTCATTAATTCACTCAAGTAAAGAGCTTGACAAAACTAAGCATTCAATAAAACTTGGCTGTTATTCTTACTATTATTAACCTTATTTATCCCAAAGAGAAAACAGCCTTTTCCTAACTTGATATCAGAGAACTAGATGATACAAGCCATCAACTGCTCCTACTTTATCAGAAAAGTCCAACTCTTAAATACAAATAAGAAAAAATGATGTTGCCACCTGACTCTTAGTTTAAAAGGTAGAACTATCCCTATTCCCTCCATCCCACACTCCATTATTTCAAATGTTCTACTTAAAATTTATTTTTTATATTTTCATTTTTATTTTTAAGTAATTTATCTTTAATGTTGAAAGTATTGCAGATACTTTGCCCCTGCCCCCACTGACCACCTCCTTCCCCTCCCTCAGGCCTTTCCTGCACTATTGTCTGTCCAGGGGTATGCATATATGCATTTGACTCTTATTGTTTGTCCTTTAAGAGTAAATGGCTACAGCCCTAGCTGGTTTGGCTCAGTGGGTAGAGTGTCAGCCTATAGACTGAAAAGTTCCATGTTCAATTTTGGTCAAGGGCCCATGCCTGGGTTGTGGGCTTAATCCCCAGTGTGGGGTGTTCAGGAGGCAGTCAATCAATGATTCTCTCTTATCACTGATGTTTCTATCTCTCTCTCCCTCTTCCTTCCTCTCTGAAATCAATAAAAATATATTTTTAAAAAGAGAGTAAAAGGCTACACATTTGACTGATAACATACATTCCAAACTCAGCATTCGGTTATAACAGTAATAACCCGTGAAACTGCAACCTTTTTTGTAAATGTTGAAAGCATTGCCCAAGGCTGGATGAGAGCAGTCCCCAGTCCTTGAGATGTTTAGAGAGGATTTCAGAACATGTACAGGTTAAACTGCGCTATCAAAGCCCTCGTGCAACTTGAATGATTTTCTTGTCCTACTTTCTATTTCTCTTGCCTCTTGACTTCATTGTTTGGCAGAACAATACAAAATAAGGTTTACTCTGTTTTTGACTAAGAGCAAAAACATGCTATTGCCGGTAAGATTGCGCTCCTTTGAGGGGATGTGCATGGTACGGGGGCGAGGGGAAGGAAGATATAAAAACAAGGAAGGATTGAGTCCTTTTACAGAGAATTTACTTGAGTTATCTAAGGACAAATGCAGCCTACTATTTTTTGGACTTTGATGAGCTTAGATCCAGGGAACAAATTGTGATGTTACCATTTGTATTTGTGTCTTAAACTGGTAGGGTGCTGCAGTGGAATGATCCCCTTCTCAGAACTGGGATTTGGGGGGGATGGTTGTATGAACTTTTGAACTTTACTCTTTTATTCAAGTGTTACCCCTAGGCAAGCTAGCCCACAGACCCCAAAGTATAATGTTATTATTAGCTTCCAGGAAGCAACAGGCCACAAAAATGCAAACATGTTCTAAGTAGACAGCAGAAGTTTGTGAATTTTGTTGTTGATAATACAGCCTTTGAGTAGACAAAATAATAAAATTCTAATGTTTATGTAAATTGTTGGGACTTGTTTTGTATCCTCACTGCTCCTTGCCTTAATATGGAGATGCTACAGTCTTCCCGCTGTGTACAGAGAACAGACTGTCCCCTCCTCCGTCCCCCCTCCCACCCCCGGTGCAATGCCACTCCGCTTCAGTGCTGGGCTTCAGTTGCATGCACGTGGACCTACATTTTCGCTGACTAGAAAAAATGAAACAAATAACCCACTGGAGTTTGTGTACGAACACACAGTAAGCTAAGAATGAGCAGTGTTTTTACAGAAAAACCGACCTTTATATTGCATTCTAAATGGGAGGCAATTAGCTTTGATTTTATTAGATACTGGTACATGATGTTCGCTTAGAAAGCTTTTTTAAAATAAAAAATGTAAATCATAAATATTAGCTCCTTTTAAAAATAACAGCAACAGTCGCTGCTGTCAACCTCACTTCCCTGTGTGTCAGCGCAGCACAGATTGTTTCAATGACCAATGCTGACCCGGCCTCTCCCCACCTGGGGAGTGGGATCGCTTTTTCAAAGGATTTTGTAACATAACTGTCTATGCAAGTTTACAGACAGGGCTGGACAAAAGGAGGTTTGCAGTTGTGTGTGTATGTGAAACAGTTTATTCTTGTATTATTACTTATTGTATTTTCTATACAAATAACTGTAAGCCTACTTCTGTCTGCCCCTGTACATTCATTTTGTCGTTGTTGTTAGAGGGGCCTCAAATTGCTGAGTTTTGTGTAGACCCTGTAATACTATAGAAATGCCAAACTAGACAGGCTGTGAGCTCCTCCTGCGCGTCAGTACTGTAGAGAAATGACACGGAGTCTTTCTGACATTTCCAGGCCTGAGTGACATTTCATTCTAATGCATGTGTGGATTGAAAGTTTGGTATATGCTAAGGCTATGCGATGTTCACATGAATGAATGAAATACTTGCTACGCGACATGCGACATTTTACCATCTCCATGTCATAAAACGGATCACGTTTTGTCAGGATTTTCATGAGTCTTTGTTCAGTGGCCTCTCACCTCTCCTCGTGCGACAGAAGACCAGCCCTTCCACAGGCTGCATCCTGGGAAAACTGAGCAAGGAGGGGAGAAGGGAAGTGAAGGAACTTTCTGTGTGTTGGATTATCACATAATACAGCTGAATACAATCTCTGCATGTTCATTTGGCATCACGTCCTTCAGGGTGTGAGGAGGGGGACAGAGGAAGAGACCATGGTCACAGAGATGGAGGAGGATAGAAGTCACATGAGGTAAATCGTTTTCCTTTCTTTCTTCTCCATCACTTCATTAGCACATATCCTTCCCATTGCTCGGCCCAAACATCCTGGAGACAACCTTGAATACTCTCCTTTCACACTCTGCTACTGATTTCTTGGAAATCAGTTGGCTCTAGTTTTAAAATATATTTATCCAGCAGGCAAATAAGATATAGAAGACCTGAACAATGACATTAACAACTTGACATAACCAAGCTGTGGGGAGTCACCAATGACAGAATTTATCCTTCTTCTAAGGCACATGAATATTTAACATAATAGACCATAGGAAGGGTCATAAAGTAAGTTGAACAAATTTCAAAGAATTGAAATCTCTCAGTGTGTACTCTTGACCACAGTGGAATTAATTTAATGACTTAAGAAAAAAAAATGAAGTTGCCTATGATGCCAACATTGAGCATGATACCAGTAAACTTGATGAATTTCATTCATGCTAAAGAAGTCTCCGTTTTCATTAGCAGGGCTCCTTGTAACTTAATTAGATGTTATCATTGACTATACTTAGTAAGAAATGCTCATGAGAAAGCAGATTCAAATGTCAGCAGTCAAGAAAGAGGTCAAGAGGCCAACTGATTTCTGTGTAAATAAACACATTAGATAGGATTAATATAATTAAATTTGGAGTGGCATTTTAAAGCCAAAATAACTATCAATTCAGAACTCAGCTCAGAACTCAGCTGTCAAAATTCCCTTAAGATCTTAGCAAGTTGTTTAGAGACAAGTGGAAAGACATTAGGTCGCTAAGTGATTACTGTAATTTAGATAATTTTCTTTAAAGCAACCTTTGCATACATTAAAATATATTTACCTTGGGGTCTTATTACAACCTGACCCAGTTAAACAAGTTGAAGATCAGAGTGCACACCCAATTCAAACAGCAGCAGGAATCAGTTGCTCTATGTGTCCCGTGTTATTTCTTTATATTTGTTGAATTGCTTGACTCCGAGATGCCTACTCAGTGATGATTTAATCCAAGAAGCCTGTCTCCAGAGTACCTCCCCACTGCCTCCTGTGTCAGCATCTGCTCTCCATTCATCCTAGCTTTAACATTCCACCTTCCAGTCAGACCGAAGATTACTATTAAAATGCTCCCCCCCAGCAACATATCCGTTAGCCATGTGACTCCTTGGTCTTGGCAATCTAGGCTTTAGCACGGATTTCTCCAAGACTTGGGAGGGGACGTATAGCAGGACAGGTTGTATCTGCCTGGCGGACACATGCTGGCTGCAGGGGGACCCCAGTAGGTTATAGTAGTTATGTCTAATGTGGGACTTAGATCTGGGTTAGCATCTGAATTCCTCCTTTTCCTTGGGGTAATAATGCCATCAACATAAAAGTGCATTTATTCTTTTTATGGTACTACTAAATAGATTTTAAAAATACATTTTTATTGATTTCAGAGAGGAAGGGAGAGGGAAAGAGAGAGAGAAACATCAGTGATGAGAGAGAACCATTAATCGGCTGAATCAAACCTGGGACCCTTTAGTCCGCAGGCCAACACTCTATCCACTGAGCCAAATCAGTCAGGGCACTAAATAGTCTTAAATACTATACAGTTAGTGGCTAATTTCAATGATTCTCCCTCGATCTTTCTACTTCTATAATTGCAATTTTAGACTCTGCTTGTCCAACTCTGAACGTGAAAACTTTGGAATTGTGGGACCCTAAGGGAATCTATACACATACCATTCCTTAATTCACTTGAAAATATTTTAGTGTGATGAGTAATCTTACAAACATTGGGAATATATAAAATAAATAATTAAAAAATCACTGCTTTATGGAACTTACAGTATAGTGTGGGGATAACTGTGAAAGTTCAAGCAACTATGAAAGAACAATGACGATGACTACTGTGAAGAAGTTTCTTGCTTTGGGGAAGTTCAGAAAAGGCTTCTCTGAGAAAATGAGGTTTTAGCTGAGATCTGAAAAGTAGGAGCTAACCAGGGAACCCTCTCAATATTGTACTAATTCTCCAGGAATAGTACCAATTCCTTAAAACTCTTGTGATTGCAATTTTAGTTACCATTATGTTGAACAGTCACGGTAGACTGCTTTTCTCTCTCTCTCTTTTTTTTTTAAAAATATATTTTATTGATTTTTTACAGAGAGGAAGGGAGAGAGAGAGAGAGTTAGAAACATCAATGAGAGAGAAACATCGATTAGCCGCCTCCTGCACATCCCCCACCGGTGATGCGCCCGCAACCCAGGTACATGCCCCTGACCGGAACTGAACCCGGGACCCTTCAGTCCACAGGCCGACGCTCTATCCACTGAGCCAAACCGGTTTCGGCTTTTCTCTTTTTTTTAACGACCATTTCAAGCTGAGAAATAACATCATTTTAATAATAATTTTATTGGGTCATGGAAAGAGGAGTAGAGGGGAAAAACAAGGAAAATGTGTGATGCTGCTGTTCCTTTTCTTGTTTTGGGACCATTAATTTTAGTGTGAGGCCAGACAGTTTCTTTAATCTTTTATGGAAGTAGCAGGGATCAGTATGTCCTCGCTCGTCATTACCACGGAACACGTACTTTCTGTACCCACTGCATATCCTTCCCTTTTGAAGTCTAGATTTGTATTGTCTTGTCTCATCTTCATCATCATGAACTCTAACCCACCACATTTCCAGCAGAAAAAACCAAATTCTAGATGAATTAAATAGGTTGCTCAGAATGTACTCACTGCCTTATCACTATCCTGGGTGAGCCAACATTTGTGTTAATGTCGGTCTTGATGTCTGACCCTTATAGTTCCTTAGCCCCCACCAAACCACTGACCTTCAGCTTTGCATAAGCCTCCTAAATGACACCCTGGAGCTTTGCATCACTAAAACTCTTCTCCAGTATCTTACACTATAAACCTTGTAACTCTGACCACAACCTACTTACTGTTCATCAACTCTCTTACTCCTACAGAAGTGGCAGTTTAGTTACTATTCCTTTGGGGTCTTCTAATAACTACCTTCTTTGCAAGCTCGAATCTACTCCTAACCTAGGATTAGATTGATGGTACTCACCAGAACGTCCTAGTCTTTCCCTGCTTGACAGTCTTCTAGGCTCTCCTTGCAAAAAGCTTAGGCTTGATTAACCTTTTCAAAATACAATATTTGCTTGCCCTTCTGGGCTCCTGAACATTGGTTGAGAAATTACTAAACCACATTGATTGGTCTCTTCAGATTCCTGCTATTCAAATTCAAATGGGTCTTCATTGCTAGTTGACAATTCCTGTATTCATCCCTTTGGGCTCTTGTATATTTATATCTTTTTGCTTTCTCCTAAAATCCTTAACCTCAATTCCAACCCTGCCTTCTCACTCTCGGCAGGTGACTTTATCTCCTAGTTCATAGAGCATTTAGGAAGATAAATTTTTAAAATTATGTACCTTCATTTTCCATTTTCTCTTCAGAAAAATACATCTTCTATATAATAAATAAAAACATGTTTTATATAGATTTTTCTCTAGCTCTTTACTGTTAGAACATAGTACACAGTTGATATATCCTGTGTATATTTAAACTAATATTAGATTTATATTTAAACTAATATTAGATTTATTTAATATATATTATTAAATAATATATTTAATATTTAAACTAATATTTAATATTTAATATATTTAAACTAATATTAGATTTAGATGTCAAGTCAATTCAATTCATACCAGTGAAATGAAAGTATAACTAGTCTTTGTTTGAGTTACATGAGTAATGATGGTTTATAGACTTTTAGTGGGTCTGTGAACTTGGGTCCTAAGGTCAAGCTTCTGCTATGGTTTTTTTAGGACTCTTGATAAACTCATACTATCTTCTACCCTTATCATCCATTGTCCTAAAGGAAACTCAAGGAGAGCAGAAGAAACAGAGTGCTGTCTCCCCCTCAATCCTGTGATCCTGGAGCAAACATTTCTGAGCTCTATTACTATGAAGGGGTGGGGGAGAGCATTGGTGGGACTATTTGGAGGCAGCCTTTGGGAAAACTCTTTTCTTGGTAAGATAGCCAATAAAAATGTTTACATGAAGAAATTCATTAATATGGCATGTTGATTCCTTGGGGCAGGGTATTCAGATTTGAACTGAAAGTGTGTGGGGTTGTTTCTTCTTTCTTTTTTATTTGTTTTTAATTGACTGGTAAAATAAGTAGTTTCTAGGATGGAAAATTGCTTAAAGGGAGGCCTTATCAGCATATAGGGTACCCTACTGTTTCTACTGCCAGATTTGAAGATTTTCAGTCATAACATCTTACCAGCTACTAAATAGTATTTTGACTTTTAAAAGGCAAATGCATTCTTATACTATGAATTGTGTCTTTTTGAGTGCATAAATTTGAGAGAAGAAAATTGTGCTATAAATACTATATTGTAACCTGATTTTTTTAAAAAATTGATTTTAGAGAGAGGAAAGTGGAGAGAGAGAGAGAGAGAGAGAGAGAGAGAGAGAGAGAGAGAGAGAGAAACATCGATGCACAAGAGAAACACCAATTGGTTGCCTCCTGCACACACCCCAACCAGGGATTGAACCTACAACCTGGGCATATGCCCTGACCAGGAATCGAACCTGCAACACAAACAGGTTGGAATCAGTGTTCCAACCAACTGAGCCACACTGACCAGGGTGTAACCTGATTTTTTTTTTTTTAAATGTAAAAACACATTATGAAAATTTCTTAGGGAATTACGTATTATTCCATAGCATTATTTTTTAAAGAAAATAGTTTTTGTTTTTAATGCTGAGTTTGAAGTGTCCATATCTGTGTGCCAGTACATACTCTTCAGGCAGAAAGGACATTTTTAAGTGATGACAAGTGGCTGTCAGTGTCAGACCTGGCAGATATTAAAAATGCAAGCATGCTCAAATGTGTAAACATTCTTAAATTTTTTTCAGACTTAGGGAAAAGTTGCCAAACAGTAGTATAAAGAACTCCCAGATCTTCCTCACCAATATGCCCAATTCTTGACATTTTACCACATTTGCCTCATCCATTATGATGAATTTTTAAAAAATATTTTTTATTGATTTGATTTTATTTTTTTAAAATATATATTTTATTGATTTTTTACAGAGAGGAAGGGAGAGAGATAGAGAGTTAGAAACATGGATGAGAGAGAAACATCGACCAGCTGCCTCCTGCACATCTCCCACTGGGGATGTGCCCACAACCCAGGTACATGCCCTTGACCGGAATAGAACCTGGGACCTCTCAGTCCGCAGGCCGATGCTCCATCCACTGAGCCAAACCGGTTTCGGCTTTTATTGATTTTAGAGAGTAAGTGAGAGCGGGAGAATCATTGATTGGCTGCCTCCTGCACACCCTACAATGGTGATTGAGCCTGCAACCTGGGCGTCGAGCCCGCAACCTGGGCATTGAGCCCGCAACCTGGGCATATGCCCTGACCAGGAATTGAACCACGACTTCCTGGTTCATACGTCAACGCTCAACCACTGAGCCATGACGGCCAGACAATGATGAATCTTTTTCTGAATAGTCTGAGAGGAAGTTGGAGACATGGTATTCTGTCACTCTTATTATTCCTGTTTCTGTTTTCCAAAACCCAAGGCTGCTCTCCAGAATATAACTATTGGTTTTATTAGGACTCTTGGTGAACTCATACTATCTGAATCAGGAAATCAGCCATGACAGTACTGTCATCAAGACCCCATGCAAATTTTACCACCTTCTCGACAACGTCTCCTCCCTTTTCTGGCCCAGCATTCAATCCAGGCTGGCAGGTTGCATTTAGTGGTCATGTCTCTTTAGTCCCCTTTCATCTGGAACAGTTCTCACCTTTAACAGGTGGTACAGGCCTTTCATTTTGTAACATGTGCTTCATTTTGGGTCCATCCAGTCTTTCCTCATGTCCAGACTTGGACCATTAATAACATTATCTTTAATGGCCACATTAATACCTTTTCTTCTTCATGAATTCATTCAAAAGTTATTTCTTGAACGTCCTGTGTGTCAGGTGATAGGGATGAGGCAGTGAATAAGATAGGCACAACTTCTCATCTTCATGAAGCTTCTGTGATATTTCTTTACACAGTTGTATTATAGCTGTCTCAACCAGTCACCTCTTTTCCTGCTCTATTAGATTATTCCCATGTTTTGTTGTTAAAAATTATAAATCATGTTTACTTGAACATTTTTGTTGTTGTTGTTACAGCTTTGTGCATGTCAGGATTGTTTCAGGAAGCTATGTTCTTCAGAAATGAGATTATGAGATCTGAACAGTAGATGTTAGTTATTTTTACATCGATTGCCTATTTCTCTCTAGAAGAGCCAGGTCTTCCCAAACTCTCACCACTGGTTATCATCACTTAAACTTATTATTTTTACTTCTCTGTTAATTAAAGCAGGCACCCCTTTTTTCTTGGCTCCTTTCAGATGTAGGACTGTTAGTTTGTATCCTATATTTTTAGTTAACGAGCTTACATATCTGAACATCATAGTGGTGAACCCAACCATAACCTTAGTTGAAAGAGCAAACTGCTGAAAAAGTAATTTTTGTCAGTGTGTCAAATCAGATAATATTTGTTTCTGTGTTACCAGAAACTGGTACAAGGCCTGGTATGTCGTAGCCATGCAGTAAACATTGAATTTAGTTCTTTCATGTTTTCCTTTTTTTAAAAAAATATATCTTATTGATTTTTTACAGAGAGGAAGGGAGAGAGATAGTTAGAAACATTGATGAGAGAGAAATATACATCAGCCGCCTCCTACACACCCCCTACTGGGGATGTGCCCGCAACCAAGGTACATGCCCTTGACCAGAATCAAACCTGGGACCCCCCAGTCCACAGGCCGACGCTCTATCCACTGAGCCAAACCAGTCAGGGCAACATGTTTTCCTTCTTATTAAGTATGAGTTCTGTTTTAAATGGAAGAAAATCTCAGCATTTATCTAGTTTCAGTTTTTGTTTGATTTACTTAAGAATGATTTATGAATAGAGTTTGATATTGCAGTTCATTACCATGGTAATAGTCACTAACACCAGACTTTCAAAATGACAGTGAGTGGCAAAGTGTTGAAAAGTTTTTCATTTCTACAGTGACATCTTGATGGTTAGCAGTGATAGAAGATGAAATAATTGAGGTTTTCAGATAAAAACATGTCATTTTGACTACTTTTTGGGCGATGGAAGCGTTTATGAAGTTACTGGATTTCAGAGACGGATATATTTGGCTTATCTACAACCTATAAAACTTTGTACAACAAAAACAATGGGTGGATTTTAAGAGTATTATGCTAAGTGAAACAAGTCAGATGGAAAAAGACAAAAACCGTATAATTTCACTCATATTTGGAATATGAAACAGAAAGTAACAAAATAACTAAAAAGACAAACAAAAAAACCCCCCTCATAGATACAGACAACAGAATAGTGGTTACCAGAGGGGAAACCAGAGGGGGTTACCAGGGGGTAGGGGGAGAAAGTGGATAAAGGGGGTCAAGTATATGATAACGGAAGGAAACTAGACTCTGGTGGGGAGCGCACAATGGGGCACATAGGGTCAAATTATAATATTGTACACCTGAAAGTGATAGTGTTACTAACCGATATTTCCCCAATAAATTTAATTTAAAATAAAGGACTTATAGGATTTAGAATCAAGAGAACTGGATTTTAGGTTCCCATCTGCAACGAAATTAATGCCAGAATTTAATATTTCTGAGTTTTAGTTTTCTAATTTATAAAATATAAACAGTATTTCCCTGATTGCAGTACAGATTTGCGTCAGACGTACCAAATGAAGTCTTACATGCAAAAGCATATTTTAAGGTATGATGCAAATTACAGATATGAAATGTTACTGTCCTTCTTATGGAGGCTTATTTACTGTGATTTCCTATGACCTAAGCATGATGGGCTTTGGTTACTTGGTTTGCAATATATGTCACTCAACCCCAGAATGGGGTTTCTTTGGGGGGCATGAAAATGTCCTAAAATTGTTTGTAGGGATCATCGTGCTACTCCATGAATATAATCAAAACCACTGAGTTGCCACTTAAAATGGCTGAACTGAATGATATATAAATGAAATCTCAATAAAGCTGATTTTTCCAAAAAGCCCATCAGTCATGCCTGCCACTAAAGGGTTTTAACTGCACATCTTTTCATGTGCAGCTCGGCCGTCTGGCCATATGAATGGTCTCTATTCTTCTCCTTCCCCTCTGCTGTCGCTCAAAGAGTCAGACTCTCTGAGTGGATAAAATGGAAGGTTTTCCTTTAGCTCCGAAGGGGGCTTCCTGTGCTGTTCAGGAGCAAGGGCAGAGTCGAGGTTGGTCACCTCCAGGCCGTAGCGATGATGCTTTCTGGCGGTGCTGTGCGTGAGGACCATAGGAGTGACTCTCCCATCGGGGATGCTGGGCACTACATGAGCTAATACAGCACAGGGCTAGAGCAGTGCCTGCCACCCCATGGGAGCTGCTGGAGAGCAGCTCTTACAATGATCCTAACCTAAACCGCCGCCCTAATTGTCACAGCTCTCCCTCGAGGACTCTATTATGAAGAGTAGAAAACAGAGAGAAACCTTGGAGTAAGAACATTTCCTTTCATGACTGCCTAACTCAGGTCTTATTCAAGGATTTCTTTTCCTGATACAGTGAATTTCCTACAGAAGGCAGAAACATCTTTCGTTCTTTAGATATTGTTTGCTTTTGTGTACCTGGGATGGGAGAATGTATCTATGAATTAAATAACATTTCTCCTTCTTGACACAATAATTTATAGAACCAGGTGATGGAAGGCAAGGGGGAAAAAAGGGAGATATTTGTAATACTCTCAATAATAAAGATTTTATATATATTATATATATACTATGTATACACATCTATCTATATACATAATAGAGATATGTATGTATAAAATCTTCAGTGTAGCCCTCGTGTACCCCAATGAATGTGGTGTCTTACACAGTGATGTTCAATAAATTCTTGAAAATCTAAATGAATGAATGAGCTCAGACAATATGGGTTTATCTCCAGTTTCCATGAACTCATGCCCTGGTGCTTAGCAGCCAATGAGATGTGATGTTATCACCATCCCTATGTTTATATACTGTATTTTCCTTTCCAAAGCATGTTTACATTATATTTACAATAGCATCATATGTGTTAGATACGTATTTTGTGTTCCTATTCTACATACCATAACCGTATATGCATTTGTAATGCATCCTGTTCAGAAACATTTTCATAAGTTGTGTATTAACCCATTTTATCCTCAGAACCATTTTATGAGATAGATCAGACAGGTACAAATGACTGCAACGCTTAAAGGAACTGAAACAAGAATAGAATTGGACTAGTAGAGTCTTGAGTTACATGCCCATCCTGGTACCGACTTTTGTGGCCTGAAGGAGGCAGTGTTGTACGTGGGCAGACCTGGCAAATAGGCTCACCAAGGAGCGTCCAAACTACATGGACTGAGTGTGGAGACAGAGGGTTCTTTGAGTGCAAGTCTGGCACTGTTTTCAGAAGAGGGACTGGATGCTGGGTTGGCAAAGCAATACCTGAACATTGTGCCATGAACACAGCTTTGCACCCCGCTTGCTTGTGATAGGATGCCTGTGTTTCTCTAAATGCCTGTTTGAGAAATGGTCAGTCCCGAGTCTGTTTTATCACCCATTCCTTTCCTCCAGTGCCCCTAACAGACGTACCCGCCATACAAAACATTCTTATAGATTTGGAGCAGTCACACTTGCTGAAGCCTTTTATTTAACTTAAATTTTTCATTTTAATATCTTTGGCAAATTTAAATTTCTCAACCAGTAAGTCTGTTGTTTTTCAAAGAAGATACAAACAAAATAACACACATGAGAGCAAATGGGCAATTTTTTAAAAAGGCGAAGAGAGTGGAAGGACAAGGGAAGGGATCTTTGCGAGGCAAAGTGAATTCCAATCTGTTTAAGAGAGCTAAAAATTCTAAAATAATATGCGCAATACTGGATTGAATAACCAACAAAAATAGCAGAGATGCTCAAATATATAGGACTATACGACTCACACATATGTACTGAAAAATCATTGGTAATGAAAAAATGTATTTGGTTTTGGGAAACTGGTCACTTGTATAGATTCAAAGTTCCATCTAGGGCTCCAAGATTTAGAATCAAGAGAACTGGATTTTAGGTTCCCCTCTGCAATGAAATTACTGCTACCATTTAATATTTCTACCTCAAATAAGAAGGAATTAGAATGGAGTATAAGTGGAGTATAGAGTGGAATGGAGTACAATCTTGATACCAGTTCAGTTTCTGACTCCTGGAAAAAACTGCAGCAGGTTCCTGGGTTTTGAATGGGCCGGGGGAGGAGGAGTGTTGGTGGTGGAGTCAGCTCTCCTTGATCTCTACAGTTTAAATCAGGTTTCTGAAGTTACAGTGGGAAGGGATGTTAAAGACCATGTATTTCATTCTCTTTATCTCACAGATATGGAAGCCGAGGCACAGAGGCATTCACTGATGTGTCTAAGTGAGCCTATGGTTGGTTATTTTCAAAACTGGTCAGCAAATAACCAAAAATAGTTGATGAAAACTTGATGCAAACGGGAGAATGAAATGCTTCTTTCGCACCTCTTCTGCCCCAAATGTTTGACCATTGATGTCCCTTAGCACTTCTTGAGAAAAGGGATGAGTGTAGAGGAAGAGGGGATGCCACAGGAGAAATGACAGAGCAGGGGACATGAGGGACGTTGGAAAGGGCTCATCCTCTGATGTGATATACCACGGAAGCTCTTTCCGAGGACCTGGAACAGCCTCACCTGCTCCCCTTGTTCAAGATCCACATGACAACTTAATTTGCGTCCTAAGTGTACTTTCTAAGGGTGCCAGATAAATGGCTCTTAGGAGATATTCTGAGCTACACTCGCACACACTGCTTCTAATTTGGCGTGTCTTGAGAGCCTATTGGAGTGAAAAGCTATAAATACATTTCAAACTCTTTTCAGACCTTTCGAGGTGTTGAAAATGAAGATTTATGCTTTTCCTTTCTCCACAAGTTGCTGAATCCCTGAGCTGATGTTCCCCAGCCACTGGAGAAGACATCTGTCCTCTCGTTCTCAGCCCTCCATCTGAACTTGTATTGACTATTGGCTACTCTCCAGCGAATAATGTTCCCAACTCCTAAAAACGTTTGCTTTAGGAGATTTTTATTATTATTTCATCCTAAAGAAGAGTATTTCCTCCATGGAGGAATTGAGCAAATATGATCTCTGCACTGTCATCTCCCCCTCACCAGTAGGGGGCGGCTGAGGATTTTAACCAAGCCTTCCATTTATTTCTAATCCAAAGAAGCCACATTGGCCAAGTCGTAACTAGTTCTATCTAGACCGTCTCTTCTACCCAAGCAAGCTTCTGGATTCCTCATGAAAAAGATATCAATAAATAAAACAATTACTAGTATAAGTAAGTATGACCCTCTGTTGCCTATCATTAAATTCTCAACCCGTTAGCCTGGAACCCAAGACCCTCTGTGATCTCACATTTCCCGGGGAAGCCATGCTTCTGTATCTTTCTTGGAATAACAAGTGCTAGCATGTAACTACCAGTATTCCCAATGTTTTTCACTTTTGTTATTTCTGCGTTTCAGTGTCTTTTACCTTAGCCTGAAGCACTGCCCTGGTTTTCATAAAATCAGGTTCATGAAATCGTAGCTTAATTTCTGCCTTTCTATAATCTCTCCGCTGAGAAATGCTGGCATCAGTCATTCATGTCAGCAAACAATTTCTAAAATTGAGAAGCTCTATATTAAAATGCTAATTAGGAATTCATTTCCCACTACGTTAAAGGAGAAAAATTATAACATGTTCTATATCATGCCAAACACCCCCAATCAAGTTTCTAAAATGTTGCTATGAGTGCCTGTGTATAAGGAAGAAACTATATTAGGGTGTGAAGCACTTAAACCAAATAGCAGTTAGTTTATAAGAAATAACATGTGTGACATACTATGATCTAAACACCTTTACAATGTGGAGAGGCAGAGAGCACACAGCAATCAATACACTTCTTATAAAAACAGAGCCCAAGATTACCTACAACAGTCAACTTCCTGTGGGACTGCACAGGCACCAATGATGTATAAATATAGAGCATGAGGGAAAAGGAGAATAAGGGTTGCACCAACTGTGGTTTGACTGTGGGTGTGACGGTTACTGTTGACAAACTGGGTAATCATGGGAAATTTTCAGTCACCATCAGTCTCAGAGAAAATGGATTCCCTCTTACCTTAGTTTTGCTGAAAATACACGAAGGAATGCTTTGGTAGATCTTCATAGGAATTGGTCAATACTTTATGGTAGAACATTTACAAACTAGGGGCCCAGTGCACGAAAATCGTGCACTGGGTGGGGGGGGGGGGAAGTGTGCCTCAGCCCAGCCTGCCCCCTCTCACATACTGAGAGCCCTCAGGCGTTGACCCCCATCACCCTCCAATCACAGGATCGGCCCCCAGCCCAGGCCTGATGCCTCTGGCCCAGGCATCAGGCCTGGGCAGGGGACCCCCATCTCCCTCTGATCGCTTGCTCCACCCCCCGCCCAAGCCTGATGCCTCTGACCCAGGCTTCGGGCCTGGGCAAGGGGACCATCATATCCCCCCAATCCCCAGCTCGGCCCCCCACCCAGGCCTGATGCCTCTGGCCCAGGCATCAGGCCTGGGCAGGGGACCCCCAGCCCCCCGCCCAGGCCTGATGCCTCAGCCAGAGGAGTTGACCCTCATCACCCTCTGATCACCAATCACCGGATTGGTCCCTTGACCAGGCCTGAGGCCTCCGGCAGAGGTGTCAGGCCTGGGCAGGGGACCCCCAGCTCCCCGCGGTTGCAGGCTCCGCCCCTGCCCAGGCCTAACGCCTCTGGCCTAGGCGTCCGGCCCGGGCAGCGGGGACCCGCAGCTGCAGCGGCCCCGCGATCATGGGCTTCGCTTTAGGCCCAGGCAAGGGACCCCTAGCTCCCAGGACTGCCAGCTTCGACTGTGCCCAGCTCCCATCGCTGGCTCCACCCCTGCTTCCTGCTATCACTGGCCAGGGCAGAAAAGGCGCCTGATTCTCTGATCATGGCTGGGGGGCAGGGCAAAGGTGGCCCCAGGGCCGCCTTTGCCCTGCCCCCCAGCTCTTAGCTCCCCCCCTGGGTTTCCAATCACTGTCAGTGGCAGGGGGCTTCTTCCTGCTTTCCCTTTGGCCTCCCTGCATTGTGCCTACATATGCAAATTAACCACCATCTTGTTGGTGGTTAACTGCCAATCTTAGTTGGCAGTTAATTTGCATATAGCCCTGATTAGCCAATGAAAAGGGTATCGTCGTACGCCAATTACCATTTTTCTCTTTTATTAGTGTTGATGGAGCTTTGGGTACACTCCTGCAGCTCACGTTGATAATTTATTTTTGTGTGTTCCTTGTTATGGATGGAATTATTTATCCCTCCCAATTCACCTGTTGAAATCTAACCCCTCAGCATGTCCTCCCACAATGTGACTTATTAGGATGGGTCCTAATCCAACATGATAATGTCCTTATGAAAGGGAAATTTGCACACATAGGGATAGGTGCCGAAAGGCAAGAGGCTGTGCAGAGATAAGCGAAGACAGCCATGTACAAGCCGGGGAAGGAGGCCTGTAGCAGATCCTCCCTCACAGCCTCCGATGGAAAAACCCTGTCATTACCTGACTCTGGACTTCTGGCCTTTGTCACTGTAAGACAATACGTTTCTGTTGGTTAAGCCACCCAGTTTTTAGTACATCATCACTGCAGCCCTGGCAAACTAACACGGTGCTCAAAAGGCTAAAGACCAGTTTAAAATGCAAAGCTTCTTGTCATTTTGTCCCATCAAGGAAGACCCTATGGTGTCTCTGGGAGACCCCATGTAAATGCCATTCTGATGCCCTAATATCCTATTTGAACGTAACTTGAGATTTGTTCTGCATATTTTTTTGTGTAAAATGTTGCATTGGCTTTTGAGGATGTAAATAGGACTGTTTTCCTATATAAACATCTTTTTAGAATAGAAGTTGGCAAACTTGTTCCATGAAGGGCTAGATAATAACTATTTTAGACTTTGTGGCCATATGGTCTTCATTGCAGCCGCTCAGTTCTGCCAATCCAGTGTGCGAGCAGCCACAGACAACACGGAAATCAATGCGTTCCAATAAATCTTTATTTATGGACTCTGAGATTTGAATTTCATGTAATTTTCATGTGTTCTGACCGCCCCCCCCCCCCATTCATTTAAAAATGTAAAAGCCATTTCTCCCTTGTGAGTCATACACAAACAGATGACAGGCTGAACTTGGCCGTGGGCTCTCATTTGACTACCTGCCTCATAAAAACCTCCTGTGAAGCTTGGTGTGCTGGTTAATCATATGTGTCAACTTGGCGAGGCCACGGCACCCAGGTAGCTGGACAAATATTATTTGAGCTGTTCTGGTGGAAGTATTTTCTAGATGACATTGGCATTTAAATCATCAGATGGTGAATGAAGTGGATTGTCTTCTCTAACGTGGGTGGGCCTCATCCAATCAGTGGAAGGCCTGAGTAGAAAAAAGACTGACCTCCCCTGGGGAAGAGGGAATTCTGCCAGCAGACCGCCTTTGGACCTGAACTCTAACTCTTCCTTGGGTCTCAACTGTTGGCTTACCCTGCAGATGTTATTGGTTATGTTTCTCTGGAGAATCCTGACTATTACGTTTGGTATTAAAAAATGAATAGGTAGCCTACCAGCAAAATGTAAACTACAGAGATAACTTGAGGGGTAAGTCCTCTTTCCTCTGAATTAGATAGATTGTACCTATTTATGACACGGATTTTCTAGAGTATTGTTACATCATTTAATTTATACAAATCAAACAATGGGCATAATTTAACAGGGGTTTAAGCAGTAAAAATTTTTTACAGGAAATTGATGTAAAAGGGCATTTTTTCATGGTTGTTCATTATATTCCAAATATTTATGTGTACATTATACATTTAAAAACACTATAATTTAAGCTATGTATATTGTACTTAATAGATCTTGTAAGGGATTTTCAAGGTATATTTTGACTACACCTTTTTTTTTTTTTTTTTACCACTTAGGAATTTACTTTAGATTCTAACATCTGTGAGCTATAAAGGGCTGTAACTGGCTTGTGTTGCTATTACTTAAAAAGGATTATCCATCCTCCAAGACTGTGAATTAGCAAACTCCTCAGGGACAGAAGTTATTCTATGTTATT
Source organism: Myotis daubentonii (assembly GCF_963259705.1). NCBI lineage: Eukaryota > Metazoa > Chordata > Mammalia > Chiroptera > Vespertilionidae > Myotis > Myotis daubentonii. The sequence continues at coordinate 107,551,285 of NC_081843.1, read as the reverse complement.
ACTCTTTGTATTTCTCAGATGTAGTACTTAAGAACTATTTACTAACTCAATATAATCCATGGATAAGTGTTACATCTGAGAGAAAAGGTTTGTATTGTAAACACTCCTAGAGTAAGTGAGTCCCAGGCACTTGCTCTATCTGTCAAGTTTCATAGGTGAGCAATGCAACTAGTTTTAATGCAACATTCATTTCACCTAGAGCTACTGAACATGATTCGTAGGTGGTCTCACTAATTAGGCATTAATAGTCTTACTTAAACATTAGTGCAGAACTTTATAATATTAGATCTTTTTACATTTAAACAACAAGTCCATTTCTCTGGTTGAATGGAATTGACACACAGGAGACTCATCTCAAATATTTCTAGAACGGGGTGGTAGTAGGGGCGACTCTTTGGTTAGTGTTCACACCTAAAACAAGATCCACACAAGACTGTTTCCCATTTCTAGGCATTTGCCTATATTTGGTACCATGAGAAACTTAATAATTTGGAGTTAACCCTGTAGAGAAGGAAAAGAACAGCCAGAGGAAAGGAAACGAGTGAATGTGAACTTGGGAAGAATCACATGGCAATGGCTCTCAGTAGAAAACAGTAAGGCATCGTCTGTTACTGCTAAATTATTGCTAAGAGATTCAGAATTCTAAGAAGCTGGAGTCTATTGGGTAATGAGTGAATAAGAAAGAAATTGGTCACATATTGGCTCAGGGATAATTTTAGTTAATAATGCAACAACCGGTCATGGGAGTTCCATTGCCTTAGTTCCGCTGACCTCTTAGTGAACAAAGTGTTAACGCAGACCTCTCAAGGATGCATGACTGACCCTTGTTTGGAGTTTTTAGGGATTAGACATGCCAGCTTGATTTATTTCTGTTTTTCCTTCTGATCCCAGAAGAGGCAAACGTGTAACTAGAGCTACTAAGATAAATTTGGGTAGCTGATTGAAAATCTATCTTTTCAGGGCAAATGTTTTGGTTTGCAATGTGGTCAGGGCTGGATCCCTTTCCAGACTTCTGGGTCCCAGTCACTTGTCCTAATTTCTCCCTAGTCCCCAGGGTTCTGACTGTGACCTCTATCCCCCTGTGACCGGGGTTTTTGTATTTTGTGTCTAGAGACATGTCTAACTGAAGACACATCTTATAGGAACCACGGGTAGGGTCCTGGTGACATTGCTTTGTTGTGTGGGTCTCTTTTAGTCCTCCTATACAAAAGGGCTACAGAATGGATTTTATTATGTAAACATTAGCATTGTTATGTTTTTTCTAAAAAATTCTCCACAGAATTTTTACTCAAATTCCTAATGTGTGATACAGACTTTTTGCTTTTAGCACTTCAGATTTCTAACTGTGTTATGATAATGGCTTTAAAACTATGCTGACCTCTGTTCCAACCCTCCTGATGGATAGGAGATCTTGAGCTGGTTCGACCTGTCATGTCCTAGGTCACGCAGTGGCTTGCTTTCTTCCATATCACTACCAGGTGCCCTTTCCTATCACTACCAGAGCTCTGCCCTTTCTTCTGGGGGGGACACAAGGGTCCCACACCATTGAGAGGGAGATTATTCAATGTAGGGTGGGTAGGATGGGGGTTGGGCAAGCTTTGAAAGCATGTAGGCATCATGCCTGCTGGACTCCCAGTGGGCAACCTGCTGTCTACCATGGATGAGAAGCGTATCTAAGGCTCTAGGGAAGGTGCTGTGCAGCTCCCACAGACACAAACTGAACGGTCTCCAAGCACCAACACTCGATCTGGCCACGGACCTTGCTCCCAGCTACTCCCTGTTTCTCCCTAGTCCATGTGACAACAGGTGTTCTCAAAGGCTTGTTCAGGCCAATGGTTCAGTGTCTAGACGACAACACCTGTACCCCAGCCACTTGCCTTCTCTCCGTTCTCCACCCAGAGGAATCTTTACCTAGTTTGACCATCTGAGTGTTTGTGTTGGGGGCAGGCCTTGAATCTTCTAAATATTTTCTGCCCCTCTTTTGTACTGTGGCTTTGGAGATTGAAAGCCAAGCATTTGTTACCTTTGTTCTCCAAGTTTGAACCGTTGGGGTCAGGGATACCAAGCGGCTGAATCCCAGCGGCTAAATGGAGCTTAGGGTTAACATTTCAAAGTGGCAATGCCCTCCCCTTGTCTCCCGGCTGGAATAAAAGGACTCCGTGTGGGATCCTCCCAGCCTGGAAACCACCATTCTACCTTTTATCTCTGTGAATTTGGTTACTTTTAGGTACTTTATAGACGTGGGATCATACACTATTTGCCCTTTAGTGACTGGCTTATTTCACTTAGCATGATGTCTCTAAGATTCACCCATGCTGTCACATGTCAGAATTTCCTTCCTTCTGAAGGCTAAATAATATTTCATGTATGTATGGACCACATTTTGTTTATCCATCGGTGGACACCTGTGTTGCTGTTGTGAATAATCCTGCTATGAGCAGGGAGATATGAAAACTGGTCGAGCCCCTGTTTTAATTAATTTAGGTTTATTAATTTAGGAATTGTTGAATCATATGGTAAGTCATTTTTAACTTTCTGAGGAACTAAGATACCATTTTTTTTTTTTACAGCAGCTGCATTATTATGTATTTCTACCAGCAATGAACAAGGGTTCTAATTTTTCCATATTCTTGCCAGCCATTTGTTATTTTCTTCTTATTTAAAAAGAAAATAATAGCCATGCTGCCTGGCTGGTGTGGCTCAGTGGTTGATCATTGCCCATGAACCAGGAGGTCACAGTTTGATTCCTGGTCAGGGCACATGCCTGGGTTGTGGGCTCCATCCCTGGTGAGGGGTGTGCAGGAGGCAGCCTATTAATGATTCTGTCTCATCATTGATGTCTCTCTCTCTCTCTCTCCCTCTCACTTCCTCTCTCTCTGAAATCAATAAAAACATGTTAAAAATAATAATAATAACCATGGGTATGACAGAATTTTTGATGGTTATGATATCTTCATCTTTAAAATCCCAACATCTGGCACATGGGCCTGGCTCATGTAGGTATTTAATAAATATTTACTGAAATAGTATTAGATGGGTCTAGCTGATATTCATTATGATAAGAAACTATGTTATTCATGGATTTAGTTTGGCTTTAAGGAAGGATTCCCTGATAAATTGCTGGCATACTCTCACCTCTTAAGTTCCATTCCTAGCTTGGGTGTGTGCAGTAAGTAATTTTTTTTATTTGTTAATTAAAGATATGACCATGCCAAACTTGCCATGGTTTCTTTCACCTTTGCTTTGGGTAGAATCACTGAGTGGTTTCTTTTACATATATGGATCTGAAACAACTAGGCATTTTTTGTTCTGGGGAGCAAATATCATCCTCCCTCAAATTACTTAGCCTGCTAAGCCCAAAAACATGGAGGGGAAATCCAGGAAGGGGAGTAAATGCACAAAGGAGTCAAGAAGGCCTTGGGAGGAAAGATGTGAAGACACTGGATTGCTTTTTCCTAGGAGTTCAACACAATTAGAACTTCTGATGGGCCCAGGAACCCTAACTAAGATCAATTGTCAAGAATTAGACAACAGGGACCACACGGGAATTCATGGTGGTGTCTTTAACAGGCGGTTGGGCACAACTCCAGGGCTTAGGTTGTTTTGGGAAAGGCTGAAAATCATGGGTATATACATGCTCTTGAGTAAAATGCTGCTGTGTGGGTGTTTATATGTGTGTGCATGTGTAAGTATATATGTGAATGGGTGTGTGCATGTATACATGTGTATGTATGTATATGTGAGTGTGTGTGAGTGTTGTATGTGTGTATGTGTCTATATGTGTGTATGTGAGTGCATGCATGTGTGTGTGTATTTGCATATGTGAGTGTATATATTTGTGTGTGCATATGAGTGTATCTGTATTCATGCATGTATATATGAGTGTGTGCATACATATGTATGTGTGTCTCTGTGTGTATTCATGTGTGTATGTGAGTGTGTATATGTGTATGAGAGTATGTGAGCGTGTGTGTATGTGTGAGTCTGTGTATGTCTGTGTGAGCGTGCATGTGTGTAGGTGTATATGTGTGAGTGTGTCTGCATGTGTATGCATATGTGTATGCATATGTGTGAGTGTGAGTGTGAGTGTGCTGGGTTTCTGTAATGCCATGTTGGCAGGCAGGCAAGTCTTAGGTCACCACTGAGCCTCCAGCAGGAAGAAGATCCCATCAGGTCGCTATGCTGCCTGTTCCCAGCAGCATCACCAGGCCCAGAGCTGTCCACGAGGCAGCAGCGCCAGGGTGCAAGGGACGCGGAAGGAAGGGCTTTGTGTAAGTCCTGGCTCTGGTTTTAATGTAAAATGGGTGTGGTGACTGCTCATTCTCCTAGGTTTGGGGTGAAGACTAAACACACTAGTGTGTGGGAAGGGCTTGCAGTGGTGCCGGATGTTAGGTGGGAGCAAGGAGCACAAACCTAGGGAATTGACTACAGTTCCACGTTTCTCTGTTGAGTGTCTGGAATCACACCTGAGACGGAGCGCTTCATTATGGGACTCAAGATGGTGCAGGGAGAGAGGACTTAGTCATTTGCTTCAAATACTAGTATTAAAAGGAGGGTGACCTAATTTGGTGAAATGGAACATATTCCTTTTCATATTTCCATGGAGGTATTCTTACCAGTTTATCTAAAGCGCTTCTCCTCAAATTGTCTTATTGGCTGACATGTCTATCAAGAGATAACCATTCCCAAACCACACAGGCTAAACCCCCGGATCCTGCTAAAACCTGGAGTCCCTTTGCTTCCTTGGCACCCACATCCAGTCAGTCACCACACACTCAGATTTTCCCTCATGACGATTCTTGAATCCGCCCTTTCCTCTCCGTTCTCACCTTTATTGGTCCAAGTAGTGCAGACAGGTTGCCAACAAGCTGCCTCTGCTCAAGTGGCACAGGACAGAAATAGGTTTTATGAGCTTGTGTTGAGTTGGAAGCAAACAGGGCTGTACCTGGCAAAACACGGAGGAGGTAACGTTTGGCTTTGGCACCTCGCTCTTGGCCAGCCTTTCCCCAGAGGTGAGAAGGCTGACGTGGCTCCTGGCCATACTGCACCTCACTGGGGAAATGCTGAGGACTCCCGCCCAGCCGCAGAAAGCGGGCAAGAATGTCCGATCGGTCTCTAAGCTTCCCACCAAGCTTTCATGTACCCTAACCAGATTAAAGGATAACCAGTTGGAATGAGAAGAAATACCAGAATGTCAAGACTGCCGGTGTCTTTAGAAAGGCAGAGATTGGACTGACTTAGCTGAGACAAGTGTGGCTTCTCTCCCAAGGGGAGACATTCAGCAAAGACGCTTCCCCAAATCACCCTCACCCTGCTTCTGCACCCTCACTTCTTCATGCCTGCGCCTGGACCTTTAGATTTGTTCATCGTGATTTTTAAAATTGCGGAGAATTACACTTCAACCCCCTTCCAGCTTCCAACCCTGCAAATGTTGCTATCCCCCTTCCCTGTCTGTGGATTAATAGTTGAGAATCATTTTCAGCAATGTGTCCTACAAAATAAGTATATTTGTGAAATATGAATAGAAAATAACTTTATAATATTTGACATGCTTTTTAAAATTCCACTGTTTCCCTCCGCGTATTCTAACATGCATAACTAACTGAGAACAATTCCATTAATGCGCACAGGCATTTGAGGTTCAGTATTTGTCCTCCTGAGCCAGACAAGTCTGAATTTCAATTCCAGCTTTGCTATTTTCCAACTCTAGAGTTCTTCAGCATGTGGCTTAACCTCTCTACATCTCAGTTTCCACCTCTACTTCACTAGGTTGATTTTGTTTTTAAACAAATAACATATGTGAAATGCTTAACCCAGTGCCTGGCCCATAGACAGTACCCCCCAAAAAAAGCGTATTTTTTTTTTTTTAGTTTTTTTAGCTGAAAAGAACCTTAGGTATCAGTTCACCCGGCCTTCCCCTTTTTAAACCAGGAACACAGGATCCGTGACTAGAATCCAGGTCTCATGACTCTCCATAAGCTCGTTGGTATCCATTGGAGAGCATCAGTTTCCAAAACTGATGGATCTGAGTTTAATTCTGGATTTTTCTGATTACCTCACAAACTTTGTTTACATTTTCTCAGCCTTAGTTTTTTTCATGAATAAATCAGGGATAAGAATCTTTGCACTGAGACAATTCTTGATACAGTGTGAACTGTGGAAAGTCTTAGTTTTCCCCAGTGGCAGATCAAGGATGGGCAGCAGGCAGGGCCTCCCTCAGGCACAGGCAATGGCCGGGGGAGGGGGGCATTATCTGTCGAGAATTTAGAAATAGGAATAAAACCAACTGAGGATGGTCTTGTTTTTATTATCAACAAGCACAGCAACACTACACAATGTCCCCAAAGTCAGCAATAAATACAGTGGGGCCTTGACTTACGAGTTTAATTCGTTCCGTGACGGAGCTCATAACTCAAATTACTCGTATGTCAAATCAATTGTGAACGAGTGAGACACGTGATGCTGGGCTGATGTTGTGGTGTTCACTGTGACGTTCGCTGCACCAACTAGCGGTGGGGTATCTGAAGCTGGCTTATAACCCGAATTTTAGCTTGCAACTCAAAGCAAAAAATCGGCCAAGAGACGGCTCGTATCTCGAAAAACTCGTTAGTCGGGACACTCCTAAGTCAAGGCCCCACTGTACTCATTTCTGAAAAACTGTTTCCTTGGACTAAGTGCTAATAATTGTTGAGAATACTATTGAGATTGTATGTGTGTGTGGACTTCAAATTGTCATATTTTTATTACTTTTTCTTTTTCAAAAATTGTATCCTACATGGAAGTTAATTCAGAGACAAGTTGCTCCTTGGCACATAAAATTGTTCATTAAAAAATGTTTTTATTGATTTTAGAGAGAGAAGAGAGTTAGAAACATTGATCAGCTGCTTTCTGCACACACTGCACTGGGGATCAAGCCCACAACTTGGGTGCCCTGACTAGGAACCGAACCAGTGAGTTCTTGGTGCATGGGTCAATGCTCAATCACTGAGCAACACTGGCTGGGCTAGAATTGTTCATTTTGAGAGTGATTTTTGTAATGGAGTGGCCTTTGCCGTCTTTGCCATACTTAAATCAACCATTCCTTCAGGCTGATGCTCCTCCCACTTGCAGATACACCCATTATTTTTCTAAACCCAACCTTAGTTTTCTATTGGAATCTCTTTTGCCTAAGCATAAATGTGCTCATATACTTGCTTTTTTAGAAATTAAATTTATTGGGGTGACGTTGGTTAATAGGATCATGTAGTTTTCAGATGTGGATTTCTGTGTTGCAAGATCTGTGCGCCCAGCACCCAAAGTCAAATCATCTTCCGTCACCATATATTAGGCCTCCTTCACCTCATATCCCCACCCGCTTGCCTCTGGCAACCACCGCACTGCTGTTTGTGTTCCCGAGTTTCAGTTTTAATAATATGATACTTTCCATATGTCAATTCTGCTGCAGTCAGAGGCTGGAAAGAAGATCCAGGCCTTGAATCTTTCTACTCTGTCTCCTCTGCCAGGGGAATGGTCAGAGGGGATTTGATTAATCTAATATTGCCAGGGGAAAAGTATGCCATGGAAACATGAGGACTGAAGTGTGTTTTTGGAAATAACAGGAAAACGGAGAGTCTGATCTCATGAGATTCTGTTTTGAAGCAAGTGACTGAAAACATCTCGAGTGTGATAAGCCGTGTGGAATGTGGTGACCACCTAGTGTTTATATTAGAAGCAGAGGCTGAAACTTGCCCTCAAAGTGATAGCGCACAAGAAGCCAAGCAAGTTCAAAGGGAATGGCCGGGATGCACTTGGTGAATCAGGAAAAACATTGGAAGTGTGTTTGGATAGAAAGATTCAGTCCTGTGAAGGGAGAGCTGGTATCAACTTGGGTCAGCACAAAAGAAAGATGGAAAAAACACACATATTAATTAAGAATAAACTAGAGCAGGGAGCCGGGGAAGTGTTAGTTTCCAATCCAATAGCTATTCCCAATACCCCTTTCCAGGCCCACCTCCAGTCACAGGGGCTGAAAATGAGATACTCGAGTTCTTAACCAGAGGTGGCACATAACCCAGTTCTGAGCAGTGAGATACAAAGAGAAACCTGTTGGGATTTCTGCAAAAGATAATTCTCTCTGACTAAAAGAGAGAGATCCAGGAGGAAAGCTCTGTCTCCCCCATCTTAATTTTTTTCCCCTGGGATGTGTTAGTGCAGAGGTTCTCAACCTGTGGGTCGCGACCCCTTTGGGGGTCGAACGACCCTTTCACAGGGGTCGCCGAAGACCATCGGAAAACACATATATAATTACATATTGTTTTTGTGATTCATCACTATGCTTTAATTATGTTCAATTTGTAACAATGAAAATACATCCTGCATATCAGATATTTACATGACGATTCATAACAGCAGCAAAATTACAGTTATGAAGTAGCAACGAAAAGAATTTTATGGTTGGGGGTCACCACAACATGAGGAACTGTATTAAAGGGTCGCGGCATAAAGAAGGCTGAGAACCACTGCGTTAGAGGATTGCATGATGTTGGAAATGCCAACAACCGTCTGCAACCAGATGAGCTATAGCTGAAGCCCCGAGGGGAGCCGAGCGGAAGACTACAAAGGCCTTCATCCTTCTTGGCATAATCAAACCGCAAACCAGCCTTGCAGTTGCTGATGGGGGGACTCCTTTTTGAATTGTTTAGATAAACAATATTTTTATTTTATTTATTAGTGATACAGGAACCTTATGTTCTCAACTAAGATGTTAAAGTGTTATTAATCCATGACATTTTAAGAAATAAAAATTGAACATACAACTTTTTTGAAATTATTTTGTAAACATTTTATGGTACAAAATTTAGTGATCTGGTTGAAAAGTCAGATTATTTTAGTATTTGGTTGTAATGGCTGTTGTATTTGAAGAAGATAACAATTGAAAATATGTGTGGCTGGCCCTGTTACTAAATAATGACAACCATTTATTAATTCTATCCACCAACGGTGCAGACTTTTTAAAAAATCTAACCCGTTTTTGGTTGAAATATAGGTCTTTTTATAAATATTAAAATTTTTTCAATGACAGTTTACATTCAACATCACTTTGTGTTGGTTTCAGGTGTACAGCATGGTGGTTAGACAGTCAGATGCTTTAGAAAGGTTTCTGCTGATATTCCCAGCACCCCATTGGCACCACACATAGTGACGACAGTATTACTGACTATGCTTCTTATGCTGTACTTCAGAGCCTGTGACTGTCTTCTCCCAATTTAAACTTCTTAATCCCTTTATCTTTTCTCCAGGTCCCCCAACCCCACTCCCTCTGATAACCATCAGGCTGTCCTCTGTATCTATGAGGCAACAGGAAGAACAAAAGGAAATGTGCCTGTTATTTCCAGTTCCTGTGGGGAGACACAAAGAAAGCAATTTAGGATCATCCCACTCACCAAATAAAGAGCGAGCTTATTCTAATTTCTTTATGTCCACTAGAGCCTGAAAATAGCTTTGCCGTATATTTCTGAGGGAAAGCGAAGCAATCACCTGAGAACAGTTTGTCACCACATCTTCCATCTGGCATGGGGACTCAGGCCATGCAATTCTTGAATTCAGGGCAGATATCAGATGCTAAAACCCAGGCATAGATGGCACAGAAAAATATAAATACAAGTAAGTACAAAATACTGATCAAACAACAAACTAAACTCAGCAGTGTATTCAGGGAATCACATGAAGGAATAAAAGTAAAATATTAGTAAAACTCTTGATGCAATCAACTAACTCAAAGTTAAAAGGAGGGAAGTTATATAATTCTCTTAATTGATGCCTAAAACATTGTCTATTATTTTCAGTCTGTTCTTTTACAGTGTAGCAAAAATTCAAAGAAATTTACCAAACAAAAGGAGTACACAGTTCTTCTATATTTTTAGTGTTTTCCCAAGCATTTACTGTCATCTTACAATCAGTGGTTTCTTTTTTTTAGAAATTTTTTAAATTAAGTTTTTCCAGAGCAGTGAATATGTCCATATGCATTTGTCACTAATATTTTATAATGTCAATAAAATTGCACAATCACATTAACAAAAGCAAAGAGTTCAAACAAATTTTGTAACAATACAACTCCATCTTTGTAAATATGATTTAACTGGTGGGAAAATGCTGCTGGCACTACCAATGTGTAGCTTCATAGCTACAAATATTTAACTTGTTGTCTGTCAGAATGCTGAACAGAAGGAACAGAAAGTTTTGTCTAATCTGGTTAATTTATATCTATGCTGTCCAATCATAGCCATTGGCCACACATGTCTATTGGGTGCTTGAAATGAGGTAAGTGCAACAGAGGAACTGAATTTCTTATTTAATTAATTTACTATTTTAATTGAATTTATTGGGATGACATTGGTTAATAAAATTATAGGTTTTAGGCATACAATTCTACAATACATTATCTATATATTGTACTGTGTGTTCATTACTCCAAGTATTTAATTTAATTATTTTAACGTTAAATTTAAAGACTAATAATTCAATCCTTGAAAACGTTTAAGTATACTTGAAGTAATGTGAATATATGAGCCTACTTTTATAATTATAAATTTGTAAAATTTAAATATAAAGCATTTTAACAAAATTTAGCAACTGAAATAAACTGTACTGTAAATATAAAAATACATACTGGACTTTGAAGAATTAGTATGATAAAAAGAATGTAAAATATCTCATTTTTTTAATTTTGATTAAATGCTAAAATGATAGTATTTTGGGCACAATGCCTTAAATAAATATATACTGATAGTTTCACTTTTTTTTACTTTTTTAATGTGACTACTAGAAAATTTAAAATTATATATTTGGATTACATTGTATCTTTCTTTTTTATTCCCATTGACTCCTCCACCCCACATCCACCCTTTCCAGGCCTTTACCACACTATTGTCTATGTCCATGGGCTATGCATCTATGCATCTAAGTTCCCCAGTTAATCTGTTTCATCTTCTGGGACAGCATTGATTCAGAAATGTAGCTGGAGAGTTTTCTGCTGTGTCTTTTAAAATGTATAACGCACTTGTCTTTTGACTAGAGAATTTCATTCTACAGAAACTCTCATGAGCCTTCACAGGTGTTCATTTGACAAGTATTATAGCAAATGATAGACAGCAATCTCAGTGGTCTTTCGATAGGGCTAAAGAAATGTTTCAGACATATATGGACTACTAATCATCGATTAAAGAAAATAAAATACACATATATACAGAAGAACACGTCGAGAAAAAAGTCATGGCACAATATGTATAATGAGAGGGAAATAAAACAAATAAGGAAATCAAATAGTTGGTTAAAATGCTATGGGCAAAAAATAGTAGAGTAGGGTAAAGAGAATCAGAATTTCTAGGGTCAGAACGAGGATTGGGTTGCAGTATTAAGTAAGGCAGTGAGGGCAGGACTGACTTAGATGGTAATGTTTGGGCAAAGACAATGAGGTAAGGAGGTTAGCCAAGGAGCTCTCTAGGGGAGGGTGGAGAAAGGAAGAGTGTTCCAGCAGAGGGAACAGCTAGAGCAAAAGATTCCATGAAGGAGAAGTAGGAGTTTAGTTTTGGACCTGCTGAGTTTGGCGTGTTATTGGAAATCCCAGGAGAGCTTTGAGGCAGCAGTGTGGAATACATGGATTGGGAGTTTGGAAGCTCCTTCTGGACTAGAGATAAGAATTTGGGAGCATTGGCACAGGTGGGGTGGATCACACCGCAAGCCTGAATGAAATCACCGAGAGAGTGAGGTAAAGAAGAGGATCAAGGCCGTCTTGAGAGGCTCTGAAACTCAGAGTGTGAGGAGCCTTAGGAAAACAAGGCCAGGAGACGGAGGAGCGGTTCAGTGAGGGAGTGAGGAGAAGCACAATTACTTTCCTCTCCCTGCTGCTGTAATTGGCTGATGTTGGTGAGTCTCAAACAGCATTTGCTCTAATAAAGGCTATCTCCTCCCCATAGGAGAAAATAAAAATTATGGGACTCTGGTAAAAAAAAAAAAATCTTGCTCTCAAAAAACATACCAAAGAGAAGACATGTTTTAAACACACCTAGTCGTTTACATTTTTTTAAATTATAATTCCAGGGATATTGTCATCAGAGCTTTTCATCTGAAAAGGCATTTTTTTCTTATTTTAAAGGCATTAATCCAATTTCTAATACGTTTAGTAATAACAGGGCCCTGGAAGCTATTTTTTTTTGTAAATTCTCTGACTGATGAAAAAAGACAATTGTCATCCAACCGCTGTGCTAAAGTAGCTGGAAATGAAGGTTGACCTCTTCTTTGACCCTTAACAGAAAACGTGCATATACACTTAGTAGTAACTCACTTCCACCTATTGGTAAAAATGGCTAATGATTTGTATGTGCACACCTTTTCAGTGGAAAAGAATGAGGTGTGATAAAGGCAAATCCAATCATTTTATTACACTAAGTATCAAAAGCTTAGATTAATTATAGAGAGAAGCAGTCAGTTCACTTTTAAGAGCTATTTCAAATGATTAGCACAAACCAGATAATAAAAATAATCTTGATTTACCATGTGTTCAAAAGAAAAAATATTGTCTCAATTTTTCTTTATTTGCCCACATTTTAAAGAGCTCACATACTGCTTCAATTAAACAGCCTTTTGTATAGAACAATTTTTATACATATTTTTAGAAATCTATGGCAAATATCTCAGGGTACTGCAAGCTAATCCTTTTATCCTAGTTAATTAGTCCAAGTAAACATATTTACTACTGTTTGTCCTGATCTTATGTGCCCAAAGAAGGTTGAGTGTAATTTGAAGTTAGGTTGGAAGAAAGCCTAAGAGATCAGAGAAGCTGACCTCATTAGACATAGTAATCTGTTTTGAGAAATTTAAGTTAGGTTTAATAATTATTCTGTATAAATGCCATAGGAACTCCTAAGACTATGTGTAATAAGCAATATCCAGAGGAGAATTAAAATAAACTATAAAAAGATGTTCTTCATTTGCTTTTAGAGTTAGAAAAATATTTGACCTGGCTGTCAACATAGTCAAATAGTCGGGAATGACTGAAGAGTTGCTGAGAGATGCCTGATTGCTAATGAATGATATTCTTGGTCAACTTGGCTAGTTCTTCATGTTTATTAGGATTTGGGAAGTAATATTCATAGCCCAAAGCACTGGTACGTTTTTTCCAAGGTGTTTGTTGGCTTGTGCTATATGTGGATGGCTTTGCTTAGGATGTTAGTTTTCTTGTTATTTGTCAAAATACAAAGAGGGTTATTTCACAGATAATTGTCCTGTATCTATTTACTTTCCATGTTTCCATGTTCAGTTGCTATTGATGTGTTTACTTGCTCTGAGCTGATTTTTCATTTAGACTTTTAGTACTAAAAATATACCCCAAACAAAACAAGGTAAGTAAAGTAAGTGATGCTTTTAATTTGGGACTCTGACTAAACCAGCTTAAGGACAAAAAGTCTTGCTCTGTTTTTATCGATACATAGGAGCAGGGCCAGGCCCGGCCAGCATGGCTCAATGGCTGAGCAATGACCTGTGAACCAGGAGCTCACTGTTCCTGGTCAGGGTACATACCCAGCTTGCAGGCTCAGTCCTCAGTGTGGGGCGTGCAGGAGGCAGCCAATCAATTATTCTCTCTCATCATTGGTGTTTCTCTCTCTCTCCCTCTCCCTTCCTCTCTGAAATCAATAAAAATATATTTTTAAAAAGTCAACATAGGAGCAGGGCCAGGGCTAGGGTGAGGTGAATGAGGCTTGCACAAAATTGAAGTGGGAATGAAGGATCTTTCTTCTTTGGAGTGTTGCTGTTACTCTATAGGCAAGGAGTTACTAGCTAGGTTTCTGACCTGCTCTTTTCACAAAACCGATTGAGATGATAAAGGAATAAAGAGTAGGAAGTGTTACAGTGATAAGATACAGGTAAAATCAATGGCTTCCTAGCAGGTGGAGCACAGATGAGACCAGATTAAAAGAGTCACGAAAGACTCCTAAACTTCTCAAGAAAGTTGTAACGTGTTACAGCCTTTGCAGGAAATGAGGAAATGCTGGTCTACCTAATTTGGAGAGGTTTGAGACCACCTAATTTGGAGGGGTTAGAGCAGCCGTGGGCAAACTACGGCCTGTGGGCCAGATTCGGCCCGTTTGAAATGAATAAAACTATTGAAAAAAAAGACCATACCCTTTTATATAATGATGTTTACTTTGAATTTATATTAGTTCACACAAACACTCCATCCATGCTTTTGTTCCGGCCCTCCGGTCCAGTTTAAGAACCCATTGTGGCCCTCGAGTCAAAAAGTTTGCCCACCCCTGGGTTAGAGTTAGCTGTTGGCAATGATGAGCGGGAGCAAGACAGGGCCCGTTCCTCTGTGAGCCTCTAACAATATGCATCACTTAAGATACTAGTAAACTCAGCCTCAGAGATATATCAAGTAAAAACTCACCCTCTAGGACTTGATAGAAAAGGAGTGATGTTGAACACTGAAACCACTGAAATCAAGTATGAACAACTGTTGCATGTCTACAAAATAAAACAATTTTTGAAAGTGAGGATACACTTAAAAATAATCTTAGGTTGTAATAAAAACATGTCAGATTATAACCAAAAAGCAAAACAACACCAAAGAGAGGATACAGGTGCCGAGGAAGGCACAAATATGCTATTTTTTTCATCTTGTCATTGAAAGAGCAAATAATTACTGTTTCATTCTTGATATTGATCACCAGTGGTTTGATTTTAAGACTTATAGGGAAAAACAGTATATATACCCTTTAAGTTACTAGAGCTAAAAGATATCAACAAATCTATGAACCATTTATCAAAAGACTAAAAGCAAATAAACAGCAAGGAGGCAAAACACAAAATGACATCTCTGAATATTACATGTAATAGGAACCCCAATGAGGTAGAATGGGGAAGGGGCAAATTCTGCTTCGGGACTGCCCCAAATCTCAGGTGCTGCGTCAGGTGAGATATCACCACCTCCTTTACTCATCTGTGTGCACTCACTCTTTTATAAAGGTAATTCCACCAATATATACTCCCTTTTTTCTTTAGGTTAGCAATACTTTCTAGAAAGCCATTCAATATTTTTCCAATTTCTTTTTTTAAATATATTTTTATTGATTTCAGAGAGGAAGGAAAAGGGAGAGAGAGATAGAGACATCAATGATGAGAGAAAATCATTGATTGACTGCCTCCTGTACGACCCCTATTGGGGATCAAGCCTGCAACCCGGGCATGTGCCCTTGACTGGAATTGAACCCAGGACCCTTCAGTCCACAGGCTGATGCTCTATCTACTGAGCCAAATCAGCTAGGGCTCCAATTTCACCTTAAATCAATCACCCAACTTTTTGTTTTCTTTTACATAGATTGTGATGTTTTTATCCAGTTATCACCTGCCAGTGCTGGAGCTGAGAGGGTGTGTCAGGCCATTTCCCAAGATGCAGTGGGCATAAGGTAGCATCCTGGCCTGGCCCACATAAGTGCTGGCAGCCAATGTGTAAGAGCAGTGTTTTCCTCGCTGATGTTTTCACTCATATACAATAAGAAAACAAGAAACACCATGAATTTTTAGAACAGTTAAATATACTCATCTTTTCTGATGTAATGGAGTCTTAATGGGTTTTGGTGTTAAAGATTCCTTTATTTTAGAAAATGAGTCACTATTGAACAGAAAATGTTAAAGTGTCCATACTTGGCCAAATAAGCTATTTCTATTATTAATTATACTAGAGGCCCAGTACACGGATTCATGCACAGGTGGGGTCCCTCAGGCTGGCTTGAGCCCTCTCGCAATCCGGAACCCCTCGGGGGATGTCAGATAGCTGAAACCCAGCAGTCCAACATCCCCCTGAGGGATGTAGCAGTGCCAAAGCGGCTGCGTGGGGAGGAGCCCCAGTAGGTCTGGGTGCAGCTCCGCTCCCGCTCATCCCAGCCCCGCTGTGCCTGCCGCCGCTGCCAATAGCATTAGTGCTGCTGCGGAGGCGGGAGAGGCTCCCACTCTGCAGCTGCACTAGCCAGCAGTGAGCCCAGCTTCTGGCTGGACGGCGCTTCCTGCATTGAGCGTCTGCCCCCTGGTGGTCAGTGCACATCATAGCAACTGGTTGACCGGTCATTCCGGTCATTCGGTCATAAGAGTTGCTTAGACTTTTATATATATAGATGCTAATTTGGCCTAATTTCTTTGAATATTTTAATGTTAATTGTGGTCAGAGAGATTTCCATTCATTCATTTACTTATGCACCAATATCTATAGAAGACCTACTGTGTGTCAAATACCTTCCAGCTGCTGGGAATGCAACAGGAATAACCAAAGTATCTGCTCTCATGAATCTTACATGCTGGTGAGGGGGGGAGTCAAGCTATAAGTAAATAAATTAGTAACATATCAAGTGCACATAAGTGCAAAGAACAAAGTGAAGCAGAGTGAGGAGTCAGTGAATGGTAGGGCCTACTGTATTTGATAGATGTATTTGAGCAGACATCTTAATAGAGTGAGGAACGTTGCAGGAAGGGGCTGTCTGCCTGGCATATTCGAGGAGCAGTGAGGAGGACTTTCAGGCTGTAACACAGTCAACCAGAAGGAGGTAAATGAGATGAGATCTAAGGACTAGCTCCTATCTTTTAGCACAATGCCTTGCATATAATAGAGTTCAATCTATTTTTGTCTCCCCCCACCCCGCCCCACTCCATACCTATCTTGCTCATCAAAGAGGACACATGTTGATAGAAAACCCAAATTATAAAAACTTTGAATAGTCAAGGAAACAGGCAGTGAGATGACTGTGATAATTAGGTGATGTGGCAGACATATTCGATAGCCTGAATTACATCTCTGATGCCAACGTTTTGACCAAAATTTATGCCAAATGCATGATAAAAATAAAGGACTAAAAAAATACATTGGCAAAGGTATATTGAAGTTAGCAATATTTTGAATTTTTCTAAGTTTTTTTTTTTTTTTTAGTATATCAGTGTTTGAATAAGTTGATTCTAAGTAAAGAGTAGAAGATACAATTAATAGTCATGTTATAGTCTTGATAAGTCCATCGAGTTTACTGTCCGGAAGTTGAGGAAGTACATTGCTCTCATGTGCAACAAATTCCCTTTCACACCAAGTCAATTCTTTTCTTTTAATGACACTGAAGGAGCGCATATTGAGTTGTCAGATAATAGAGCACTTAAAATAATTTTTGATGATTGAGCAGTGTGATGGTTTACTAATACAATCACTAAGTGATTTTTACCATAAAACTTGGAAGGATTTCAAGGAATTGAAAGACATCAGTAGACAAGACCCCTCCCAATTCCATCGACATAATTTCTCAACAATTTTGTCTATAAAACATGAATAACAGGAATAAAATATCTACTAAAACTCTCTCATCCTCGAAGCAATAGTTAGTATTTATTCAAAGTGAACCAACTAACTGTAAAAAAATGCATGCCCATTAACTCATTTTTCAAAT
Source organism: Myotis daubentonii (assembly GCF_963259705.1). Taxonomy (NCBI): domain Eukaryota; kingdom Metazoa; phylum Chordata; class Mammalia; order Chiroptera; family Vespertilionidae; genus Myotis; species Myotis daubentonii. Next base: position 107,533,829 of record NC_081843.1, on the reverse strand, counting down.
AAAAATTTTCTTTTCTATGTCTAATAATCATCAATATTCATAACATTTATATCACATTAATGAATTGTTTACAAATAATTGAAATGATAATTGAATCTAGAAGAAATATTTTAACACAGCTTTATGGTCTAAAGAAATGTAGAAATAGCATTTTAATTTATATACAGACTAGAGGCCCGATGCACGAAATTCTTGCAAGAGTAGGCCTTCCTTCCCCCGGCTGCCAGCATGGGCTTCCCTCTGGCACCCGGGACCCAGGCTTCCCTCGCAGGCCCGGCTTTGTCCGGAAGGTCGTCCAGAAGGCTGTTCAGCATATTATAGCATATTCCACTTTTATTATTATAAATTTTTGTGCCAGAGAAGTAAGAGGTTGATTAACAAAGAATTTCAAATATAAAAATAGGTTGGGTTAGGGTAAAATTCAAGCAGAAAAGGAAGCAACTTAATGTTTTTGACTTTTTAAAGAAGAACTAATGCAACTATTTAATTAAAATAGGCAATTATGTTTATTCCTTTTAGATATATTTAAAAGAAAGATATGACAGTTTTATTTGCATGTCAATATTTAAATATACTGGGAATTATATTGTTTGCAATTATTTAAGCTTATGATAAAAAATTGTGGTTAAGTTAAAAATATACAAAGGTATACAGTTTGCTAATTCTTATCTATTAGTGACTTTTAGCTATTGAACTGCCTAAATTAATATTATTTATTATATTACAAATAAATATAACTATTTTATCATTTATATGTTGTTATTAATTAAAAGTAGCAAATGAATATTTATAGGTAAACTTGAAAACAGTTCATATTTGACTTGATAATCCATTTTCTTTTAAGAGGTTTGCAACTTTATATTGCTTGTGAATGTGTGTTTGGATAAGAAAGTTCTTTCTGATTTGTGTAACAGAGTTAAATATCAAATCTCACAGTGTGGTACAAAGATCATAGTACTCTGAAAAGATCCCCATAAGGTCTTTACCATTTGAACAAATTTTAGGACCATTAAAATGGATCATTGTTTGTAAATTACTTAAAAATCTGGAGACACTAGCTAGTTTTATTCATGGTGTCACAATTGCTAGACAATAAATTTAATTTAAAAAATATACATTTTTTTAATAAAAGTATTGTACAATAAATGAAATTTCTCTAGGAGAGCTTAATGTCCAAACATGATTCTTATTTTATTAAATCATTGCAAAGACCACTTAGGATGAAATTCTAGATTTTTGAGGGCCTTGTTAAGTAGTATTGTATGGAATAAAGGTTTCTGTAACAAGAAGTTATTAGACCTAATTTCCATTCACTAGTGAAAAAGCTGCACCATATGGCTCTATTTCCTCCAAGCCGGTGCTTTTTCGTCACGTTGATGGATCAATAGTGTTGTTGAAAACTTCCTGTCTCTGAGTGGGCGGGCTCCTGAGCCGCTGGCTCTTTGCATTAGCCCTTCCAGGAAGCATCTCCTTTGCCACTGCATTAGAGAATCTGCCGAGTGGCCTAAATGCATCAGCTACACGCACAGAGCTTTCTATCGAAGAGGAGGACGTTTTGAAATCACTTAAGAAAAGGCTTGCTTATAGCAATATGGAGACATCCCAAGTGTTCCAGTTTGCACTCTCTCATGAATTCTGGGTGAATAATTTTCTTTTTTGAGTAACATGTGCAGTTTAAAAACAACAACAACAACAAAAAACAATAAGGGTAAGAGATGGCTTCACACGAATCTTTCTTTTCTCCCCAGCTTCTATTAATGCCCAAGTTTTGCACGTTATAATTTTTAAGAACTTGGTTCTTTTAGGTATATTGCACTTAAAGGCCCAGTCTTACCAGTACAGCTTGAACAGCTTTTACATAAGTCTACACCAAGACAGAACTTCCCAGCCCCTGGAAGTAGCTCTTCCCAGCTCGTGCTGCACCTTGAGGTCCCTACCTCCGACACTCTCTCACCATTGTCAGGTTTACTTGTTCCTGAGCCTTTTTGATGTTCTCATGGAGTATATCATTTTGGTGTCTGTTTTCTTTCCCCCACCTAAGGGCTCTACACAGGTTAGTCCACCCCTTTAAAGACAAATATAAAGCTAATACATTAACACAAGAAATGGTGAAAACAAAGGGCTTTGCTGTTGTTATTTTTTCTTGCCCAATTGAAGAAAAGTTAATCCATTGACAAGACTGGTGACCTGTGGGCTTTATTTTAATTATGCCTAGGAAATTACACATGTGAACAAAATAATGTTGGTTACAATTTAATTAGCACATCACATATGCCAGAAATGTTACATGCATTATTTTATTTACCCTTCACTTTATTACGAAGGTCAAAATCCAGATCAACACCTTACCAGCTATTTTATGTTCAAAATATTTAACAAGGCTTAGGGTCCTGGTAGGCCAGTGCAGAGGATGCCATAGTGGGCCACCAGGCCCCCTTCCGGAAGGGACTGGAGCACTCCCTTCCCCAGCTGCTGGGGCTGTTGGCTGCGGACAACTCACTGCTGAGTCCCTCTCAGGCGTGCTGAAGGGAGAAGTGTTGCCCAAAGTCACGTCCCTTCCTGGGAGTGTCCAACAAATCTTCAAAGCAGATTTGCAGAGGCTTTATGTAGAGCAGTTCTGCAGAGCCAGTCCAGCTCCAGAGCTCCACACAGGATCCAACGAAACCTCTATTCTAACTGCAGCAAAGGTCACCTCTTCGTTAAACCAGCGCTTCTCAAGTGAGGCTGAGCAGGCCAGACACACTGCTACCCTCCCTATGACACACAGGACATTTCCCACATCAAAGAATTATTTGATCCTAATATCTGTAGTCTGAAGTTGAGAAACCCTGGCTTAAAGCCACAGATGTGGTTCCTCTAGCCTTTCCCGTTAAACCTCTCAGAGCCTCAGAATCTTAGACTCGGATATAAGCCAACTTGCATCTGGGAACTGTGAAGCAATTCCAGTGTCTTAGGTAGGATTTTTGTTTATGATGTTGCTGGTGTCATGAGATCTAAGCATATTTGGTTGGTAAGAAAGAAGTTTTCTATTATAGTTCGTATGGGTACTTCCTAGAATAGTGATGGCGAACCTATGACACGTGTGTCAGAGGTGACACGCGAACTCATTGTTTTGGTTGATTTTTCTTTGTTAAATGGCATTTAAAATATAAAATAAATATCAAAAATATAAGTCTTTGTTTTACTATAGTTGCAAATATCAAAAAATTTCTATATGTGACACGGCACCAGAGTTAAGTTAGGGTTTTTCAAAATGCTGACACACCGAGCTCAAAAGGTTCGCCATCACTGTCCTAGAAGCTGATCAAAATAAACCAGAAAGAGGATGGATCAAAAAATAATGACCCAGCCCTGCCTTGTCTGGCTCAGTTGGTTGGGCATCGTCCTGTGCACCAAAGGGTTTTGATTCCTGGTCCGGGAACATGCCTGGTTGTGGGCTCAATATTTGATAAAGAGCATGTCGGAGGCAGCCAATCGATGTTTAATTCTCACATCAATGAGATGTAAAAATCAATTTTTAAAAATCTCTCTTTTTTTAAGTAATGATCCACATCAAGGCCCTGAGCACAATACTTATGTGACTTTGAAACTGGAAGAGAACAAATTCTGCTAACAATTGTGGGGGGTTGGGATGTAGAGGGCAGGAGAAAAGTGTTTTAAACACCTTTTATGCCTTAAATGTAGTAAAATGACATAAAGAAGGGCACATGGGAGAAAAGGCTCTTCACTGTCAATGAAACTAGCAGCTAAAATAACTCCTTTGCCCAAATGGTGGGAGAATGTGTGCCAAACCGAAGGAGGGAGGACGCTGGTTGCAGACCGTTTCTTTTTCAGATCTTGCCGCACATACCAGGAGCCAATGGGTCATTTGGCTCCAAAGAGCCTAACCCCAAAGCTCCTAATTGGAATGGCAAAGTCTCAGGCTGTGCATGGGCTGTAGGAGAGACCTTGGACTAACTTCCATATCCAGAGGAACACAAATGACAGGACAGAGACACAACGGCTCAACTTTCAAAGAAGCAGGAGGCCAAAGGGTTAACAAAGAGGGAAAACAGCAGTCAATCTGATAGCAGACAGTTGAAGCAACATGAATAAGTTAGATCACTCCACATGTCCGTCTCCTCCAAAAAATAAAAACAAAACTATGACACATAGGTCTCCACAGTAAGCCAGGAAAACCCCTGCTCCCCGGAAGGGGAGGTGTGCTTGTGCTTACACCACATGACTGCTGAGGACACAGGGTGAGCTGTCCAGGGCAGGATTAGACAATAGACTGGAGGAGAACGTTTTGAGGCAATATTCCCAAATTTAAGCTGCCTGCTCTCTGGTCTCATTCTCCCTTTCTTTCTAACACTTTTTTACATAACCAAGAAAGAATAGCTTCCATTCAAAAATTAGTAATAATCAGAGATTACATAAGATATGAAAGCAACATTGTTAATAAGGCAAAGAACCAAATATTTTTCTTTAGAAAGTTTTTCTTTTAATTCCCCAAGAACTCTTGGCTGTTCTTATTGGCCCGAGAAGGGTCACATGTCCACTTCTCCGTGTAAGGGAAGCTGAGAAGTCAAAGACTTTACTTTAAACCTCAGTAAGAATGGAAGGCAAGGGAGAAGGGGGTTAAACCAAGTGGGTTGCTGCCATACAAATGCAAGCAAACTTGGTTGGGATCAAATTCCCACGTTGCCATTTATTAGCTTTGTCCTGTTGGACAAGTTACTTAATGTCTCCATGCCTCACTTTCCCCATCTCTAAAATAAGGATGATGCTGTTAATAGTACCTACTTCAGAGGGCTGTTGTCAGGGTTAAACGACACATTGCATAGAAAGCACTGACAATTATACCCGGCGTGTGCTGTCATTGTTATCTGCGGTCTAAGGAACTCTTTGGCATTCAAATATTATAATTCCATAAAATAATTGTTAGATGATAAAAGATAGTATTTACAAGAATTAGAAATAATTTAGGTTTGCAGTTAGATCATCTTCTGCTTTAAAAATATTAAAATGTTTACTTCTCATAGAGGTGAACCAATGCCAGTCAATACTTTCCTTGGCCTAAATGTGTTTTTATTAGAAAAGAAATATGGCTTGTGAGTTGGATGAACTCTTGAGCAAGGAGACTAGTGAACATTGAGTGATTATAAGGCTTTAACTTTACTTTCAAAACACCTGGAAAGAATCTCTTAAGGGAGTTGTTCTACCTTATTTTCCTTCAAGTTTGTAACCTATATTTAAATTTTCTTAAGCAAGCAGCAATGTGTCCTGAAGGGAATTGTCACAGCTCCCTTCCCCATCAGCCAAAGTTAACTCGCCATGAACTGCAAATTTATGAAGACTCTCTTTGTCCCCTGACCCAAAACTAAAGTTCATACTAAAGAAAGAAGTCAGCTAATACATAGAGAAGGAACCAAGTTCATTCTAGATGAGAACTTGCTGATGACTGAAATGAAGGCTCATATCTGGGTTAAAAATTTTATCTTTCCAAGTGTTTATAGTTCAGTGAGAGAAGGTAATTAAAAAATCACAAACATACAGCAGTTAGGAAAATAGAGGAATGTTGGTAGCCATGCTTTGAGGAGGAGGAATTACATGCTATGGGATGATCAAAGAAGGCCCTATGGAGATGCATTTGAACTTGTCATTAATGGGTAAGCTGGTTTTGGACAGGTGTGCAGGGAGCTAGGGTATTGATAGCAGAGGGAAAGAAGGAGCAGGCAGGGGAAGGGAACTGTAGGACAGTTGTTGCACTAGGCAATGGAACAGAGGGAGTCACGAGCAAGCCAGGGACAGTCCTCCCAGCGAGATTACCTCTCAGTAGGAAAGACTGAAAACAAGCGAGAAGACAACTGCATACAAAAGCAACGTGAGGGCTGTGAGCAAACACAGCAGGGTGCTGGGAAGGAGGAAGACTGGGGGCAAGTCCAAGCTGGGCAGAGGGGGACGTTGTGTTTTCTATAGGGTTCCCAACACATCAGCCTTTCTGAGGAGGTGACATATGAGAAAAGACCCGAAGGAATTGGAAACTGAGGCTCTGGACTTCCCAGTAAAAGGGAACAGCAGGTGTAAAAGCTTCGATGCGAGGAAAGCAGGGATACCTGTGGTGCTGGAACACAGTGGCCGAGAAGCAGGCTAGATGGTGAGGTTAGAGAGGAGGGGGGATGCAGATTACCCAACGCCAAGGCAGCCTAGGTAGGAGTACGGGTTGCATTCTGAGTGTAATGGGAAACTGCCGAGGAATTTAAAGAGGAAAGCAAGATGATCTGATTTTCATTCGTAAGAATAATAAAAGTCCCCTTGCCCTCCTGCGGGGCAGACAGCAGTGGGTAAGAATGGCAGCAAGGGCGCTGCTGCCGGACACAGGGCTGCACTGATCTAGGTTCTGTGTTCTGTGTGACCAGCCACAGGGTCCTATCTGGTAGGGTCCCTGCTGTGCTGGCTGTTAACCATTGAGGTTCTGCATGAGGGGAAGTCACAGGTGGGCTCTCAGGAGGGTGCGGGGTGGCTGGCAGGGGCACCCGGCAATGCTCAGGCAATGGCTGAGGCTGTATAACAGCTGGTCAGGAGCAGCGCGGCGTGTTAATGACCAGCACAGCTGTCCATGTGCACCCTGCCTTGGTCTTGGGTGGAGGTTATGGAGATGGTGAGAAAGCAGTCAGACTTGAGATTTATTTGGACAATAGAATTTTAAGTAGGCGTGCTGATAAATTTGTAAATAGGACCTATGCATTACAAAGATGAGTGTGGTAAGACTGGTGCCTAATGCTAACTATCCATTTTTCTAAAGTATATTGCTTGCCCAGCCAGTGTGACTCATGGTTGAGAAACGACCTATGAACCAGGAGGTCACAGCTTGATTCCCGGTCAGGGCACATGCCCAGGTTGCAGGCTCAATCCCCAGTGTGTGATGTGGAGGAGGCAGCTGATCAATGATTCTCTCTCATCACTGATGTTTCGATCTCTCTCTCCCTCTCCCTTCTTCTCTGAAACCAATAAAAATATATTTTTTAAAAGCATATTGCTTCACTTTATAGTCTCAGTAAGGAAAATAATTTTAAAAGTAGTTTTCCCTTGCTGACCTGAATGTCCTACACGGCTTCCAGATTATTCTCATTGGACAATCACATAGGGGGAGAGAGATGAAATAAATGGCAATTGACTTAAGGACAAAAACTAAGACATCATTTTAACCAAGTTCGGGTTATCAACTCAATTTCTTCTGATTAATCATGTTCTCTTTAAGTCAACTATAGGAAGGAACTTGGTCTACTGAAGAGTCTAGCTAATTATTTTCTAGTTAAGAGATAGAATGTGAACTCTTGAATGTAAAGAACTTTTAAAATGGTAGTACCAGTCTTGCAATATTCCATAGCTTTAAATAAACCAGAGTTTTAAAAAGGATTTTATATCTTGTCCTCAATCTAATGCGAATTTTCACATTGCAAACCACACAGCACCCAAGTGTATACCAGACCTTGGCAATGAAACAGAGGATATGAATCAACGTGTAAGGAAGAGTAACCAGCTTCAGAGCTTCATAAAGAAGCTATTTTCCAAGCCGGGTTAGGAATTTGAAAGGTACTTTTAAACAAACTCTCCTCCTTCCGACTTTCCCACCATTTTAATTTTAACACTTCACTCCTTGATTTCCTTGGCAGGATTAGGTCATCAGAGCAGGAAACCAGGCCACAATAAGTAATTCCATCTCAGATCAGGCACGAAACTCCCCGTGCTTCAGAGACGGAGAGCTCTAAGCAGGCAGCGCAGGTCTTGTTTCCCAGGTAGGTGTCATTTAGAAGTCACCTCGCCCGCTTTATTGTGTCTGTGACCTGGAAGGTCAGTGCCCGTGTGAATCTGAAAATCTAAAGCCTGGTCGACGGTTGCCCCCCAAAAATCTGAAAGCCCCTTAATAGCTACTATTCTATGTAGTTGATATTGCATATAAATCAAACAATACTAATCAAGTAACATTTAGAATAAGAATGGGAGAATACTATTTAATATAAATGCTGATCAATCCTTTCTAAAGCAAATAGGAAATCTCTAGTTCAGTCATTCTGAGTTCGTGTAAATCTTGGTTTGGCTTAAATTGGAATGTCTCTCTAATAAATGGTAAAAATCCCCAGGAGATGGCTCATGAAAGACCATGATGTTGTAGTGCTTGAACAGCCAGTTAAAAAGTAAAAAACAACTAAAGAAATCATTTAATATTGTAAATATATAAAAATAATTGGGGTTTGTAACTTAATTCAGATTTTTAAAAAATGATTTTAGGGCATATTAAGGTCAGGAGTTTACTGTTTTTATTTTTTTAATATATTTGTATTGATTTCAGAAAGGAAGGGAGAGGGAGAGAGAGAAACATCCTTGATGAGAGAGAATCATTGATTGGCTGCCTCCTGCACATCCCCTACTGGGGATCGAGCCCATAACCTGAGCATGTGCCCTCGACTGGAATTGAACCTGGAACCCTTCAGTCCACAGGCCAACGCTCTATCCACTGAGCAAAATCAACTACAGCTATTATTATTATTATTATTTTGTATTGCTAAAATATATACTGCATTACCCTGTGAACAATGACTTAATCTGAAGTTTTTGCTTAATACATATTTAAGAATGAATTAATTACTCTACCACTTTAACAAATGTAAATAATAAATGTTCAATAAGTAGTTACTGTACTCCAAATAAATAATAATCTGTATGCAGATTTCTGGATGTATTGCTTAGACCATGGGTGAATGAGTAATATTTGGAACAGAGAATTTAATAGAACCCATCAAAATATGTCTTCTACCTTCTTCCCATGGTGAGATGATGAAACGAAACCCTGAATGAAGTTCTTCCCTGAGTTAGTACATTAAAACAGTGACCTTTGTTGTCAACCAGAGACCAAAAAAAAAAAAAATCCTGTTCAGAGATTACAGAGGTCATTTCTATGAAAGATATTGGAAGTCTGAATTAAGATAGTAGAAGCAAAGTCAGAGAAGTGGATGGGATGCAGAGTTATGAAGGAGACTGAATCAACAATGGTTGATTTGGATGAGGGGTGAGAAGGGAAAGATAGGAATAACACAGGGGGAGAATTTGGCTTAGGGGCCGATGTTGGGCCAGTTGCGGAATGCTGACTTTGAGTTTACTCTGGGACATTGTAGGGTCATGCTGAGGATACAGTGAGTTTGGAATTTAGAAGAGAACTCTAAAATGGACAGAGAAATTTGGGAGTTATCTTTAGCACATACAGGTAGTTGGTAACTGAAGCCTGGATATAGATGAACTTGCCCAGGGAGAATGCATAGATGGAGGGAGGAGCACCAAGAGTTAATTCTGGGTAAGAAACATGAGTTTTCAAGCAATATTAAAGATAGCTCCAAGTAGGAGGAAACCAGAGAGTGTGATTTCAGGGAATACAAGGAGGGGGGAGAGGAAAGGTTCACAGAGTCACATGCTGCCTACGGGTTAGATGAGGTAACTATGGGAAGCTAAAATGAGGAGGTAATTGGTGACTTTGGAACCGGTAGTTTTAGAGGAATGGGTATGGGGGTGTCAGTGGGTGGACTCAAAATTGCACTGGCATGAGAAATGCTCAAAAGTAAGACAATGAAGTGGCTGAAGGCAGTTCTTCCCTGAAGGAGGCAGCTGAGCTGGTGTAACATCTGAGAGCCTGGCCAGTGTGGCTCAGTGGTAGAGCATCCACCTATGAGCCAGAGGTCATGGTTTGATTCCAAGTCAGGGCACATGCCCGGGTTGCGGGCTTGATCCCCAGTAGAGGGTCTGCAGGAGGCAGCTGATTAATGATTCTCTTTCATCATTGATGTTTCTATCTCTCCCTCTCCCTTCTCTGAAATCAATAAAAATATATTTTTTAAAAATCTAAGGGAAGAGTGCATAGGTACAGGGGCTCCAAGGGCACCCACCTCAATTGTGAAAGGAAAGAGAAGTGAATGGGTCCATAGCTTAAGGAAGATCTGAGCTCAAGTGTTTTTTTTTTGTTGTCGATTATTTTTGTTTGTTATTATAACTGTTGTCATTTTTGTTGTTGGTGTGTGTGTGTGTGTGAGAGAGAGAGAGAGAGAGAGAGAGAGAGAGAGAGAGAGATAGAGATAAAGTAAATAAGTAAATCATGGGACTGTAATGCAGGATGTGCTGTCAATACTTATGGAAAAATGTGATGTAAAACAGCATACTGGTGCCACATAGGCAGCAGCCTCATATACCTCGTGCGCACCATGTCTGATTGCATTAGTATGTCTTGTACTTGATTTGATCTCGAGTTGTTTTGTGCACAGGCTTGTGGCCGAGGAGCAGTAGGCTATGCCATGCAGCCTAGGTGTGGAGTAGGCTGTACCATTCAGGTTGGTGTGAGTGCACTCTGTAATGTTCACACAGTGAGGAAATTGCTCAATGACTCATTTCTCAGAATGTATTCCCATCATTAATGTGATGACTCCCAGGACTGTGTATGGGAAAACTGAGGTACAGCGTGGCCAAGGAACTTACCCAGTGTTACATAACTAGCTCCTGGCACAGCTGGACCTCTTCAATCCTATTGGTCAAAGTCAGACCATCCTGAACTGCCTCTCTTTCAAGATTGCAGCATGTAATATCTCCAAGGCAAATATAATTTATTTTTCTTTATGAAGAAATTACTTGTAAATTTGGGGATTTTAAATTGGTAGCTTTGATTATACTTTGAACCTTTTCTAGACAAAGTGACCCATTTTTTCTATGAGGTAAGTTATTGGGGTAGACATTTTGAAAATAACCCTTCAAAGAAAAAACAAATGAGCTAATTTAAGGGTGGACATGGCACCTTATGTTTGCTGCGAGACCAGCCCCTTCCACTGCAATCAAACTCACTCAAAGATGATGGGCAGGACGATGGCTATGAAAGCAGCAACTACATGTAACATACTAGTAAGACTGTCAACTCCGAAGCATTGGCCCCTGTAATTAGGACCTTTCTCAATGAACAAGCCACAGCCGTTTTCCTCTGCGTTGTATTAGAATTGATGGTTGCCTGTAACTTCCATAGATATTCTCATAAGAAGCAAAACCACTTTTGCATTACACTGTGGTTTTCAACTGAACAAAGTCAATGTGACATTAAAATGAAAATCACACTCGTTCCTGGCAGTTGGGAAGCCTGTGTTAGCTGTGGGCCAGGAGCGGGCAGAAAGGGGCCACCTGGGCTCCTGGTCCCAGTGAGCTTTAGCAAATGAGGTAAAGCTCCTGAGCTGTGACAGCAACCTCCAGGCAGCATGATGGCCAAAGGCTAAAGGTTCAAGTTCTCGCTGGGTGAGGGGCTTGAACACAGCTCTGTGGGGAGATGGGACAACAGAGGTTTCACATGGTAGAGCCGAGTCACGAAGCAAACTTCCACTTAGTCGATGAGTGTGTTCCGGGAGTCTATCATACCGTGTGGTGACTATAGTTAATGATGCTGTCTTGTATATTGCAATTTGCTAAGAAAGTAGATTTTAGCTGTTCTCACCACAGTCGTAGAAAAATCCGTAACTATGTAAGGTGATGGAAGTGTTAATTAGCTTGATTGTGGTAATCATTCCATAAGAATATGTATATCAAACCATCACATTGTATATCTTCAATATGTACAATTTTTCATCTTCCAAGTATGCCTCAGTAAATCTGGAAAACAAAATCATGTACACAGCTTGGGTTTTTCATAGCTGTTCCTAGCAGCTTTGTTCTTATTGGTAAATTCTGATCAGCTGATGAATGGATAAGCAGAATATATTAGATCTTTACCATGGAATATTATTTGGCAATAAAAAAGAACGAAATATTGATTCATGCTACAACATGAATGGATCTTGAAAACATGCTAAATGAAAGAAGTCAGTACAAAAAGACTACACATTATGTAATTTACTTTATGTGAGTTATTCAGAATATGAAAATCTATAAAAACGGATTAGTGGTTGCTAGAGGCCGAGTGGAGGGGAGAATGGTGAGTTATTGCTAATGGGTGTGGGGTTCATGGGCATGGGATTCCTTTTGGGGAGACAAATGTACTAAATACACTAACAGCAAACACATTAAATTATACACTTTATTTTATTATTATTTTTAATATATTTTATTGATTTTTTTACAGAGAGGAAGGGAGAGGGATTGCCGGGGTCCAACCCCAGCGGGTCCAGGGGTTCCCACAGGCGTAGACGGAGTCGGCGAAGAGGGAATGACATGGAGACAGCATTCCGTTGATCAGCAGCCTAGCCAGGATCTCCAGCCAAGTTCTGGTCTCGATCTCCAGAGAGGTTCTGCTCAGGTTCTCCAGGCAGGTTCAGTACTAGGTTCTAGTCAGGTTCTCTTGCCAATTTCTGTAGTCAGGTTCAGTCCAGGATCTTTTGCCATGTTCTCTCGCTAGGTTCTGCCTCCAGGCTCCGAGGCCAGCCTCCGTCCAGGATCCTTTGCCATGCTCTCTCCAGCGAAGCTCTTCTGTCCCCAGAGAACGCTCTTTGTAGGTTCTGTGTTCTGAGTTCTCTTCTAAGCTCTGAGTTCTGTCTTCTTAGTCCTGTCTTCCAAGCCCTATGTTCTAAGTTCTGTGTCTTTCTGTCTTCTGAATTCTGTCTCTCTCGAGTTCTGTGTTCTAAGTTCTGAGTGTTTCTGTCTTGTTACAACTGTATTTATACCAGTTGATTCAATCCTATCAATCTCTATTACAAAGGTTAGGGCATTTCTTATCTCCATTCCAGGGAGAAAAGATTATGTAGTTTAAGCATGATTGTTCGTAGTTAAAGGGATTAATTACCCGCCTGGCACTTAGTTGAGGGGTTTTATTCCCTCCCTAACTTCAGGGGAAAATCCCTACCTGGGGATTCAACCTTTCTCGGAGAGGTGACCTTGGTTAAAACACAGCGCCAAGAAGGTGAGCAAACATATTAAGAACCGTATGCCATATATGCCAGGTCCCTTGAAACAGCAAGGATGGACCGGCTCCCGGCAAGGGATAGAGAGTTAGAAACATTGATGAGAGAGAAACATCGATCAGCTGCCTCCTGTACACTCCCTACTGGGGATGTGCCCACAACCAAGGTACATGCCCTTGACCGGAATCGAACCTGGGGCCCTTGAGTCCGCAGGCTGACGCTCTATCCACTGAGCCAAACCAGTTAAGGCTATTTTATTATTATTATTTTTTATCCCCAACCAGGGCCCTGGCTGGGGAGGAGCCTGAAACTGAGGTATGTGCCCTTGACTGGAAATGAACCAGGGACCCTTAGGGCCACAGGCCAATCAATGCTCTATCCACTCAGCCAAATCAGCTAGGGCAAATGATACGCTTTAAATCAGGGGTCCTCAAACTTTTTAAACAGGGGGCCAGTTCACTGTCCCTCAGACCGTTGGAGGGCCGGACTATAGTTTAAAAAAAAACTATGAACAAATTCCTATGCACACTGCACATATCTTATTTTGAAGTAAAAAAACAAAACAGGAACAAATACCATATTTGTATTTGCATGTGGCCCACGGGCCGTAGTTTGAGGACCCCTGCTTTAAATGAATGTGTTGTTATGTTATCTAAGTAACATTATTATTAAAATGTGAATTACAGCTCTGGTCAGTTTGGCTCAGTGGATACAGTGTTGGCCCATGGACGGAAGGTCCTTGGTTCAGTTCAGATCAAGGGCATGTACCTGGGCTGCATGTTTGATCCTGGCCCCAGTGGGGGGTGTGCAGGAGGCAACCAGTGGATGTGCGTCTCTCACATTGATGTTTCTCCCTTTCTGTCTCTCCCGCTTCCTTTTACTCTCTCTGAAAATCAATGGAAAAATATCCTCAGGAGAGGATTAACCACAACAAAAGTGGCTTACAAATTAGCACACAAAAATTTCATTACCACAGTATATCTCAAGACTTCAAATCCCTTTAAAACTTCCTTCCATATTTGACTTTCACTTTAAAGATAAAAATAACTTAGTTTTCTTTTTCAAGTATTATATTAATATTTATAATTATTATAAAATTATTCTATCCAACACAAGTAAATTTGTTTCTTATGCTTGAATGCTGCCATTTCCACTCTCCCAATGGGTAGAGATAATTCTGAAAAAGTTGGGTATTTTAACATCATAATCAGATTGCTGATTATTTTTGAGTTGATTATTAGACAAGCTAATCCAGCACAGTAAGATTATTGAAGTCTATCCATGCTGTAATCTATTGCTTATGTAAATTTGGTCCAATAGTGGTAAAGGTTCTCCATACTTATTGGCTGATCAGTAAACCAGGTAGTCTTCAGACAGGGTTCAATAATATGGTTCCCTTGTGTGCTAAGTCAAATGGGCACCTCATTTTTCACTATGTTCATATCCAAAGCCCACTATTCTGTTAGCATTCACTTCCTGCATTTCTATGACTGAGGATTTAAAATAAAATTAACCTTGAAAACAGCCATCAAAATTAAATGAACCAGTTCAGTTCAACAAACAACATGTATAAACCATTAAATGTCCAAAATTGGGGTGATGTTGACTTGCTATTTGTTCTGTTTCCTGGTAGGTTAAACAGCAATGTTCCTATTTAAAACCGAGGACAAATAGTAATGATTCTAACCGTGAGTGAGGTCGGCCCTGGCCCTGAGTTCATTTTGCACAAATAAAATTTAGCTTTATTAGCTATTAGCACAAAGCATCCCCTACAATGCTCTATTTATCTTAATGAATAAAGTCGGTCAGAATCTGTAACTCAGAAAAGTTACATCAAAAGCAAAGACTTTGTTTGCTACCAACACTAATGAATGATTTAGATGTGCTAGTCTTTCTGTGGGAAATGGATAAAATACAAAGAGCAAACAAACATGACCAGGAACTGGTAATGACCCTGCTAGCATGGAAAGTCATGCCAGAACCTTCCAAATTGATGTACAAGCACAGAAAAGGAATAAAAACTCTTCAGAAAATAAAGTAGGATGCTGCGGGAGGAGATGTGAATAGATGCTAAATTAACAGGGACATTTGTTCCTTTTTTTTTTTTTTTCTCAGATGTAATTTGTGACTCCTAG
Organism: Myotis daubentonii; assembly: GCF_963259705.1. NCBI lineage: Eukaryota > Metazoa > Chordata > Mammalia > Chiroptera > Vespertilionidae > Myotis > Myotis daubentonii. Next base: position 107,518,798 of record NC_081843.1, on the reverse strand, counting down.
AAAAAGGATAGTGTGCTTGTTTGATGTTCTGGGCAAATTAGGTCAAAACATAGGCTTGGCCAACCCTTGGCTAAACTGTAAAGGACTTGTAATTTATGTTTGCTTTCCTCCTTCCTTCTGATTCCTGTCTTCTGTTGCAATCTTCTTGCTCCCAAGGAGAAGGCCTTCCCTGGAGACCTCCTAATATGCTCTCACTCAACCAGAAGTTAAATGCTTTACCTTCATTGGGATGTACCTTTATTCAGAACCTGACAATATCTGGGAGTTGGAAGTGATTTTTGAATCCAAGGCTAAAGAGTAAACCTAAGAGATCTTACATTTGAGAAGAGTAATTTTCTTCATGGGAAATAGTGGATTACTAATGACTTATACATCAATAATTGAAATGGGGGGAGGGTTGAAGATTATCTTGGAGGAAGAAGGTCTGCTTTTACTCCAAGATGGCAAGCTAGAAGTGAGTGTGGACATTATTCCTAATGGCTTTGAGCATCTCTCTCTGCTTAGATCTTTATCTCAAATTAAGGAAGGCACTCGAAGGATCACCCAGTCCCATGGGTTTTCATGTGAACTCTGTGGATAGAGACCTTGACTTTCCAGTTGTTCTTTGGGGTTATTTTGGGGGTTGAGAAATAGAGGCTGATAGGTAAAGTGCAATGGTGTGGGGGTGTCTGCTCCCCCCTCCCCCACACGTACAACTGAGGTTTATATGCATTCTAAGAGTCTTTCGTTCTTTTGGGGATGAGGCAGGGAAAAAATAAATATCCAAGTAAATGAAACGTGTTCAGTCCGTGGACACATTATGTATGGCACAATTAGTTCAGTTATAGTCCAAGTGCCTAGCACACAGCCTGACTCATACCAATTTTCCAAAAATTTTTTTGAGGATTAAATGAGTGAATGCAGAGTTTCTATCCCACAATTAGCCTATTCTTCTCATATGTAGAGGAATGGAGCACAGTTCTAAGCAATCAGAATTGGCTCACTTAGGTGTTATTTCTATGTGTTATGCAGGTAAAATATTTTTGAGTACTTCAAATGTGTACGACTCTCTTTCACTTGCTAATATCTGAAATGTCCTTGACCTAAAAATTAAAAATCACAGTTGGTCATAAACCCATGATATCAGATTATTTCCTGGGAGCAGATATTTATTTCCTTTGAAAGAGAGAGGGTAAGAGGCCTAGGTGCCAATGGGAAGGGAAATGGTTCAGAAATGAGAAGCTTGGGTAAATCAAAATAGATTTGCTTCCTTCTCAATTCTGCCAGTGATTGGTGTCGACAAAGTTTTCCTTCTGTCCTTGGCAGCATTTTGGGGAATCTGACAGAATGACAAATGCCAAGAATTTTTCATGTAAAGCCTGCAGATAGGGATGGAAGGTAAGGGATAACTGAGGCAAGAAACCAGAGTCCAGTCAGCGTCTCTCATTTAAGGCACATGGTTTTAATGAGGTCAATTTATGGGAAAAGCATATGTCTAAGTTATACAGAAACACTAATTCAGCATGATGGTATTATGTTAATCAACCTTCCTTCCCATCGGAGTTATACCAGGCTTTCTTTATCACTTACTCTCTTTTAAAACACAATTATTTATAATTCAAGCAGAGTTTTAGTTTGGCTTATGAAAGCTTTTGCACAGAATTTAGCATACTCATTATGCCTTATTAGCATTGCTATGGAGGTCGAATTATTAATTTTAGAATCATCATGTAGCTTTGAGCATTTTGTAACATGTTTGTACTAGGGAAACTTTATTTGATGTGGGTTTATTTTTTTTATGAAATCAGTAGGTAATAGGGCCTAATTCCTTTTGAATTTTTGTATCTATTAATATCTCTACTGAGTCTATTCAGGTGCTTCACATAAAATGAATGAAGGAATATTTAAAGTATAACATATTCTTGGGAAGTTTTTGAATTTAGTATGAGTAACAGGGAAAACATCTTGGTGATAAAGACTTTATTTGGCAGGTGTATTAAACTCCCTTACTTTCAGATAAGGAATTGAAAAGGAACACACACTCAGACACATTTCTGATAAAATTATTGTATTTCTAAATTTAAAAAGAAAATTTTGCAAACTTCTATTCAGAAAAACGTGAAAAAGTCAAAATAACTAAGGCTAGCAAACAGTGAAACAGCATCTATACTCAACAGAGAGGAAGTGACTCGGTTGGGCAGTCCTGAAGTCACTCAGAAGTCCAGCCCCCATCATGATGGGGGAAAGATCTGATTGTCTGAGCAAAGAATCAGGGAGGATATGACAGTTTACCTTCCAGACAAAGAAAATAAATGAATCACAACAGGACTCTGAAGAACACAGGAAGCGTAAGGGAGGTACCCAATGGCGAGCAGCACAGTTGCATAGTTAATCCCAGAGAGATACCAGATGACTTTCCCTTTTCTATGGGACTTGGAATTACTTCTTACTTGTGAGTTTTGTGAGTTTTCCTAATATATTTTCAATAAAGGTAGTTTGAGAGTTTTTGTTGCTTTCAAGAAAATATCCTTTATTTGATAAAAATTGTGGAAGTTCCATAGTTTGTGAAGTTTGGCAATAATTAAGGAAATGACTTCAAGTGTCTTTGTTCTCAGGGATGAATACCACATGGCTTGCATTGCATGGTCGAATGTCACTTACTTATAGTCAACAGAGATGGGCCTGCCTTAGAGAGGAGAGAGATGTGTGTTTGCTTTTCTGTGCTTATATTCCTAATCAGTATCATAAGCCCAGCCCCACCAGCATGGCTCAGTTGTTGAGTGTTGACCTATGAACCAGGAGGTCACGGTTCAATTCCCAGTCAGGGCATATGGGCTTGATCCCTGGGTGTGCAGGAGGCAGCTGATCAATGATTCTCTCCCATCACTGATCTTTCTATCTCTCTCTCCCTTTCCCTTCCTCCCTAAAATCATAAAAATATATATTTTTAAAAAGATCATAAGCCCATTTATCCAAGGGATTTATTTGGTATCCCTGGAAATAATGTTAGAAGTAGAAATGGGCTAAACTTTTAAATTCATTTTAATGATATTTTAATAGCACTTCTGCTGTTCAGGTGGGGCCAGATCATTCAGTGCTTTGTAAGACATGGTGAAGAATGGATTTTATACACTTGAAATGGGACAGGTTAGTTTTATGTATCAACTTGGCTGGGCTGAGGGATAACCAGATAGCTGTGGAAACTTCATAAGGGTGTTTCCAGAAGAGACTAGGATTGGGATCTGCAGACTAACTCAGGAAGATAGGTCTCACCACTGCAGGTGGGCAGCATCCAATCCATCTAGGTTTTGAATAGAACAGAAATGTGGAGGAAGGGCAAATTTGCTGTCTGCTTGAGGTGGGACATCATCATCTCCTGCCCTGGGGCATTGGTGGTCCTCATTCTTGGGCCTTTGGCTTCAGACCAGGACTTACATCGTTGGTCTCCTAGTTCTCAGGCCTTCAAACTTGGACTGGGACTTACACCATCGGCTTTCCTGGACCTTCAGCTTGCAGATGGCAGCTCGTGGGATATCTTAGCCTCCTTAATTGTGTGAGCCAATCCCTCAGACTAACCCTCTTTCTGCATATCTATATCCTGTATGTTCTGTTTCTCTGGAGAAGTGTGCTTAATACAGTGGGCAAGTGGATATTCAGATCTGGAACAGAGAGACTGGATGCCTAAATTGGGAAAAAAAATTAGGAAATCATGCTACATAAAGCCACAGAGAGGATGAGATTGCCTCAGAGCCAAATCTAGGAGAGGAGAAAAGATCCAGGGTGAGACCCACGGATGCTATTCAAATCTGTGCGTTAGCTTTCTTTTTGGTTCCATTGATCTTATACTAGTAAGATACTGCTTTAATTACAGCAGCTCCATCATAAGTCTTCATACTTGTGAAAACAAGCCATTACCTGTTGCTTTCCTTTTTAAAATATTTTTTGCTTCTTTCCACCTGTATTTTCTAACATGTGAACTTTTGTGTCATTTTACAAAATCAAAAACGTTCTTTTGATATATGACACTAATTTTGATTTGAAAAGGGTATAAAAAACATTGATATTTTACTGGATAGCAGTGACTTAACTGATTTTTGAGCTAGACAAGTCATTAGAGCGTGTCTGGCCTATCAAGATGAGGATACTTATGGGGCCTAGGCCTGGGCGGGTGGTCCAGAGGTGGCCCAGACCGAGAGATTGGTTCCGTCTGGGGCTGGACAAGGGGAGGAGGCCCAGGGGCACGCAATTGGGAGCCACTGGATAGACATCCTGGCAAGTCACTGGCAGGTAACACTGCTCCACTTGCAGAGAGTGCCAAAGCCAATGGAAGATGTGGAAACACTGAAGGAAAAGTCTGTGATTTATATTCAGAGGAACTTGGTTAAGTCTGTGCACTGTGACTATTTCTTATAATAAGTTTCAGTTTTTAGTTACCATTTTTGAAGCCCAAAAATGTTACCCAAACTCTGTGAATTAGAAAATATTCAAGCTCTTGCACAGAGATGTTTTAAACTCATTATTTTGAACTCATTCTTCTCAATCTGTAGTCATGGGCTCAGATGAACTTTTCTCTGCTCTGATGAGGGAACAATTGCTTTCCCCCCCATTTCTTCCACCTTGAAATGTGGAGCGTGATATTCAAGGAGCATGAAGCTACTCCTTATTTTGCAAGTTCTTTTGCTCTCTCCCTTTCGGTTTTTGTGCTTGCAGCTCTGTCTTCCTGCCTTGCCCCTTCCACTCCGCTTCTGTCTGGCTAATTCCCCCTCATCTCTCAAAACCCAGCTTAGAGCTCCCTTCTTCAAGAAGCTCCTATGTCTCTTCTTTTTTCTTATTATATTTATTAGGGTGACAATGGTTAATAAAGTCAATAGGTTTCAAGTGGACAATTCTACAGTACCCCATCTGTATATTGCATTATGTGTTTACCACCCAACTTCATTCTCCTTCCCTCACCATATATTTGATCACCTTTACTCTTTACTGCCTTCCCCCCACCTTCCCTTCCCTATGGTAACCAGCACACTATTGTCTGTGCCTATGAATTTTTGCTTGTTTGTTCCTCTGTTGTTTTTAGTTTTATGTCCCACACAAGAGTAAAATCATATGTTCTATGACTCTTTCTGTACAAATGCCTTTTTGCATGCTTCCCAATGGCCCCATACTTACCTGTCACAACATCAATGACAGTGTGCTGAAATGTCTGCACTTCCCTGCGCCCTTCACTAGAGTGTGACCTCTTCAGAACTCTATGAGGGTTTCTTTGATCTCTGCACCCCCAACACCAGGTATAAGGCCCAGCACAGATCAGATAGTCAATAAATATTTATTGAATCAACACACCGCCAATCTACCTTCCTAAAAAGAATCCCACTTATAAGAAGAATGAGCTAAAGCACTCTCCAAATTTCACACTTTAATAGGACACATAACTCTAAAATATGAAAAAATGATTTATGAATCATAGGGGGTTGAGTACATTACTTTGAAATTCATTTTCGCCTGTCATCGACATGGAAACGTTTCTAAGAGAACTAGATGTCAGAAGCTTATGGAGTGTGAGTGGGACAGCCCTCCCTATAAAAGCTTATTTTTTCCAGGTTCTGAAGCTGATGATAGATTTTAGAGCTGAGAGGCTCGGTGCAGTGGAAAGAGCCTCATGCTCTTCAGGTAGAGGTATCTTGGAAATGGGACCCCTGGGACACTGGCCTCGCAAAAAAGTCATCTCTTCCACAGTCTGGAAAAGATGTGTTCAGTCAGAGAAGCCAAGGTGTGACAAAGAGCCTCAAAGCAGAGAGAAAATAAACGACCGGTTCCAGTATTCTATCTAGCGTCCTCGGGAACTCCAAATTTGGATTTTTGTCTAAATATAAAACACATGGCAGAGCAAGCCTTGTTTTCCTTTTCCTGGCTTTTTGTCAGGTTGTGTTGGAAGAGAGCATCTCTTATTATGTAACCGAATTTCCCCTAATGGAGCCTGGTGCAAGGATGAAATCATGCATGCTTTGGTATAGTGGAGGAGAATTGGAGCAATTGTTTTGTGTGTTTTTAACTCAGAAAAACTATTACGTTGTTCTAATTAAGTTCACAGACTAATAGAATGTCAAGGCTAGAAGGAAGCTTCAGTATCTTTTAACTAAACTTATTGATTTTACAAATGAAGAAACATTAAATATAGTGAAGTTGATCAAGGTCTCAAAAACCTTGATATGCCAGGGCATCAGATATGTAAACAAGTAACATAAAGCAGGATAAAAATATGTGATATAATTGAAAATAAGTCAGTGTTAAGTTATCAGCACTGTCCTTTTATTTTGTAGGGGAAATGTCTCCTCATCCATGATGGCAAGCAAAATGCCCTTACTCAGTCATGAGAAATGATATTTTGGCACATTCTACATGGAAATCAGGGTTTGCTCAACTGCATGTTCCAGCTCTTGAAAGTAGATAATAGGGGAAATGTCCAGGTCACCAAAGTAATAATTCAGAGGGACACTGAGAAGCCATCACATGACCCTTGCCTTTGGGATGGATAATACTAAAATAGTCTTCAACTGACTCTCTTGCTGTATTTCCACAATTACTGGAGCAGATGCCATAACCCCCTCTAATGAGGAAATCCTCCATATACTCACTGTGTCCATAAAGCCATCTCTTCTGAAAGTTAATCATATAATTTCTACATAAAAGCTAAACAATATTAATGAATAATGATGAGAAAACTTGATTTCTTACAGAACTCTGTCACATAATAGCTTTTTTTGATCCTGGTAAAAGCCCAGGATTATACTTATATTTTCCATGTGGAATTCTAAGGCTGACAGGTTACATGACTTGCCCGAGAGTTGGTGACAGCTGAAGTCATTGGCAGTGGAGACAGGGGAGTCTCAATTAGCCAATACTTGTCCGTGAGAAAACCTTGGATTCTAGATGAGGACTGATGTTTGGTAATACTGGCTACTAACTCTCTGAAGATGAAATTTTTTTAAAGGTGGTGTGTGTGTGTGTGTGTGTGTGTGTGTTGTGGGGAGGGGGGGTGACAAATGTTTGTATTTAAATAGGGAGCCTGTCATATAACTGATGTTCTCCTGGGGATTTTCCATGTTGTAATTACGTTCATAGAGAACCTTTCCTGTGACTAGAGCTACCTGGTACAATTTCAGCAATAGTTCTGCCTTAAAGGGTCAATAAACGAGCAACCTGGTTCTATAGAGGTATGCATACATGGTGGGCAGCCTAATGAAGAGGTTGTGAATGCAGGTTCTGAGTTAGGTGAGATTCAAGTCCTAGCTCCGTTCTTTACTAGCTGTTGGGCCTTAACCAGCTGTGTGACCCTGAGCAATCTCTGAGTCTCAGTTTTTGTATCTATAAAATAGGAGTAAATATAAAATTTTAAGATTGTAGTGATAATTAGAATTGTGAGATAATATTTATAAAGTGCTTAGCATATCTTCTAGCACATAGTAGCCTCAACAAATGTTAGTAGAGATAACATATATATGATACGTGGTTCCAAAAATAGATTTGAGGCAGCTATAAATATTTATTAACTAATTATTTATTTATATAAGCTAATAAGTATGTGAAGTAATTGAGGGGATGGGGAAAAAGAAGGTAATGAATAAGGATATATTGACAATACATATTTGTGACAAGATGTCCTATGTATTGCTCTTTTTAAGCCAGAAATATTGCTTCAAGCTCCCTACCAATGAATGCACAGAGGAAGAGATAGTTAATTTTTATCATGGCCGCATATAAAAAATAAATGCCTACGGAGGAGAGTGGGTTCTCTAGGCTGACCAAGTCAGTGGCTCTCTTCATCGTGTGGACGCTGCGTCATTGCCAATAATGACTTCAACACCTTTTCAAAGAATGTAAAAGTAAATTCTGCATTTCTATCATTTGTTGTAGGCAAAGGCATAAAACCAAAGTATAACTTAGTAAAGAAATTTCATAAGTGAAGGCAATATATGACATACACATAATTTTCTGATGGCCAGGCTTGATCCAATCTTGGCTGTACATTTAGGTTCCTAGAGATATAAATAAACCCAACCCAGCAAACCTTCCATAATATTTTTATTTATTTAAAATGTTTAAAAATTAAATGTATTGGGGTGGCATGATTAATAAAATTATATCAATTTCAAGTGTACCATTTTATGATATGTTACATTGTGTGCCCACCACCCAAAGTCAGATTTCCTTCCATCACCATGTATTTGACCCCTTTACACCTTACTACCCCCACTTCCCTCTGACAACCACCATACTGTAGTCTGTGTCTATGAGTTTTTGTTTGTTTTTCTGGTTTGTTCATTTGTTGCTTTCAGTTTTATATCCCACATATCACTGAAATCATATGGTTCTTGACTTTGTCTGATTTGTTTTGCTTAGCATGATATTCTCAAGATCCATCCATGTTGTTGCAATTGGCAATATTTCATTTTTTTCTTATGGTTGAGTAGTATTTCTTTGTATATATATATACCATATCTTCTTTATCCATTCATCTATCAAAGGATACCTTGGTTATCTCCATGTCTTGGCCACTGTAAATAATTCTGCAATGAATATGGGGTGTATGTTATTTATTAAAACCATTTTTTTGAGAATATATTATCCAGAGCAGAATGAAAGATACTATCTGAGAAGTAGCTGGGAGTTACATTTTTTGGCCCAATTAGAAAGATTCATAATCTTTAATTGTTAAATGACCTGGAAGTTGATTTGACATTTACTTACTAGGTGTCCAGTGACAAGACAGACTGCCATAAATCAAACCTCCTAATCAGAGATATACATGATCATTTTTATTAAAATTTTGTAAGAGTTTACGTATTTGAGCCAAATTGATGACATTTGCTTGGGTGCAAAATCTCAAATGCTCCAGAGAATAACAGTTTAGCAGCATTTTTTATGCATTTGAAATGAAGGGGGGCCTGTAAGGAAGATTACATGGAGGTGAGAGAAAGCAAGACAGGGATCGGGTTACAAGATAGTACATTTTTTTTTCACTCAGCTTTTCCAAAACCATGGAAGTCTGTTAAAACAACAAATGTGGTACCCTGGCCAGTGTGCAAGGGGTTAGAGCACTGGTCTGCAGACCAAAGCATCATGGGTTTGATTCCTGGTCAGGGGCATACCTCAGCTGCAGTTTGCTCCCTCCCCTGGTCCAGGCATGTGCAGGAGGCAACCAGTTGTGTCTCTCTCTCTTTCTCTCTCTCTCTTTCTCTCTCCCTCCTTCTCTCCCTCCCTCTCCCATCCTCCCTCCCTACCATTCTCTAAAAAAAAATCAATGGAAAAATATTCTCTGGTGCTGATTAAAAACAAACAAACAACAACAACAAATGTGGTACAAGAGTAAGCTCCATGAGGGAAGCAAGCCTATCTTATTTAGGGCTTCATCCTCGAACCTACAACACCCCCTGACAAATGGTGGTGATGAAGGATGATTTTTACTTTTAAATAATGAAGGATCCAATATTTGGTACTACTTATTCAAAAGAGGGAGAATCTGAAGAGCAGACTGATATATAGGCATCAAGACTTGAAAGAATTGAGAGATACATGCAAGACTAAGGACACCAGTCAGTGTCCACAGGGAAATAACTGATTGCATTCCACCAGACGCAATTTGCATTTCCATAAATAAGAATCAGTTGCATTACTGTCAGTTTTCTACAATTTAGTTGTAAAATAGCTCAAAGACAGCAATAGGCTGAGATAACCCTGAAGTAGGTGCTGGACAGCAAAGCCAGTAATCTTTCTGGTCTATTTTATAATTTTTCCCTACAGCAGGCCCTCTAAAATATTTTTAATGAGCTCATCATACCTACTGACTAAATAATCTATTTAAATGGGCTGTATTATATAGAGAAATATTGAAAGAACTACACATACAAGGGCATATTTTTTACCTTTCCTCACTATTCCTAGCAATGTGATATAAATTCTTTCCTTAACTTGGCTATCAATAGATAAACTCAAGGCCTTTTGCTTACTTGTGTCAAAACCTTCTGTGCCTAGATCTATTTCTTTGGGCCTTCTGGGTCATTTATTTTTTTCTGCTACAAGTGCACTCCTCAGCAGAGTAAATTAATTATTATATGTTCTCCTTAACTGTAGGCGGCATTGAGCTCTCTTGCTATCTAACTGCTCAATTTCTCCTTCCCTGTGTATTCAAGGGGGAAAGAGAGTCAGAAGGATGGTGGCCCAGGGACTTACAATTGGCACCTGAAGTGAGCGCTGTTTTGTGGGCCTGGGCCCTCAGTGTGGAGTCTGGCGCTAACCGTGGGTAGTTAGTGTGGAATGAAGTCCATCGGTGGACACCCATTTGGTGTCCGGGAACTAGAGGACTGGTTGTCGGTGTTGGAAAACACCGTGGACAGGTGATGAGCAGAGAGGGCTGTGAGAAGCCGAAGGGGCCGAGAGAGCCAGGTGATCACGGTGTGGCGGATGCCCAGAGAGAATTGCTGAGAAGGAGGAAATGGTCACCCCAGTCCATGCTGCGAACAAGTCAGTCAGGGGTGGCCTGGAAAGTGTGAATTGTATTTAGCACCCTCTTTTGAAAGCGATTCCAGGAAGGAGTTAGAGCAAGAATGGGTATGCTGAAGGGAAGCCAGCTACAGGGGACTTACTTGCCCATGAAATGTGCATGGTGCCTGTGACCTAGACTTCACGTGTCGAGCAGCGAGTCCAGGTTAGCCACACACTCCATTGCCATCCCAGGAAGCTCAGCAGTTCATTGTTGCTTTGCAGGTGATGGGACAGAACCACACCCATAGCACAGGGCAGAGAAGATGGGATGGCGGGGCCTGGGTCCGTCTCCGGCCGGCACACCTGCTCTGCTGGCAACCCTGATGGAGGAGCCAGAGCTTTCCATGTTAGAAAATTCTCTAGTTCAGAGCCTCTTACTCTTCAGCATACCAGACAACTTAGATCATTGTTAGGGGTCTCTTGGGTCACATCATAGTAATCCAATGTAGGCAGACCTGAAGGGTAGCCCTTTATATACTTGGGACCAACCCCTTTTTCAGCCAATCAGTTCTCGTAATGCTACTTTTGCGTTAGAAAGCTACTTTTCTCTGAGAAGAAAATGGACCCTAAATGCCGAGTGTAGTTTCGAAGTGTCATAAACTTTTAATAGGCCTCTAAAAACGGGTTTCATGTGGTTTTTAAATGTTCTGTCCCTGAGATCACACTGAGAAGTTAGATACAGCTGATGCGTAAAACAGAGAAGTTATAGACAGAGCTCACTCCATGAAGAGAGCCTCTTACAGGCACTAAACTCCTGTCTCATGGCTGTACAGCAGCTCACCACAGAAGGTACGAAAACACCCACATCACTCATTCCCACAGTTCTCTGTCTGCGTTCACCTGCATGTACCGGAGGAGGCAGTTAATGCAGAGCTCGCGGGAACCGCCTGCGATGGCAGCTTTCCTGCTCTTTCTGAGAACTAACTGTCTACGAGAGGGAATGGGGGCGGGGAGGGGGAGTGGGGGTTGACTAACACCCATTCTTCACAGATGTCAAGTTAGAGCAGCCACTTTATATCTAAGTCAGCCATTCACAGAGCCACTTGAGATGGAGAAGACATTTTCATACTTTCTTTTTTTGCTAATTAATATAAATTGGCGCCATTGAGGTTTAATTAGCTCAGAGTATGCTTTCGAAAATATGTTCTTTTACCATTCTAAAGCATGATTTGTTTCCATCCATAAACCTGTTCTACTTGAAAGGAAGGCAGATTGGTGCAGCCACTATGGAAAACAGTATAGAGTTTCCTCGAAAAATTAAAAATAGAACTTCCATTTGACCCAGCAATCTCACTGGGAATATATCCTAAAAACCCCAAAACCCCAATCAGAAAGAATATATGCACCCCTCCGTTCATAGCAGCATTATTTAAAATAGCTAAGATCTGGAAACAGCCCGAGGGCCCATCAGTAGATGAATGGATAAAAAAGCTGTGGGACAATTACACAATGGAATACTATGCAGCAGTGAAAAAGAGGGATCTCTTAACCATTTGGGACAGCATGGATGAACTTGGAAAATATTATGCTAAGTGAAATAAACCAAACTGAGAAAGACAAATATAATATGATCTCACTTATTTATGGAATTGAATGAACAGAATGAATTGACCAACAAAATAAGACCAGAAGCAGGGAGGCATGGAACAGACTGACATCCTCCATGTGGGGACGAGAAGAGAGAAGCCAAGGAACTTATATACTTATAGGCACAGCCCACGGACACAGGCGATAGGGTAGTAAAGACATATGGGGGTAGGGGTTGGAAGGAGGGAGGTAACGGAGGGGAAAAGGGAGATATCTGTAATACTATCAACAATAAAAAGTCTATTTTAAAAAAAGAAATCCTTGAAGTCTGATTGAGAGTGAGTCTCCTAAAGCCAGGTCACCGTGAGCAAGACTGGCCACTGTCCCGTCAGTGAAGGCGGAGTCAGGGTCTCCAGTGCGAAGGCAGAGGCAGCGTGCTCTGTACCCACGTCATCCTTGGTTGTTGAGATGAACCAGCACTGTGTATGGCCGTTGTTGAGATTGCCAGCATTGATGTAATTTCAGAGTCGAAGGGATTTCACAATCCTTTTAGTGCATTGCTTCCCCAAATAAACCAACTGAGGGTGTGGGGTGTGGATCAGCACAGGGTACACGAATTCTCGCTGAGAAATTTTTAGCTGCCTATTTTCATTTTGTTGGTGATCTGTAATGTAACATAAGCACATCTGGGGCCATGTAGCTTCTATATAGCTTCCTAATTTCACTGATCACATTTGCCTTTATGTTCGGATAGTACTCCCACCAAAGCAGCCTCAAATGATGTCATGGCGCACCCCATGAATGAACGAGACAGAAATGAAGTTGATGAAAGTAGGAGGGGCATTGAATCTTCATGAGGTAGGACAGAACAGGTGTACCAAACTCAGAATAGCTTGCACCCTTTAATTCTGAACCATTGCCCAGGGAGAGACAAAGCGTTAAAGCAGCGGTTCTCAACCTGTGGGTCGCGAACAATGAACATACATCCTGCATATCAGATATTTACATTACGATTCATAACAGTAGCTAAATTACAGTTATGAAGTAGCAACGAAAATAATTTTATGGTTGGGGGTCACCACAACATGAGGAACTGTATTAAAGGGTCGCGGCATTAGGAAGGTTGAGAACCACTGCTTTGAAGAGTTATCAAGTGAGAATACAGTGTATTACAGTTGCCCCTACAAGGTGTGAGTTAAGAATGAAGACTGATTGTGGGTTTTAGTTAACAATGAGGGCTGATTGTGTTGAAATAGCAAAAAAGCCGGGAAGTTACTAATGACATCTTGTAGAAGATACTAAAACAATATCAACAACAATAGCTTGCTCTGGGTTTGGATTGTTGAGGTTAAAATACAGGAACAGATGAAAGAGAGAACCACATGGGACTACACCTTTCTGCTTTTACAGCCAACATCGGCAATTTAGCTTCAGAAGAAACCAAACCTGTCACATTACATTAATGTTGTAAATTTTACTGTTGCTTTGGTTAACTTAATTGGCAAGTTTGTTCTGCTTTTGTGGTTTTATTAGAGTGACTCACATAGGGAATCTACAAGTACCTGTACATCTGAGCATGTTTCACTAGTATTAAAATAAAAGCGATTTCAGCCAACAGCAAGAGTGTGGCAAAGAGAGGATTGTCTGAAAAATGATCCATTTGCTTCTGGTTTAGCAGGGGTTTCCTCCAAGCAGAGCCAGGGACTGGGATCCTTGTGCAATGATTTATCGAGGAAGTGATTTCTAGAGAAGGGGGCAGTGAGAGAAGGAGGGGGTAGTGAGAGAGGGTGGGGGCAGTGAGAGAAGGAGGGGGTAGTGAGAGAGGGTGGGGGCAGTGAGAGAAGGAGGGGCCAGTGAGAGAGGGAGGGGCCAGTGAGAGAGGGAGGGGGCAGTGAGAGAGAGAGGGGCCAGTGAGAGAAGGAGAGGGCAGTGAGAGAAGGAGGGGGCAGTGAGAGAGGGAGGGGCAGTGAGAGAGGGAGGGGCAGTGAGAGAGGGAGGGGGCAGTGAGAGAGGGAGGGGGCAGTGAGAGAAGGAGGGGGCAGTGAGAGAGGGAGGGGCAGTGAGAGAGGGAGGGGGCAGTGAGAGAGGGAGGGGGCAGTGAGAGAGGGAGGGGCAGTGAGAGAGGGAGGGGGCAGTGAGAGAAGGAGGGGGCAGTGAGAGAAGGAGGGGGCAGTGAGAGAAGAATAGGGCAGGCAGAGGAGCTAGGCCAGGATGAGGTCTTACGTGGGGACCAGCTAGAGCAGCTTGGTCCTAGTGGAAGGTATGGAGCATGAAGTTCACCTCGGTTTGTCCAGTGTCAGCCTGGGCTGCTGCCCCCTAGAGGTATGATAGTCACTCCAGCTGGAGGAGGGAAACAGCTGCTGAGGCAGGAGAACTGGGGGGCGGGGGTCCCAGCCGCCTAAGGTGGGCCTGTGGTAGTGCCTGCCTGACAATGCTCAGATCCACTTGTTTCTCCAATGATGCTATGTCCACCCAGACACAGCTCTTCCAGGTTTCTGAATGGTCAGTTTTCTGGGAAAGGTTACAAGAAGGTTAGTTAGACAAACTACAGCTCCCACTGGTCGATTGGCCCTGAGATATTCATTACCCGCCTCCCCTACCGCCTATTCTAGACTTTTCTCGCCCGTGGCTACCTCTCTGGGCTCGCTGGCCCTGTGGTGTCTGAGGCCCCAGCTACCATGCCTCTATCAGCCGTGTTATTAGACTTCTTGTTATAGTAAAATTGGTCATGGAAATACAAAGAGACAGCCCGCCGATCACCTGCTTGCATTAGCGAGCAGTCTTCTACTTCTCATGATGAGCAGGTCCGCTGCCCAGGCCATGTGGTTCTTGACCTTTGTCTGATGGTCTACTGGCTTCAGAAGCCCAAAGTGACCAGGAGTTAGTCCTAGCTCTGAGTTGATCGGGACTTTCTCTGTATCTCCTGGTGGAAGCATTGGCCTTCTAAGAGCCAAGACCCACAGAGCATAACATTGCAGGGGTGGGAAAACACACATTCCCCGAGTGGGGAGGCATGGGCATGTATTGGCCTATGCACCCACAGTTCATGCTTAACAGATAGTACGTGTTCAGTATGTACATGTGTGGTCCTGGAGCTTGCCTTTTAATAAATGCTGGCCCATGGGTTCCATGAATTGGTCTTTTCCAAGATGAGTTATAAACTGTGGGAATACATTAGTGTCTCATATTTTTGCTTAAAAACATGGTTGCAACCTACTTAACATGGACCAACATTTTACACAGTGTTGAAATGAAAGTTTATAACTCATCTTCCTTAGTGGCACATAAAATAATGGCACATTTTAAATCAATGGCATCTTTAAAAATGTACAGCAGTGCCTGCTACCTACTATGTGCTGGGAACACAGAGGCATAATTCACAGCCTCTGTTCTCAGAAAAGTCACGCAAACTTCAACGAAATTTAGGCACTGCCTGGCAGGAATCGTTGGTGTTCTTGGGCTCATCCCCCAAAGAGGAAATGGATAGTAGCTCTGTTTCATGTGCTAAACATCAGGGTTATTTGCACTTTCGCTTTTAGCCATCTTCACTTCCTACAAATGTTCACTTTCCCCCCAGTTTTCCTAATAGTTTGTCTCTGTAGCCAATAACACCTTGAAGTAGCAAATCCCATAGGCTGATTGGTTGTATGATAGTCGTGCAGTAGTTTCACATAATTAAGTGATACGGTCTGAGATTTTTAAAAGCAAAATGGGGGACGAGGGAAAGAAAGAACACTGTGTGCAAGTATTGCTATGGAAACATGAACCAATTTGGTCAGAAGCACATTTAGCCCAATATTGGGTAACGGCACTCCAGAGGACGGCTTGCAGCCTAGATTCTGGGTTGAGAGGAGTGCGGACCAGGACAGGGGAGTGCTCAGCCCGGACAAGTTGATTTGTCAAATGGGAAGATAATGAAACAAAGAGCGTGTGGTGTATGTGCATGTGTGATGGGGGAGGGGAATGTGTGTGACTATATTTGAGAGTTTCTTTCCCAGACTTTTTAATTTATTTTTTAAATTTATTTTTCCCCCTTTATTGAATAAGATATTACAAATGTGTCCTTATCCCCCAATGTCCCCTCATCCCCCCAATCCTGCCCTCACCCTCACCCCCTGTTGTCCACATCCATCACTTATGCTTATATGCATGCATACAAATCCTTTGGTTTATCTTTCCCCCTTCCCAGACTTTTAATTAGCTTTTGGGACAGGGTAGATCCTGGGGTGTCATTCTGAAACCCAGGTTATCCTTGGCTGTCCACCACTCTAGCCCGAATACCTGGTAATGGTTACAAGCACAGCTAAGTTTTAGGGACAGGGAAATCCTAAAGGATTTCATTTTCTTACTTCCACAGAAGGCTTTACTCTGGAACTTCATCACACTCTTGTGTTGTTGTTTTTTGAGGGGGGGAGTGGGAGGGTTTATCCCACCCCTTGGGAAAGTCACACTTTGAGAAAACTTAATAGCTAAAGCTCGCTGCTGATAAGAAACTTCTGGCATATCAACAAATAAATTCTGAATCCAAGCTCGAACGGAACCCTCTACCATTGGTCACAACAGAACAGCATTTGCACATTTGTCCCTTTAATTTCTGGTAGGTGAGTGCAGTGATAGTCTGAATACAGAAGTTCTGGTTGCTATGGGGTTGTTTTACTCGCCTACATTTGTTGAAAGAATTGCCAGTTTAGTGGATGTAGATAAGCAATTGATTAGGGGGATGTCTACCCACCCTGTCACAATTTAGGAAGTTTGACGTTTTGTTAGCTTTTGAGACAGAATTCTCCTCAAGAAGTGACTTGTTTGAGGTCAAAACAAAACCAGTCAGGCAGGTATCACAGGAAAGGAAGCGTATTTGACATTGTGACTCCAGGCCAGTAACGCTACCTCCAGAACCGGAAAATGGTTCCTGAACCAGCAGTACCCACTGTCCATACAAACAAGCAAACAGAGGTGTAAAGCAAAACTCTCAAGCCCAAATTCCCAAGATCCAACGCGCCATTTCTTTAAGGCAAAGAAGAAATCAACGAAAAAGAGTATTGGAAAAGTTGTTTTTCATCTTTTCTGAATGAAAACACCATCTGTAGGGAGGCACCGGGAAATATGGGAATGACATTGACTGAAGACCTGTGATCTGGCCCTAAAACTCTACCTCTCAACAGTGATGGTGAGTGGCACGTTGCTCCTCTGGCCTGTTCCCTTATCTCTACTTAGATCCCACTGAAGGTCGTAAAACCAGTGAAGGTTGGAGTAAATAATCTCTTAGATTATTTTTGGCTCCATTAGTCTCGGTTTTATGAAAAGGTTGATGGTTGAAAATAAGGAAAATTATTTGAAAAGATTTATGTAGGGGAAGTGATATCCTGTTGATAAGACCAATGGTTATAATGCAGCGGAACGGAAACTAGCATCTATTGAGTGCCAGCTGTGTGCTGAGCACTGTGCTAGGCCGCATTACCTTATTTAAGATTCGCAGCAGCGCAGCGGGCAGTGTTCTCCCCTTTATTTGACAGATGAAGAAGACAGGCAGAAGTTCACAATCCTTACAGCTAGTAAATGGTGAGCCAGAGCCCAAAGCCACTGTTCTTTTTAGGAAGCAGGTCAGCAAGAAGAACATACACCTGGTAGAGAATGCCTATGCTATTTTGGGGGACGGTATCCTGAGCGAGCTTATAATCTGGGAGCATCAGTGTGTGTCGTGGGCTCTGGAACGGCAACGTGCACGTTTGGTTTGGGCAACAGCACCCATGTGATGGCCATGCTGTGTATTCCTCCTTGGGAGTTTTCTCAAAGCAAAACTGCACTTGTCCTTTCCTTCACTGCACTCCTGCTTATTATTTTATACTTTAGGGAGAAGGGAAAATATAAACATTCCTGATGAGAAAAAAGAGCAAGACCAGAGCTCCAGCTCTGAGCCCATTTTACTGCAATACTGTCTCCCCCCACCCCCGCCCCAAATCTTAAGGGCCCAGAAGTTCTACATTCTGCCTCATCTTCTATGTATATTATAGGCCTCCCAATAGTAAGCACTCAATAAGCAGAGTTTCTTTATTAAAAATATTTATTTCTTTATTGATTACAGAGAGGAAGGGAGTGGGAGAGAGAGACAGAAACATCAATGATGAGAGAGAGTCATTGGTTGGCTGCCTCCTGCATACCCCAAACTGGGGATCAAGCCCACAACCCAGGCATGTGTCCTTGAATGAAATCAAACCCGGGACCCTTCAGTCTGCAGGCCAATGCTCTATCCACTGACCCAAACCAGGTAGGGCAAATGGAGATTCTTTCTATTTATAAACTAGATTCATACCTATATAATAAAAGCCTAAGTGACCATTAAGGCGACCAGAACGACCAATTGCTATGATGCGCACTGACCACCAGGGGGAAGCCCCTGCGTTGAGCGTCTGCCCCCTGGTGGTCAGTGTGCTCCCACATGGGGAGCACTGCTCAGCCAGAAGCCAGGCTCACAGCTGGCGAGTGCAGTGGTGCTGGCAGGAGCCTCTCCTGCCTCTGCGGCAGCACTAAGGAGCAGTGAGCTGAGCGGTATGGAGCAGCAAGCAGGCGGACATCCCCCAAGGGGTCCCAAACTGCGAGGGGGCACAGGCCAGGCTGAGGGACCCCTCCCCCCCACCCCCCGCCGCCCCAGTGCACAAATTTTGTGCACCAGGCCTCTAATTTTAAATAAATGAAAAATGTGGGATGATAAATGGATCATATACCTCTCAAGATAAAATGATTCAAAGGACTTAAAATTATGAATTATACAAGGATAAACCTAAAAACGAATTATGTGTGTTTGCATTTTATTTGGAACATACCTCTGATCTGAAGGCGTATGTGCTAGTTTTAGCATCTGGAAATTTCAGGCAGGCTCTCCCCTATTTGAAATTCTCCCTCAGTGTTAATGAACCCTGAGCACCCCCATGAATTGCTAGGATTGTATTCGCCATTTAAAGTCCAGAATAGCTCCCTGTTCGAAAGGAGACCAGAGCAGCTGCACAGAAGTGTTGAGTGTCCACATGGTTTGTCCCTGGAGGAGTGTTTCTTCCATTTACTGTTGTTTGTTCCTATTTTTAAATCATTGTCAGCATTTTCTTTTTTCTTGGCTCTTCTCATTGTGCGCACTTCCCTGGCTTTTCTACACAAATGGTTTCTGTCCTTTTCTCTTGGACTTAGCATTCGTTGAATTGATTTGCACATTTTTGGTCAAAGGTGAGTAAAGAGTTCTTTCAAGCTAACAGCAGATGTAGATCCTAATTGTACTCTGTGGCTGCAAACATTGTCAAATGTTCCATATGTTAAGCGCTTGAGTGTTATATTCCAGATTTGCTTTTTAATTTGTATCCTTATAGCAATGACATGGCATTCTTGAAGGCGTTTGTTTTCATTTTTCCTCTTCTTTCATAAGAAAAATTGGTGTCTGCAAGAAATACTTTCTTTTCCTTGGTGTCGGTAGTCTTGCATTTTGTGAATTATTAATACTATACATTAAATACATAGAGACCCTTCTCCCTTTCAGCTATTTAAGCTGTAGATTATAAGATAGTCCCCTCAGGCTGGAGTTAATTGGGAGGAAAAGCCATTAGAAAGTTCATCCTGCAAGGGTTTAAAAACTAATTGGGTGAGGCATACACTTACTGGCTTCCTAATCCCACCCACATCCATGATCTCCTGCTTTCATCAGAACCTAAGATTCTGTCTACATCCAGGGAAGTTACAACTTTCACCAAACCATTTCTACGAAATGCAAATTCCTGTTGAGCTCGGCCATGGCCGTTCTGTAAGCAATAATCCCCCCAAAGACTTAAGACTACATAGATGGTGATGTAAATTGATATGTAAATATAGAACTACTATTTTCTGTTTTTGAAAGATTAATTTTGAAGATTATTTTTTGAAACAAGGAGAAACTATAAGCCATGTTAGGTGTGTTTGATCCAACTTCTCAGAGGCAGATAAAATGGACCATACTTGACAATGAAGGTTCACATGTGTTGTTGTTGTTTTTGTATTAAAGACAGAAACAGACCTTCCTTGGCATCGTATTAGAAGGTACTCTCTATGGGCTGTAAATTCTTTTGGAAAAGGGCCTACTTCTCATTCATCTGCATTCTCCCATCACTTGGTATGTAATAAAAGTGTAGGAAGTGTTTGAATGAATGAGCAAAGCAAAAGAGAATCACTTTATAACCTGATGTGTTTCCCTTTTTATAGAAGAAAAGGGAGTAAAGTATTTATTCAGTGGACCTTTAAAATCAGAGAAATTGTATGCATAGTTGTTGATGTAATAGGGGTATTCTAAAATCAGCTAACCTACGTGCAGAATCTTGATTGTGTTTTGAAACCAAAATTTTACCTTCTCATTTTACATAGTGAAAAGTAGCTGTGAATATAACCTACCAATTTGGCTATTTATACAAACCAGGTAAGGTAATCTAAATTTTATTTAGTTCATGGAGAATCTAATATAGACCAAACTGACAAGGCCTTAATTTCATGCCTAAGTTGTATCAAAATAGAGAGTTATGATCATGTTAGTAGTTAGATATGTTGATATGCAATTTATAAGATATGGAATTTGTCCAAGAATCCCAGAAATTTTAGTGCCTCACCTCAAGGTCACCACCCAGAACATGAAGCAAGGAAAATATTATACTTTATTACTAACAAGGGTTTGTTTCCAAATGCCAATGGAGAGCTCTAGAGAGCTGCATGAATTTTTGTGGAGAAATGCTTTAACTAACCTTGGCTGGCATCAATTGATTTAAATACAGTGACACAGAATCCTGTTCAATCTATTTAACCTCTAAGCAAAGTCCCTGATGTTACCACTCTTGGAAGGTCTTAAAGAAGTAGAAAAGAGTCCAAAAGACTGAAAGGATTTGTCCAAGTGTGTGTGTGATATGGAGGTAGGCACCCAAAATGAGAATGGCCTCCATTCTGTCTGCCTTAGATAAGAGACAGCATCTCAGGATTAATAGGAAAGAGAGTTCAAATGAGACCCCACACTTTTGAATTCTCTGTTTTTAACTTGGCCTTTAACTCTACCCACTCAATGACTTATTAATTGTCTTTAGTCCAAACCAATTACAGCCCTTCTGGATGCAGAAGGAGGAAGAGGGAAGAAATACCTGGAAGGCCTTGTACTGTCCAGCACTAACCAGAACCACATGACTTCTGCAATACTTCAAATGTGGTATGGAAAGAATAATTAACTTACAGAGAAATAACAAAATGTCTGCTCCATGTAACAAAGGTAATTCCATGCCCTGCAGCAAAGGACACTATAACAGCATTCTTTTCATATCATTCTAACATTCTAGACAAGACAGTATGTTATTAGTGAAAGAATAGAAAAATAAATCAGAAGACCAAAATCCAGAATCCAGAAATAAATCCTTACAAATGTAGTCAACTGATCTTTGAAAAAGGAGCAAAGACAATACAATGTAGCAAAGACAGTTTTTCAATAAATGGTACTGGAACAGTGGGCATTCACATGCAACAACAACAGAAAAATAGAATCTAGACACAGACTTCACATATTTTATAAAAGCAACTCAAAATGGGTCATAGACCCAAGTTTAACATGCAAAACAATAAAACTCTTAGAAGATAAAATTGGGGAAAATCTAGGTGATCTGGGTTTGACAGTGGCCTTTTCAATGCAACACTAAGGGCTCGATCTATGAAAGAAAAGATTGATAAGTCAGACTTCATTAAGATGAAAAATTCCTGCTCTCTGAAAGACACTGTAAAGAGCATGTGAAGATAAGCCACAGACCAGGAGAAAATATTTTCAAATCACATATCTGTGAAAGGACTGGCATTCAAAATATGCAAAGAACTCTTGAAACTTAACAATAAGAAAACAAACCATCTGGTTACAAAATGGGCAAGAGATCTGAGCACATCTCTCATCAAAGACAATATACAGATGGCAGATAAGAATTTGAAAAGAAGTTCAAAATCACATGTCATTAGGGAATTGCAAATAAACATATTGAGGTACCCCCCTTGTACAATGCCCGAGAAGACCTGCACATCATCAACACTCATGTATTACACCTCTTCACAGTAGGCGTTGCATGAGGAACTTCCCCTTATTGAGCATCTTTCCCACCCCCGCCCCGCTTTCCGCTAAGATCACAGCCCAGACTGCACATTGCTGTCTTCCCGGAAGCTGGAGCCCTTGGGGTGCTCAAGATTCTCAGTGGTTGTGTCTTGAGATGGAATTGGCTCCTGGCGAGG
Organism: Myotis daubentonii; assembly: GCF_963259705.1. Classification (NCBI taxonomy): domain Eukaryota; kingdom Metazoa; phylum Chordata; class Mammalia; order Chiroptera; family Vespertilionidae; genus Myotis; species Myotis daubentonii. Next base: position 107,496,499 of record NC_081843.1, on the reverse strand, counting down.
ATCCTGTGAAGACTGAGGGAATGAGCACAGAGGATTCCTAATGTGGCACAAACTTAGTGGCAGGGTTTGACAGGGTTGACTCCAGTGTTGAAAGAGGTTCTGCTGTGGGTAAAATGCTATCAAATAGCATCACGGGCTACAGAGACATTGTTCCTGAAAGGAAGTGTCGGTTGATGTGGCAAACTTCATTGTCTTATTTTAAGAAATTGCCACAGTCACCACAACCTTCAGCAGCTACGGCTCTGATGAGTCAGCAGCCATCAAAAGAGAGGCAAGATTCTCCGAGAGCAAAAGGATTGCCACTCACTCAGATGATGGTTAGCATTTTTAGCAGTAAAGTATTTTCAAATTAAGATGTGTACATTGTTTTCAGACATAATGCAATTGCACACTTTATAGACTACAGCAGGGGTCCTTAAACATTTTAAACAGGGGGCCAGTTCACTGTCCCTCAGACCATTGGAGGGCCGGACTATAGTTTAAAAAAAAACTATGAACAAATTCCTATGCACACTGCACATATCTTATTTTGAAGTACAAAACAAAACAGGAACAAATACGGTATTTGTATTTGCATGTGGCCCGCGGGCCATAGTTTGAGGACCCCTGGACTACAGTGTAGTGTAAATATAAATTAAAAAACATTTTTAATTTATTTCAGGGAGGAAGGAGAGGGAGAAGAGATAGAAGCATCAATAATGAGAGAAATCATTGATCAGTTGCCTCCTGCACACCCCACACTGGGGATCAAGCCTGCAACCCACTAAACCACTGAGCCACATTGGCTTGGCTAACCATAACTTTTTTTAAAAAAAAAAAATTTAAATATATTTTATTGATTTTTTTACAGAGAGGAAGAAAGAGGGATAGAGAGTTAGAAACATCAATGAGCAAGAAACATCGATCAGCTGCCTCCTGCACGCCCCCTACTGGGGATGTGCCGGCAGCCAAGGTACATGCCCTTGACCGGAATCGAACCTGGGACCCTTGAGTCCGCAGGCCAACACTCTATCCACTGAGCCAAACCAGTTAGGGCTAAACATAATGTTTATAGCACTAGGAAAACAAAAACTTGTGTGACTCACTTTATTATGACATTCGCTTTATTGCAGTGGTCTGGAACTGAATCCATTATATTCTCAGGTGCACCTATACTCTGATTCTTGTGTCTCCCCCTCTTTCACCTTTAAAGACCTTCTGATTACATGGGCCCACCTGAATAATCTAGGATAATCTGCCTTTCTTAACATCCTCCGACGAGCGCCCTCAGGAATTAAGGTTGCTGCCTTAATCTGCAAGCTTAATTCCCCTGCCATACAAATGAACATATTCTCAGATTGTGCAGGTTAGGATGAGTATCTTTGGGGTGAGGAGCGCTATTCTGCTCATATCAGTAGAAATGATTTATACTCTAATCCCCCAATCCAAATTTTCATGAGGTACTCCCAGACCTCCCATCTTCATGGAAGCAATGTAAATCACCTCATTAACTTGACTGGGCAGACTAGTGAGAAAGGTCTTTCGGCAAACCCTATTTTGAAATTTCTTTCCACAGAAGTTTGTGGCAGCAGGCAAGGGCGGCCATGACTCTTTGACATCAGTTTCTATCTGCTGATCTGCTTATACCTCCTAGAGAATTTAGTGTCTTGGTTTAGCGTTCTTTTCCTCTTTCTTAAAAATGAAAGAAATGTTAAGGAAACAACTTTATTTCCAGGAGGCAGGTCTCTCCTTTGCATAGACATTGGGAGGGAGCAATAACAGACAAGAAGACGTAGCTGTATTATTTATGGCAACAGAGCTATTTCCAACTTCCTCAGAATTGCTTTGGTGTGAAAATAATGACCATCTGAGGAACATCTGAGCCTGAACTCTGGGCAGGACCAATTTTGAGGCGAATGAAAGGCAAAAAAACAAAAAAACAAACATGTTTAGTTTCCCTTGGGACTGGGACTGGCCAAATTGGGAATGGATTCCCTGGTCTCACTGACACACCCTTCTGAGAGCAGTAAATTACAATATGTGAAGTCCCCACCCTTGCCCACGCCTGCTGGGCTGGGGGATGGACAGGCTCACTTCTGAACATCCTTTATTAATCAGAGAGCCTTAGAGTTGGGATTTGAATTGCTCTATAATTTTGAAATTTATCCTTTTGCACTTAGGTTCAATGAGCCCTTTTGGTTAAAAGGAGACAACATTCATTGGGTTGTTTCAAATGTAGAATACTGAACTTTTAAGATATTCACTAAATGCAATGGTGTAAATTGCTTCTTAATTGTGTCCAGGACAGATTTTTATGATTATGCAATTGTTTTCCAATTCTCAGCCTTCTGAGTAAACATCTGGACAGGATTATAATTTCCCATGGGAAGAGATCGAGTTCCCTGTTGCTATTTGCTCACGATGTGCATCAGGTACCAGGCTCAATAGCATGGCCTTCTCTGTTCCATAAAGATGACTCAAGAGCCCGGCCTGCATGGCTCAGTGGTTGAGCATCGACCTATGAACCAGGAGGTCACAGTTCAATTCTGGGTCAGGGCACATGCCCTTTTTGCAGGCTCAATCCCTAGTGGGGAGCGTGTAGGAGGCAGCCAAAAAATGATTCTCATCATTGATGTCTCTGTCTCTCTTCCTCTCCCTTCCTCTCTGGAATCAATAAAAATGTATTTTTTACAAAGGTGACTCAAGAGAAATGTTACCTGAGGACTCAAACTTTAGAATGTTTTAGTTTAGAATGTTTGTCACCAATCTCCTTGAAACTTGTTCTAACTGCCGATTCTCTGGCCCTGTCACCTGTGGTTCTGATTAGTAAGGTTGAGGTGTGTACGGGGAATTGACGTTATGCAGTTTTCTAAGCACACTTTGAGAAACATGGCCTTCGTTCCTGAACCATTCTGCTTGAGGTCTGTGTGCATCCACTTTGCACAGCCATCTTCATAAAGAACACACTCTCACGTCACACTCCAGGCCAATTAATCTGATTTCTCTAATCATGAGTGTTCTAATCGTTCACTCTTCAGAGTGGTGAGAGATTTCTCAGAAACCACTTTGGTTTTTGGAGAAGTGGAGAGACTGCATCATCACTGATTTTGTTTTTATAATGTGGGCAGAGAACAAAATTAACCCTTTGTTTTCCAGTTTGAGGCAATAATTCAGTCCAAGAAGGAAAGCCATTACAATATTCACAGTATCATTTTGCTTGCTTACAACCCAAATTTAGTCACTGACATTTTGATAAGTCTGGATAATTCCAATGTCCAAGTTGGGGACAGGGGCGAGTGTTGCAGGGGAGGGAGAGTGGGTGGAGATATGATTCCAGATCTTTTCTTTTGAGGATACCTGTCATTATTGCGGAAGTCAACTCAGATATTCCATAGCAAGTGGTTATTAACCATTTGGAGAGAGTCATGGACTCTCTTGGGGATCTGATTAAAGATCTAAAGCTCCTCACCAGAAAAATGTATGTAGACATGCTTACACACAAAAATGTTTAAACCACTTTAATATGTCATTGGGTGCCTCCCCCAAAGCTGGTTCCAGTTTAGAACTTGTTTTCTGAGAGGGTTGCCTTGTGCCCCACTCTGGAGGGCAGTCACTCTTGCACTGGTCTTTGTGAGTTATGTGAATAATCACCCAGGAGTAGGTGTTACATGGGTGGATGCTTTGACTCCACTTCCAGAGATTGATTCTACAGGTCTGGGGCCAGCTTAGGACACTGAGCTATTTTTTGATCTTCAGGTGATGATGATGCAGATAATAAATGATCAGAATTTGAGAAACGGTCACCATTGACAGACTGGGCCATGACTCAGAAGGAGGTGTTCGACTGGTACAAACATACTGTAAAATCAATCAGATCACCTCCTCTACCATATATAAAACCTTTAGGACTGAGTGTGTTGAGTAGAAAGGCTGCAGAGACTCTTCATCACCAGCCTCAGAGCAGACCCATCATTGGCCTCCTGATGTATCAAAACACTGGTCAGCATATAATACAAACCCATCCACCCTACTCCAATCAAACAGGACACATCGCCGAAAATTCTATCAAAATACGAAAATATCAAATTTCGTTTTTCCTTTCGGAAAACAAATGCATATTGTTTCCATGGTATTGACCTCAGCTACTTTTCATAACCAGGGCTATCACATTTCCCTCTTCCATCCCTTACTACAGATAAAGATTGCTTTCAGGTTGTATGAGAAGAGATGGTTAAAGAGGTTGGCACTTGTGCCTCTGATGCAAGAGGGCCTTTTAGTGGCTCTCATCAGGCAAAAGAAAAACAACAACCAAATTTGATGTCTTTCATTGTTGACTCAGGGAAATGGTTCCCTTGGCAACTGACATGGGAGGTGAGGGAGCTGGAAGAGCTGAGAACTCTTACCGGGCGTCACTCACAGCTGATTAAAGGCTTTCAGACACACAGTGCTTATGGCACAGGAATGGCGTCGAATGGGATGATGGGAGAAGTGGGGGAGGCAAGTTGGAGCAAGCCTATTAAGTGTCAGCAAAGTTCAAGTGAAACAAAACACAGTGGAGGTACCGTTTCATTAACATTGAAATCAATTAGAATCAATCAAATCTAATTATTATATGCTGCTGTTTGTCTCCTAAATGATTCCTTGAGGTGAAAAGAACAGAGCCTTCTCAATTAGAAAACAGCTAACAAGTATATTATAAAACACCTAATGAGACTTGTACTGTGGTAGTTTCAAAGAAAAGAAAGGATAGCTTGGGGTTTTAAAAAACTTGGATAGTTTGAGTTTGCAATGGAACTGGTATGTGAGAAAGTGCTGCACTCTCAGCTTGGCATTGGGAAACTTGAACTCCCTGCTGGCCTCTCACTCAGATGTTTCTAAGAAGAAGAAGGGGAAGTGGAAGGGGAAGGGGAAAATGATAAACTGTAGGTGTTCTGAGATGTACTAATAGAGTAGAGATGGAAAATAAAATGTTCCGACGCCTCCATTCCCCCAGTGTCTGTGATGAGAATTTGAACATAAATTTTTTTGCTTTTCCAGAACTCTTTCCATAAAATTAGCACAGAGATCTTGGTAAAGCGATCCATTCTACACATTCACATCCCGCCTTGTCCCTTTACTAGAAGCATTGGCTGCACCCGGGCCACCTCATTCTTGGGAAGCTGCACCAACATCGCCATCTGTTGGTTTCTGGTTGTAGAAACACAAAATGCATTGAAATCAATGAGTTAAGATATGTTTCCTATATATAAAAACAAAATCCACTAAAATAGACCTAATTTTGATAGAATTTAATGTTATATCTGTAAAGTCATAACAGCCTAAAGAAATGAATGGAAATATGATTAAAACTTATGTGCAGCAAGGTTTATTACAATGGTGTGATTAATTATAGTGTAAAATTGAGCATGATATACATGTCCAGCTATACAAAATTGGGTAAAAAAAATTATAATCCCCTCCATTATAGTTGTTGAAAATCATGTTTTCAAATATCAAAGGATACAGAAACATGCTCAGCATATTTTATTCAGGGTGAGGCAAAAAAGTAGGCTTACAGTTGTGGGTATGGGAAACAGTGTATTCTTATATTCTTATTTATTAATTATTGTATTATTTTCCATGTGAACAACTGTAGACTTACTTTTGCCCTATGCTGTATATGGTGGAGTTTAGAAAAAGCAGATTGTAAAAAGAGTATAAAGATAGAGTATAAATGGTATATTGAGTCATAAAAACCTGGAAGGACATTTAAAATCTTATTTAATAGACATGCAGGGAGAACGCCATGTGTGAATGGAAGCAGAGATTGTAGTGATGTGTCAAAGAGCCAAGAAATGCCAGGAATTGCTGGCAGTCAGTAGAAGCTAGGAGTGAGTCTCCAGCTTGCCCCTCTGAACCCTCAGCAACTTTGATTTTTAGCCCTGCCGACACTTCGATTTTTAATTCTGGCCTCCTGAACTATGAAATAGCAAGTTTCCATGTCTTAAGCCATGTCATTGGTGGTTCTTTGTGGGAATCAGCACTAAGACATGAATGCAGTTGCTTAATTGTGTGCTTTTCCATCCCATGCTTGACTGAATCCGCTAATGGAAAGGGGTAGAAAGTGTATTTTGAAATAATCTTTAATGGGATTCCCTTAGTACTAGTATCTGTTTGCATGTTGAGATGAATGAGAACTTTTGATTTTGGTTGATAGAAAAGTCAAAAATAATTGGAGTAAACATCTGTGGGGAGAAAGAAGAGAGAGCTGGACCACGGAAGGGAATGGCATGGCCATTCCACCCAACTCCTGGCCGGCTGGATTGTTCATCAGCACGTGTGGAGACAGGGCTTATAAGCAGAACCCAAGTCAGCTGTTTTCATGAGCTGTTTTATGAAACACTATTGTTTCCAGGACCAGCTAACAAAACAGAAATCAAGGTGGAGGAGTCTCTTACATTTTATGTAAGGTGCACTTGTGCTATGGTTGGTAGAAGGATAACATTGGTGAATTAGTGTTTCTTATATGTTTAGAAGAGATCTGATATGCAGTAAGTGTGTTTTTCATAATCACAAAAGAGAAGAACATATACAGATCTTTTCCCAAGTAAATGGAAGAGTACCGGGGGATATGCAAAAATAACTGGGGAGGACTGCTGATCATATACCTATAAATAGAAGCAATAAGCCAGAGCCGTGGTCGGCAAACTGGCTCGCGAGCCACATGTGGCTTTTTGGCCCCTTGAGTGTGGCTCTTTCTAAGCCTTAGGAGTACCCTAATTAAGTTAATAACAATGTACCTACCTATATAGTTTAAGTTAAAAAAAAAATCTGCCTCTAAAAAGAAATTTCAATCGTTGTACTGTTTTTTTTGGGGGGGGGGTTATTATTTATTTATTTATTTATTTATTTATTTATTTCATTAGTTAAGGTATTACAAATGTGTCCTCATTTCCCCCCATTAACCCCCCCCCCCCCCCACGCACACTCATGCTCCCATCCCCCTGTTGTCCATGTCCATTGGTTTGGCTTATATGCATGTATACAAGTCCTTCAGTTGATCTCTTCCCCTTACCCCCTCCCTCCCCTACTTTCCTTCTGGGGATTGATAGCCTGATCACTGTTTCTCAATCTTTGGATCTGTCCCTTTTCATCAGTCTATGTTGTTTTCTATAATCCACAAATGAGTGAGATCATGTGGTATTTATCTTTCTCTGACTGGCTTATTTCACTTAGCATAATGCTCTCCAGTTCCATCCATGCTGTTGCAAAAGGCAAGAGTTCCTTCTTTTTTACCGCAGCATAGTATAATCGTTGTACTGTTGATATTTGGCTCTGTTGATTAATGAGTTTGCCGACCACTGAGCCAGAGGAATGAGTTATTAATTAATATTTATTAATTTAATATGCATGTGTTGAGTACTTTCTCAATCAATAAGCTCAGTGAAGACAGAGTATGGTCACTGTGACTCCAGTGATGAAGCAGACCCTCAGTGGTGGCTGACTGAGTGGCTGGTTATGACACGTACAACATTGAGTGCCAGGAACATCATTGTCCCCCAGGCCAGCACGGCCCAGAGGAGATCAGCTTAAACTGATGAACTTGCTCCACGTGGAACATTTTTTAATAACATTTAAATATTGTTCCCAATGTGATGAAAATAACATTTTGCCGTAATTGCCTGAAAACTGATGTGGGATAGCTATTTCTTCCAAACTCTCAGATAAATCAAATGAGCATGAAATCAGGAAAAGCAACAGAAAAGTAGTCATTGCAAACAACTGCACTAAAAGGAAGGCACTGCCTTTGAAAACTCTCAGAACATAAATCCTGAACCATTAGAATAGGTTTTACTAAATACAGGCAAGGCACTTCACTCTTGCAGCTCTCTTTGAGGATGGAAATATATTGGAGCTCACCCAGTCATGAAGTTTTATAAAAGAGGCAATAGGATTCTTTTCTTTCTCTCTTTCTCTCTCTCTCTCTCTCTCTCTCTCTCTCTCTCTCTCTCTCTCTCTCTCTCTCTTTCTTTGATTCAGGGTGTTTGGTACTTTCTCTTTCTGATATCCCCGCCCCATAAATATTTAATGTTGCCAATTTCCTATAATGTAAATGCATTATTAGAACAACATGACAGTCACATGTACAGAAAGTTTGGCAGGGCTGTGTAAATTGGAGAGGAATTCTTTGAACAGGAGAGCTGGATTCCCCAATAGACTGTTTTTTATAAGTTGACTTTAGAGAGGGAGAAAGGGGTGGGGGGGAGGAGAGAGGACAGGGATACATGAATTAGTTGCTTTCCTTAGGCACTCCAACTGGGGATCAAACCGCAACCTAGGTATGTGCCCTGACTGGGAATCAAGCCCCCAACCTTCCAGTGCACTGGATGATGCTCTAACCAACTGAGCCAAATGGGCCAGGGCCCCCAATAGACTTTTTTTTTAATGTTTCTCAAATTTTAGTTCATTTACTACTATCTTCTTGATTTTTGTTACATTTTTTGTCACTATTTTATTGTTATATACACAACAAACAAAACTGGATTAATTGTTAACAGCTTTCTTTTTTTTCTGCCTTCTGGGAAATTCTTTTTTTTTTAAATTGTCTAAAGTTTTATATAAGTCTCCTTTTCCCCCAATTGACCGCCCCGCCAGCCATTCCCACCCCAATAGACTTTTAATGATAAATAGAAGGGGACTGAATCTCTCCACTTTCATATGATACATTTTCTTCCCGACAGCTGCATTCTAAGGTTCAGGAAGGGCATGCCCAGTTCTAATCCTTATCTTTTTTTTTTTAATTCTTTATTGTTGAAAGTATTACATATGTCTCCTTTTCCCCCCACTGTCATCTCCCAGCCTGCCCCCACCCCCCAGACCCCAGTCCTGGCCTACCTCCATTGGTTATGTGTCCATTGGTTATGCTTATATGGATACAAGTTCTTTGGTTGATCTCTTACTTTCACCCCACCACCCACCCACCCTCCCCTGCTTTCCCTCTGAAGTTTGACAGTTTGTTTGATGATTCTATGTCTCTGGATCAATTTTGTTCATCAGTTTATGTTGTTCATTATATTCCACAAGTGAGTGCCATTATGTGCCAATCCTTATCTTAAAGAAGGGAGTCTTTGCCCTAGTGGAAGGTATGATACAACCGACTTCTTGTCCATTTGGTAAAGGAGATGGAAGATTAGTAAGAATATGTGTTGCTATATTGCAGCAAGGCAGTGGCTTGCCATGACCCTGCTCAGAATTCAGAGACACCATCAAATAGTTCCAGAGTGAAAAAACTCAAGTGTAACACATCATGGTAAAGAATTTTGTTAAACATTGAGCACAGCTGCTTAGCCAAAGTCTTGCCATATTAGTTCCTTTCACTACTTCTTACTTCTCCTTATCCTTTGTCAAATTTACAAAGTGTAAATATTTATTTTCAAGCTTTTAAAACACACACACACTTTTATTCTCTTTTGTACCTGAAAAGTGAAGAGATGGTGAAGGAAGCACATTTATGATTAATGCCTGATTATTATTATTGCTAGGTAGTAGGACAAGCAGGTAATGTCCTAGGTGTTGAAGTTCAATGGGAACACAAGAGAGGAAATAGCCATGAACCTTTGAGACTAGATTGCTGTTTTAACTATATTGATTTATGGAGCACTGAGCCTTCTAACACTCCTGGCCTCTTACAGATATTTTGTCTTACAAAACAGTGACTTCTCCTACTTCTCTCATTTCTTTCCCCAGGTAAAGCCATTCTCTTTTGTAGGTTCCCTTTAATTCTCCTGACACATACGTATATAGAACTTTTACTAAATTATCCTCAATTAACCCATTTGAGTGTGCAGTATCCTATCAGGACTTGGATATATCCATCATTTTTTCTTCATTTTGTTCAGGAATTTGGAGGGAAATCACTATAACTGTAATCATATGTATCATATACCTTACAATTCTGTGGGCTGACATTGGTTAACATTTACCATTTACCATTGATAAGTTATGAAAAAAGTGGGGAACAGAAAAAATATCAGACGAAAAAAATATGTTTTTTATTGATTTCAGAGAGAGGAATAGAAACATCAATGATGAGAGAGAAGCACTGATAGGCTGCCTCCTGAACGCCCCCGACTGGGGATTGAGCCCGCAAGCCAGGCATGGGCCCTGACGGGGACTGGAACCATGTGTCAACACTCAACTGCTGAGCCCTATCAGCTGGACAAAACTATATGATTTTAAATTCAAGTTATTATTAAACACCAATACTTTGTAGGTCAAGCACAGCATGACCATACTTTATTTCCATATTTTCTACAAAAGTGAGAGGCATCACATATTGACTTGGCTTTCCTTTTTGCTTCCTATTAGTGAATCACTTTCATTCCCACATTATTGTTGGCCAAGCCCCTGATTCAGATGAAGGCCTAGTGCTTGTTGTAACTGAACATATTGTGGCAAAAGAGAAGAGCTCGGTTAAGCCAAGAATACCTAAGACGCTGGGAGGAAGAGCTTTGCCTGGAGTGAGTTACAAATTTAGAATTAAAACTCATCTTCAACTTGTCTGGGTGTCAAAGAGCTCTTATAGACATTCCCAGGCTTTGCATTTTCAGCTCTTATTATAACTCTTGATGTGCCTAAAAGTCATTAACGTTTTAATTAGACAGTTTATATTTCACCTAAGCCATATGTAATTGTTTTCAGGCAGAGTAAAAAAAATACATATATCCCATGGAAGATTTGACATATTCTTTAAAAACTGAAACTTAAACCACTGCATAGCTCCTTCTCTATCATAGCAATGTGGTAGGTTTTCTCTTCATTTTCCACCTACCATGCTGTCAGACAATTTTATACAACAGTGTGAGCTGAGAGAGGAGGCATGCATACAGTGAAATGCCTTCGCACTAAGAAATAGCCTTTCAATAGCAATGCTTCTATTCAGGTCTTCATGATGTTGAAATCATCAGGTTTTGTGTTTCAGAGGATAACAAAACATTAGTGCAGCTATGGACCATTCTATGCTAAAAACCATTTTGATGTTGGTTCCCTGTTGGGTAGAATTCACGTATTTTATTTTATTTCCTTTGTGACAATAGCATACATTTACAGTTTCATGTACATCGCTTAGTCTCTATGGAAAATACTTTCAGTGACAGTAAAATTCAGTGTCATGTTTCTTGCTACAGCTTTTCTCCCTGGTTGTTCTGGCACAAGCCTTATGAGCATGTCAATGTTATTAATGCATTTTTGAAAGGAAAGGGAATTTTCTTTAGAAGTAAGCCAAATCAAACCCAAATAACAACAAGAACCACACACACACACACACACACACACACACACACACACACACACACACACACACACGGTAGACTGTCAACATTGTTTATGAAAAAGATCTGCTAGCCGAGCCCTTCTATCATCAATGACTTGCTGATATAGATTTCTGCATGTGTTTGTTTCAGTCTGACATAGACAGAAAGAGAAGGTGTATGAAAGTCCCCTTAGCAGGCAAGTTACATAACGTTATCTTTCTGTCTGTGTCATACTAAAAAGGACAAGATGAACCCCATGGTAAACACTGAGTATCAGGTCATGTGATCTAATGCAGAGAGTGTGGAAATGCTCCAATGCAACTCTTATTTATCCCAAGCCATGACATTTATGTTGACATATCTACTTTCTTGTACCAGAACTTTAGAGAAAATGGCAGACCATTTTAATTTCTCTTTTGAAAGATGTTGAAATTTCAAACTGTCTGGAAGGAAGCTATCTTTTTTAAAATTGCTCAGAACTTCACGGGGATTCTTCGCCACCCAAAATGTTTCTCCTGGAAAAGCTGTTCTCATTCTTTGAAACAAAATAAAACTTGATTTTGGTTCCCAATTAATGGCCAACTTTTTATATGATATTGAGAAAACAATTTGGTTTAATCTGTTTTGTGTCTAAAATAGCAAATGATTTGGAAAGATATAATGAAAAACAAATGTAAAAAAATTAAAGCAAAAAAATCCTATAATTTTAAAATAAATCTTCTAGATCTAAAATCCAAAAGGATTTCCTCAACTATTTTTAATGCCACATCTTTTCTAGTAAATGGATACCCAAAACATTATTTTTTAAATTTTATTTTTCTAACTTTAACACCAATGTTTTTCACTTTTGAACATGGACTGACCCCTTTGGGTAGATGATCAGGGAGTTTCCAGATGATTTTTACTACTTTACCACTTACAGGGTACTGGGTAGCTGGAGGAGGAATCTAGCAACATGAAAAGTTAAAAGAATTCTGTTCTACAATGTTGGAGAGTTGGCTTCCATCCTTAACTATGTCTATAATTATGTCATTATGACCAAATGAAGTCTATGGATCTCTGTGTCCTCATCTTTTAAGTAAAAGATAGGCAGAAGACCTGAATACAGTAGACACTTCTTCAAAGAGGGCATAGTAATGGTCAAGAGACATATGAAAAAAATGTTCAAAGTCTCTAATAATCAGAGAAATGCAAATTAAAATGACAATGAGGTACCACCTCACACCTACCAGAACATCTATCACCAGCAAATGAATAAATAACAAGTGCTGGCAAGGATGTGGAGAAAAAAGAACCCTAGTACACTGTTGGTGGGAATTCAGACTGTATAACCACGGTGAAAACTGTAGAGCTTCCTCAGAAAATTCAAAATAGAACTGCCATTTGACCCAATGGTCCCACTTCTAGGAATATATCCTAAGAAGCCTGAAACACCAACCAGAAAGAATGTATACACTCCTATGTTCATAGCAGCATTATTTATAATAGCTAAGATCTGGAAACAGCCCAAGTGCCCATCAGTAGATGAGTGGATAAAAAGCTGTGATACACTTATCCCATGGAATACTACACTGCAGTAAAAAAGAAGGATCACTTACCCCTTGAGACAGCATGGAGGGACCTTTATGCTTAGCGAAATAAGCCAGTCAAGTATCACATCATCTCACTCATATGTGATATTTAAAGAACAAAATAAACTGATAAACAAAATAGATCAGAGACACAGAAGCATACCACAGACTGATGAATCTCAATCTCAGAGGGAAGGGGAGGGGATTAATCAAAGAACATATATGCATTTATGCAACCCATGGACACAGACAATAGGGCAGTGAAGGCCTCAGGAGGGTGCAAGAGCAGGGAGAGAGAAAAAAGAGGGAGACGTTTGTAATACCTTCAACAACAAAGATAAGTTAAAACTATATTAAAATAAATTAAAATTCATTATTTTTTGTGGTAGTAGAAATAGCCTCAATTTGTGGAAAATATTTTCTCCCTCCCATTCGTGAGTCATATTTTCCTGCTTCTTTCCATGCCTAGTGATATCATATTGGATGGTCTGCACTGTAATGTGTTATGTTGTGGAGGATCGGGATGCTATTGTCTTCACTTAGAAAGTGTTGATGTTTGGGGGGCATGCATTAAAGTTACTTGTGAAACAAGTTGATCGTTTAAGGCTAGTCAGTGTTCAGCCTTTTAAGGTTAGGTCTACTTTAGTCCCACTACTAAGGTATGTGCCTACTGGGGCACCTACTGAATGTCTCAGGTTCCCAGTAAGTTCTCCCCATTCTGGCTGCTCAGAAAGCCGATGTCTCCCAACCATGAATGAGTTCTGGACAATGTTCAGTTTACAGATCCCTGGTAGTTCGTTGCCTTGCTGCGTGGAGTTTCACCACTGTACATGCACACCTTAGTATTCACCCACAGATTACAGCAAAGTCCTATGAAGATTTCTAGAGCTCCTTTTTAAATATAATTCTCTTCTCTCGGTTGCTCTCACCCACCAATTCCAGCTGCCTTGGCCTCCCAGACACTATCAGTGTTGCTGAGCTTAGTCTGCGGTGGTGCCTTTAAAACGTATAAGAAAAAGAAACACTCTAGATTTCTGTTTTCGACTAACAGCATTCCCTGATAATATGCTCACTGACATTCCTCCCTGGAGACACCAAGTTTAACGGGACAAGCTGCAGAGTGTGCAGGACATTCCGTTTTTATGGAAGGTCCAAGTCATGCCACGTTCCCGGGCAGACACGTGGCTCGGCATTGCACCTGCCCTGCCAGTGAGAAGGTGGCGAACTCTGTGCGTTCCGTGGGCTGCTGTCAACCTCAGGAGCCCTGGTGTGGCTTCCGTCAGCTCTCGCAATCCTCCGCTGGGCCTGTTTTCACGTTCCCTTTGGCAACTTTCTCTCCTGACTCACAGTGACCTCCTTCTGCCCTGAAACAAGGAGGGGCTCAGCGCCTGGCTCCTGCTGTGAACACGTGGGGAGGAAGCAGTGACATGCATCCGACGGCCCAGCTCGCAGCCTCCCTGCAGGCCAGTGCCAGTGCCCAGCATCTCGGCCTTGTGTCTTCCGTAGACTGTCACTGTAATCTCACTGGGGAAGACGGTGCAAAGCAGTGTCTCGTGTGGAGCCTGAACAATCAGCAGGTTTCCTGACGCTTCCTTGGGCCTTCAGAGTATGTGTTTGGTTCCTAGCCTGCATTTGATACACTTTCATTCCACAGATCTAATAACCGGTGCCAGGATGCTGTGCAAAACATCCATATTTTGTTATCTTATGCATTCACTCCTCCCTCTGGCCGAGCCTTCTGAAGGGCTCAGCTAGCTCTCCAGCTGTTCCAGCTAAGCTGTCAAACCACTGTGGCTTGAATAAACAAAGGCCTTTTCCCCTTTAAAAAGTGCTATTTTGGGGGGGGGGGAGGGTAGGAGAGGATATGACAAATAAGGTTAGTTAAAATCAATAACCTTATTTTCCTCTTTATTCATTCCATATGTTTGACAGAAGAATGGGAAGTTGGTTGGTCTTGGGATGTGAATTCACCAAATCACACCCGTCCTCTCCTTTAACAAGTGACTCCCAAGTGCACTTCACTGCCTTCTTCTGGTGGCTCGTGCTCCAACTCGCACAGAGGCCGGCCAGCAAGCAGCTGACGAGGAGGGAGGTTTCCAAAAGAGCAATCTCTGCCCAACTCCCAACAAATAGCCTGTGAAGTGTTTCCAGACCAAGGCTGCCAAGGAAGGACGTTGCCAGCTAGCTGTGGTCCCTTGGTGTGCAGGGTTCTCAAGGTCTCTCCCTCACAGCTGGCTACACGCACAGTGGAACCTCTGAATATCCCAGGGTAGTCTGGGCGTCCACAGGCCGGGGTAGGGAATAGCAACAGGGAGGAGAGGGGAAGAAGCAAAACAGTGGAAAAGCACAGGAAATTCAGATTCACTGGAAAGGATTCAGGGATGTGACCAGTTCTCCCTGGGGCATAAAATCCAGCAAGGTTGGCCGTGTTTGAGACACATGGAGGCTGCAAATGAGCACAGGTGAAGGAGTCTGGAGGTTCGTCTTGCGGAACGATGTAAGCTGAGAGAGAGCCTTTAGGTGGATCTGGGGTGAACATGAAAGGGAAACAATACAAAGAAGACAAGCAAATGGAAAAAGGAAGCGAAAGTGCTTGGGGGTTCCTTTGGATACAGAGTTTGAGAGGGATGAGTCAAAAATAGATTTAGGCAACAGGCAATTCTGGTTTTACTGGACTCTCCTCTAATTTAGGTCCTGGAATATATAAATGAAAGTTTGTAGAGATTTGTCTAAGAACTCTAGAACTTTGAGTTTAGAGCAGCGGTTCTCAACCTGTGGGTCGCGACACCTTTGGCAGTCGAACGACCCTTTCACAGGGGTCGCCTAAGACCATCCTGCATATCAGATATTTACATTACGATTCATAACAGCAGCAACATTACAGTTATGAAGTAGCAACGAAAATAATTTTATGGTTGGGTTACAACATGTGGAACTGTATTTAAAGGGCCAGAAGGTTGAGAACCACTGGTTTAAAGCAAGTTAATATACTTTTCATGTAGACTGTTGTAATATAATATTTTTTATTGATTTCAGAGAGAAGAAGGGAGATGGAGAGATAGAAACATCAATGATGAGAGAGAATCAGTGATAGGCTGCCTCCTGCATGCCACCTCCTGGGGATCAAGCCTGCAACCCGGGCATGTGCCCTAACTGGAATCAAACTGTGACCTCCTGGTTCATAGGTTGACACTCAACCACTGAGCCACACCAGCTGGGCTAGTATAATATTATAGTTAACATTCCTAAGAAACCTAATGTTATAATAACATTGGAAGGAGGGGGATATGGACTATGGAGTTTCCCATTCTTGAACTAGCTTATATTTCTAAAGCATTTACTATTGCCTTTCCATTAATCTGCATATGTACTTCATTTTGCCCTATCCAGTTCAGAGCCCATAATTATTAGCCTAATTTAGTGGTTCTCAATCTTCCTAATGCCATGACCCTTTAATACAGTTCCTCATGTTGTGGTGACCCCAAACCATAAAATTATTTTCGTTGCTACTTCATAACTGTAATTTTGCTACAGTTATGAATCATATTGTAAATATCTGATATGCAGGATGTATTTTCATTGTTACAAATTGAACATAATTAAAGCATAGTGATTAATCACAAAAACGGTATGTAATTATATATGTTTTCCGATGGTCTTAGGCGACCCCTGTGAAAGGGTCATTCGACCCCCAAAGGGGTCGCAACCCACAGGTTGAGGACCGCTGGTCTAATTGCTCCTCTTCATATACTCCTCATTCTGCTTCTTCTCTCTAACATCATCATTCTTGCTGTCAAACCCCCATCTTGGTTAAATGCAACTGTCTGTGCTCCCTGTGTCTGTGGCTGAACAGTTCAAGGTGGCGGAAGGAACAGAGCCATGCTGCAGTGCCCGGGCATTGTCCGGCAACACCACAGTTTCCTTAGCCTGTGCCTCCTCCCACTCTCCAAGGCCACTTTCCACACCATCTCTTCTCCAACCTCCAACTTTCCTTTCCTCCAAAACACACTGGTGCCTTTTCTTCCCATTACATTAATAAAAGAGAGCTAAGCAGAATTGATTTTCCTCCTTTTTTTTACCACTAAAATTTACAAAACTATCCGCTTCTGTACCGGTGCACTCTACCTGCTCTCCTAACCATGGACGAATTATCCAGGCTTCCATCTATGGCTGATGCATTGTTTGTACACATGGTACTCTTCTTGTACTCAAGGGGTTTGCTCCTGGAGTTATTCCTCTCAGCTTCTGTAACATCAAATTTTCTCTCCATTATATTTTTTTCAGCAGTCACCAGACATGCTGTACTGTATCACATGATTAACAAAGCAAACAAACCAAGTCAGTCTAAACAAAACCAAACAAACCCAAAAAGCTTGACCCCATATGCCCTTTCAGCTACTATCCTATTTCTCTGCTCTACTATTTGACCCTGGTGCTAAAACTGGTTCTTTTTTTATAGACAGTGTGATAACAATGGTAAATCTTTTTTAAAAAAAAATTTTTAATTGATTTCAGAGAAGAAGAGAGAGGGAGAGAGAGAGATAGAAACATCAATGATGAGAGAGAATCATTGATCGGCTGCCTCCTTCACCCCACAAAGCAGATGAAGCCTGCAACCCAGGCATGTGCCTTGACCCGGAATCGAACTGTGACCTCCTGGCTCATAGGTTGATGTTCAACCACTGAGCCATGCTGGCTGGGCCTAAAACTGGTTCTTAATCCTCTTTCTCTAATTTCTTACTTCATATGGCTTCTGGACTCATTTCAATTAGGACTTTATTTTCAATAGAAATCTTATTTTCAGGATTATTAATGAATATCATGTTGCAAATCCCAATTGTCTAGTCTCAGTCATCTTATTTGAATTCTTAATAGCATTTGATAGAATTGACTGCTATTTTAGGAACATTTCTTAAAATGCACCATCTTTACTATGGGACCCTATTGATTTAGTGCTTCCAATTCTCAGTCCTCAAAGATCTTCTTGATCTGAACAAGGGATCCTCTCTAGTCCCTGCCAGCCAATGACTCCCACATTTCTATCTCTAGCTCTGATCACGCCCATGAGCCTTAGACTCAGATATGTAACTGCCTATATGATACCTCCAACTACATAGGTATTAAGCACTTAAGCTTAACATTTTGAAAAATAAATTCTCTGCACTTCATAAAATGCTCTTTCCATTTTTCTCATCTTAGAAAATGATTCCACATTCACCCTGCTGCTCGGACCCCCCAGTTGGGATTTAGCCTCTTTGTCTCACACCTAATTTATTGGCAAAACCAGCCAGCTGTACTTCCAAAGTATATCCCAAGTCCAGCCCCTCTCACCATCTCCATGACTACCACTAGAAGCCACTCTGAGTGGATTTGTAAGCAGCATACTCTAGGGAGCTGGCTGATTACAGGAGGTTATGTTTTTCTAATTTTATTTTCAAGACTGTAACCATCTATTTATTCTAGTCTCATTTCTGCTTCAAGTTAAATGATAGCTTCAGAGTGGATTACTGGTGAACATTTAGATGGGGGTTGGTAGGTGGGTGGGGAGAGATGAACCAAAGAACTTATATGCATATATGCATAACCCATAGACACAGACAATAGTGTGCTAAAGACCTGGGGGTGGGGAAGAGTGGGGGTCGGTTCGGGGGAGGGATAGGGACATCTATAATAGTTGCAAGAATAAAGGTAAATTAAAAAAACAACAACAAAACAAATAAGAAAGAAAGAAAGAATAAAATATTAAGAGCACATCTTAGCTAATCAGTGCTTTCAGGCATTGAGAGGGGGAGGTAAGCAATGCTTCCCCACCACATTGTAAGGACCTAAACTGATGGGATATGTTTTAGTGGTTAGGAATTAATATTGTTGTTGTTTGGTAGGAAAATGGTCTTAAGGCCTAACGGTGGGAGATTCAAGCCACAGAGCTTCCGGTTTTGTGCCTGCCAGGTGGGAAAGTCACCGATCCTCTGAGTGTTTTCCTTTCTATGCACTGGGAACAGCAGCGACCCCTGATCACACCCAACAGTTGTGCAGAAAGGTGGTGAATGTGTGGAAATGAGCTGTGCTTTTTAAAGGAAAGAAGACTTTTTAAAGCCTCAATTTCCTGAAACACAACTCAAGGTAGCCCAGCTACTTATTTACTTACATTACCTTTTTCTTCGTTTCATTTAAAAAAAAAATACAATAAATATAAAAAAAATACTTTATAGTAGAAGAAATAAACTTGAGTTGAAAACTAAAGGAAGTCTTCAGTCACTGAGCAACCCTCCTGCAATCTAGGCTACAGGGGTGGGCCCGTTCTGCTCAGTGGTTAGAGTGTCGGCCCGTGGACTGACGGTCTGGGGTTTGATTCCAGTCAAGGGCATGTACCTCAGTTGCAGCCTCCATCCCTGGCCCTGGTTGGGTATGTGCGGGAGGCAACCAATCAATGTGTCTCTCTTACATCAATGTTTCTCTCTCTGTGTCTCTCCCTCTCCCCTCCACTCTTTCTAAGAAATATCAGTGGAGAGAATATCCTCAGGTGAGGATTAACAAAGCAAAACAAAAAACGCTGCTAATTGTCCACACGTGGCACATGTTTGCTGTGGGCCGGCCTGTGGCAAGTCAGAAATCTCTTTCTTAAAAGCACCTTCAGGTGTAGCTTTTATGTCCTCCAAAGGTTCTCCCCTTACTGCAGTGAAAATTGGTGCCCAATGTGATACATTATAGTTTCAGCTTCAAAGACTTGAAGCAAAGTGGACTAATGGGCG
Source organism: Myotis daubentonii (assembly GCF_963259705.1). Lineage (NCBI taxonomy): Eukaryota > Metazoa > Chordata > Mammalia > Chiroptera > Vespertilionidae > Myotis > Myotis daubentonii. The sequence continues at coordinate 107,476,906 of NC_081843.1, read as the reverse complement.
AATTCTTAGTTAATAGAAAAAAATTAAAAGCAACATGTAATTATTCCCTACGAATTCTGATGAGTTGAAATTTAGGAAGTTTTAATTTTACTTCTGCATAGGCGTATATAGATCATCTGGAAATTTCCAGAATATTAAGTGCTCTTAGTTAAAGCTGAGTATTATTGATGTTTCACAGATTACCAAGGAGAAAGTGTTAAGCGTTGATCATTTCTGCATTAGTGACAAACTTCTAACCTAGTCAAGTACGACTTAATGTATTTATTGGGTTACTTTGCACTTAGTCTCACACTTTAGTTTTTGCATTTTTACTCTGCATATTGGCTGATTTTACAAAAAGTTACATAAATAGGAATAGTCACAACCAGTCTGAACTTCTACCTTTCATTTCCCAATATGAAGCATTTTGCTTTTGCTGTATAAGGAAATGATTTCCTTGGCCATTCTTAGCTGCTCTTGCCTCATTTTAATGGGCTGTGTGCTTTTCTAAATGTATAAATCAATCTGCTGTCTTTTGTCACAGGCTCTTACTCAATGATGTTTTTTCTTGTCTGTCGACTTACTTTGTCATGTATTTCCTACACCACAACCTGATATGAAATAACACTCTATTTCCATCTTTCCCATGTTGCTATTTGAAATTTATACTGTACCTACTTTCAAACAAGAAGCTTAAACTATACTAAAGCAGACTATTAAAGATTTAAAAATTAAGTGCCATATGCAATCCTTATATAAATACAATATTTTATCACAATTGGAGAATAAATTTTTCCCACTTTTGAAACTAATTTTGGCTTTATGACATCCAACAGCTAAGTCATAAAAGGAAACATGATGGATTTTTTACCTCCCTGGTTAGAAAATGCAGCATCCCAGATCATCAGGTGGGATTTACCTTTTTTTGGTTCAGTTGGCAAAAAAGAATATTAAGCTGGTGAAGGTTTATTATAATGAAAAATATATATCAAGGGCTGAAATGTGATTTGATGTGACATAGCAAGACAACTGTCCCGGTAACAATCTCAGGTAGCGCCCAGCTATGGACTCAGTCTCCTTACCAGTCCCTTCAGCAATCCCACCCCATTCTATGCCTAGGCATGTACACGTGTGTGATTAGCCTCTCCTTGCCTCCTTTCTCTCTCCACTTCCTCCCACTGCTCCTGTTTCTACCTTCGGAGGCCCCTGCTTACCGGCTTCTGTCTGAGACTGACTTATACTTCTGACTCAGTCCCTTTTGTCCAATTTAAATGTTGTGATTTGACTAATTGGCCAGTATGAGCACAGAGCACCACTGGTAGGTTTCTCACCCAATATCTCAGAGAGCCTGCTGCTTTCCTCATGTCTGCTCTAGAGAGAGCTGCCTTCGAGTCCAGTATAAATGCTCAATGCAATTACTTGTGGCCCAGTTTGCAGCCTAACAACTTAAATCTACGTCTTTTGTTACTAGGTAAGAAACTCTAGAGCTTTATGGACTGGGTTCAGATCCCAGTCTGCCATTAACTGTGTAACCTTACCCTCTTTGTTCCTCAGTTTCTTCATCTGTAAATATAAGTGTATTAATAGCATCTGTAGAATAGGGTCATTATCAGGATCAAATTAGTTAAACGTGCAAAACCCTTATGGCAAAGGAATGTTGCATAGTAAGCACCACATTATAATTCCAAGCAGCAGCAGCATTTAGCATTCAGACCGTGATGGATGCACAGTACGCTCACCCCAATAACTTCTAGGAGGAGCTTCACCCCTGGAGTTTACACACAGGTGCTGCAGAGGCTCTTGTAGCCTGCTCAGATCTCAGAAATCATTTTTGCTGCTTTGATATTCCCGACTTCTAGCTGTTGCAGGTGTTGCTGCTAGCAGTCTTTTCTGGAGGGCTTTGGGGGAAGCTAGACCCATCACTCCTAGGTTATCTGAGTGCTACACGCCTTCCCCTTGGGGTGGCCGTATCCAATGGGCTACAGAAGCCCAGTGCCCTCATCTCTAGGCAGAACACACTCTGTGGTTTGTTCTCTGACACCAGGCTTCGCCTAAAATCACCTCCTTGCTGATTTGCTTTTCTTCACTGTCTTGTTTCCCTCCCATAAAAGGTTTTCCTGAGAGTATTTTCTCAGTAAATCACTTGCACACAAATCCCCATCTCTGCTTCTACAGAACCTGACTCAAGAGAATGGCTAACGTCATAGACCCTGTCTTCATTTGTGATTTTTATATAAGTCCCTTTATTCAAATGTAAAATGTAGTATCAATTCTTTTTTTTAAATTTAAATTCTTTATTGTTTAAAGTATTATATATGTCTCCTTTTCCCCCCATTGACCTCTCGCCGGCCGTTCCCAGCCCCAGCACATGCCCTCAACCCCACTACTGTCTGTGTCCATTGGTTATCTTCATATGCATGCATACTAGTACAAGTCCTTTGGCTGATCTCTTAATCCCCCCTCCCCTGCCTTCCCTCTGAGGTTGGACAGTCTGTTTAATGCTTTTTATGTCTCTGGATTATTTTTGTTTATCAGTTTATGTTGTTCATTATATTCCACAAATGAGTGAGCTCATGTGATATTTATCTTTCTCTGACTGGCTTATTGCTTAGCATAATGCTCTCCAGGTCCATCCATGCTGTTGCAAATGGTAAGAATTCCTTCTTTTTTACAGCAGCGTAGTATTCCATTGTGTAGATGTGCCACAGGTTTTTAATCCACTCATCTGCTGATGGACACTTGGGCTGTTTCTAAATCTTAGCTATTGTAAATTGTGCTGCTATGAACATAGGGGTGCATATAGCCTTTCTGATTGGTGTTTCTTCTAGTCTCAATTCTTAATAAAATCTGTGGTTTTTGCTACTGGTTCCTTTTTAAAATTCTCATAGTGATCTATTTGATACATGGTTACATTCATTTGTTTCTATTTTATTTCCCCTTTATTGTTGATTTTATCATTTTCAAATATGTGAAACAATAATATGATTCAAAATTCCATACCATATAAAAGGAATACTTGAAGAAGTTTCATTCTCTTTTTTATCTTTCTGTATCATTTGTATGCATTCCAAGTAGATAACCAATTTCATTACTTTCTAGTACAATTACCCCCTGCCCTCCTCCAGTTCTCTAATCTTTTATTTGGCTATGTCCTTGCATCCATCTATTAAGGTCTTAATTTCAGTTATTATGTTCTAAAATTTCGGTGTTTCAGTGGATATTTGAAAAATAAGTTCTACTTCTTAACTGAAATTTTTAAATCTTCTCCTGTATTTTATTGACTATATTATCATAAAGTCCCTGTGTAATAACTTTAATATCTGGATCTTTTTTTTTAAATCTGGATCTTTTATAGATCTTCCTCCTAGTTTTCACTAAGTGGTCTTATCTTCTGATATGCCTCAAAGGATGAAAGACATCAACCAGAGATTCAAGAAGCATGAGAAACCCCGAGTAGGATAAATAAAAAGAAAGTCACACTTAGGCACATCAGAGTCCAACTGCTGAAAAACGAAGATGGTCTTGATTGAATGGACAACCTTGTTTATGAAAAAATCACTTCATAATCAGAGATTCAATCTTTCTCCAGAGGGAATTTGTTTTATTTCTGGCATGCAGTTTATCTAGGGGCAAGTTACCATAATCCCATCAGGAACTAATGTGCTTCAAGGCTCTATTTTAGGTTTTTGGAGGGCTGATCTATTTCTTTTTCTTTTTTAAATACGTTTTTATTGATTTTAGAGAGGAAGGGAGAGGGAGAAACAGATAGAAACATCAATAATAAGAGAGAATCATTGATCAGCTGCTTCCTGCATGCCCCCTACTTGGGATTGAGCCTGCAACCTGGGCATATGCCCTGACTGGGAATTGCACCGTGACCTCCTGATTCATAGGTCAACACTCAACCACTGAGCAACACTGGCCAGGCAGGCTGATCTATTTCTGATTGACCAACCCATAGGATCTAGTCTTCTGGGGTCTCAAATGAACTCTTAGGCTCTTTACCAAGGCTCTCCTATCTTGGTACACTTTAAACTCTAAAATTGTGTTACTAAAACTCTGGCTGCCAAAGACTGCTCAGCTTTTTCACCTCCCAACTTGAGGAGAAAAGAGGGTCAAATGCTTTGGTTAAGCTATTTCTATTATTGTAGCTTTGGGCTCCTTGAGTTTTGATAGATTAGTGGCTCTCTAAAGCCTTTGCGTACTTAAAAATAATTGTATCCAGTTTTTTAGTTCTCTCTAGCACAGTTAGTCTTTTATAAGCGAATCCACCAAGACTATAATTGAAAACCTTAAAACACAATATTTTGATGATGCGAATTCTCTCTAGGTTTTATTTTATATTTAATATTATTCTGACTAATATAGCACAAAGAATTTTTTATGGTGGGAGAATCTGGGAAAACTTAAAAAATGATACTGGGAATCATCTAGAAGTTAAACATCTGAAAATTGATATGTAAAGAATTTTAAAAAGAGTAGTAACAAATTTGGGATGAGATATATCTAATCCTGACATATTTTTAAATATTTTATGAAGTTAGAAAAATGGAAACAGTTTTATCCTGGAGATTAGATATTAATAGAACAGAATCCAGAAATAGATGTAAAATAAAAGTAGAAATTCTAATAAAAGATAAATGCATATTTCCTTTTGGTTCTGTTTTTCTGGAGAACCCTAACTAATACAGATTCTGGTATCAGGAAGTAGGTGTTGCTCTCACAAATACCTAAAAAATGTGGAAGTGGCTTTGTAACTGGTTCATGGGTAGAGATGGAAGGGTTTGAGGTGCGGTTAGAAAAAACCTACATTGCTTTGAGGAGACTATTGGTAGAACTATGGCTAATAAGAGTGCTTCTGATGACGTGTCTGACGGAAATGAGGAGCCTGTTAGTGGAAACGGGGGTGGGGGGAGGGGGAGGGACGGGGATCCTTGTCACAGAGCGCCAAAGCACTTGGCTGAATTGTGTTCCAGTGCTGTGTGGAAGGTGGAACTTGCAAGTGATTAAATTGGAGATTTAGCTGAGGGAATTTCTAAGCAATGTGTTGAAAGTGCTGCCTGGTTTCTCCTTGCTGCTTACAGTAAAATGTGAGAGGAGAGAGGTCAATCGAGAAAGGAATTGTTCCTGGGGGAGAGAGGACATGAATGCGGGGTGGAGGGGGTCAATGGGGAAAAAAGAGGTGTTTGATTTTTTTTTTAAAAGGAATTGTTATGCAAAATGAAATCAGAGCTTGAAGATTTAGGAAATTCTTCATCTTTCCATACTGCAAGACATAAGAAATTGTGTTTTGAAGGGAAATTTGCTATAAAGAGATCATGGGTGGAATTTATGGGTTCAGTCAACCATTTTGGCAGAAATGCTGCCAGCTGGACTGAAAGGGAAAGAGTCAGGACGAAATGAAGGGGAGGGATCTCAGACTTCTGAGATTCTCAGGACAGACCGAGAGCTGTCCAGTTTTGAACACCCACTATTCTTCCGGAAAAGGGAAGAGTGATTCTAAAGGTGGTTCGGAACTTGGCAGGCTGCCACTGTCACTTCAGACCCAGGCAGCATAGGCTAAGGGGGTGGGATTCTCTTTGTTGGTTCCATAGAGTGAAACTGTTGCCCAGGGTCACAGGAGTGGGGCTGCTACCCTGAGAGGGTGACACTACCCTTGCTTTTGGGGCCAGCAAGTAGGGCCACCACCACCTGGGTGTGCCCAAAGGACAGAGCCTCAAGTCAAAGCAGATTGTTCTCCAGCCTTCAAATCTAATAAAACCATCCTGCTAGATGGTGTCTCAGGCTTACAGCTGGGGAGGAATTTTGTCTTAGGATGAATCGTATCTTGAGTGTCACCCACACTTAGATACTTAGATGAGCTTCTGGAGTTAGAGTTGATGCTGGAATGGGTTAAGACTTTTGATCTGTAGAGATGGAGTAAATGTATTTTGCATGTGAGAAGGATATGAATTTGGGGGGTTCAGAGAGTAGAGTGTTATGAGCTAAGTTGTGTACTCCCAAAATTCATATTTATGTTGATGTCCTAACCCCCAGTACCTCAAAATATAGCCATATTTGGTCTTTAAAGAAGTGATTGATTGTCTTGGACTTCTAGCTTTCAAAACAGTGAGAAAGCAAATTTCTGTTGCTTAAGGCACCCAGTCTGTGGTATTTTGTTACAGCAGCCCTAGCAAATTAATAGTCAGTGAACGGTTTTAATCAGGGGAGTAACCTGATCAAATGTCTATTTCTACAGTTTTCTCTGTGCCTCAGCATCCCCTTTGGCCTAGCATTTACAGTCCCCGAGTATACCCTATGCATATAAGAAAGGGGAAAGCAGCTCCTGGCATCCCAGCCTAACACAGCTAGAACCCAGGGTTGTGAAGAGCTAGCCTGAAGCTTACAGCCAGGCCATGCTCTCCTGTTGGACATAAACATTCTCACAAAATATCAGCTTCAGCCAAGGTTACTCTTGATAAAATGAGGCAACACACTTTATAATTTTGTCTAAGTATACTGGTAAACTACCCCTGTGCAACCCATAAAATGCCAAGTAGCCCCCTCTCCCAGCTGCTTTAAAGGGCTGCTGCTCCTTGCCCAATGCAGCCTGATCCTCTCTCTAGTAGGCCCATCCCAGAGACAAGGTTGGTTGAGATACCTAACCATAGACTTAATTCTTGCTTCCTGATAACACCCAATCTAGAGCGAGTTCCTGCTTTCTTGGACCTTCTCCAAAATCTCCCATGGTGTGCTCTCTCCCTTGCCACCATGAGTAGTAAACCCAACTTGTTGAACTGCACGCATGTTCCTGGTCGTCTTTGGCTGGAGGTAATTGACAGATATTACTGCAAAAGTACATCAGGTACAATGATGTCCGCTATAGCCATGTTTATAAAGCAAAATGCCGTAAAACAAACTAAAGGGTCATCAGCTGGGGACTGATAAAGTACGTTCCAGTACCTCGTTTTAATGGAATACTATGTAGCCGATGAAAATAATGAGGTAAATCTGTTTGTGCAGGCACAGGAAGATCTTTGAGTTATGAAGTGATAAGGCCAAACACAGAAAAATGAGGACATTATGACACAATCGTAATAAATCTATAAATGTGTCCGATAGTTCTGTACGTGATAGGTAGCCAAAGTGACATAGTTTGCCCACACTTACCGAGATCATATGAATACAAAACACAACAAAAAGCTACTCTCGAGTTGTGGATTCAACTAAGTGTTTTTCAAGTGTTTACAGCTAGTTTCCAGTGTTCCCCTGAAAAATTCCTATTTTGCAATTTTGAAATATTGCTATGATGCAAGGAGCTTGGTTCAAATAATTAATGGGTACCATTGGGAGATAAAACCTGTGGCATAATTTTTAAGTTTCAATCATTTTGAAGCAATTTTAGAATCTCCTGATTCATAAGGAAACACAGACCAAGTCTGTCCCACCTACTCCAAGAGCACAGGGGAGGAACACCACAGGTGCTCAATTTGCCAGCTGGAAACAAATGTAGCCCCAAACCAGGTCCTTTGTCCAAAAACCAGGTCATTTGTCCACAAAATCACTTCTGTTCTGCACTGTGAATGAGTCATCTAAGTGGTGACAGGGTGAGTAATCATAAAGCTTAGTCCATTTCATATCAGAGAAAAAATGACAAGGCTGAAAAATGAACAGAAGAATTTTGGGTGTTTCAGTTATAAGAATTTTATTTGATACAATTTCCCATAGATCCTGGAACATCTAGTGACAGGACAATTATTTCAAAGGAGACCATAAATCGTAGTAGGCTTGTTTTATTAATATCAATGAAGAATCCATTGCATTTTCCCAGCCAAGCCAATTCCTGCCTTTCTATATATCTCCTTCATATGTTTCTAGACTTTTAACCCAGCACACCCATACCAGAGTCCTCAGGCTTGTATAACAAGCCACCGTGAACACCTGGTCCCCAGCTCTGGGATTTCCTGGAGTTTTCTAGTACATTGCAATATGTGCCAAGTGTGGCCAAAAGTTCTCACAAACACTTCCTCCCATCCTTCCTCCCATATGAGGCCCCAGCAGCTCTTAATTCTTGTCTTGCTTGATTTTTCACCCATTCCACTTTGTCGCCATCAGGTTGGGCAACACGGTCCCTCAGCTAAGTGCTCCCTGACCCCCAGTATGAGGGGCAGGATGCAGATGAGTGTGCAACCCAGACCCGGAGACCAGGCCTGTGGGGCAAGAAAGAGACACACTGCTTGCTCTCAGCCAACCTCCCAATTTGCATTTATGGCCCAAGACCTGGTAAAATGTGATTACCAGAGTCTGGGATGGTCTCTGCCAGGCCACCGGTAACGGGAGGAGGGGCAGGAAGGAGATGCCAGTCCTTAAGAACCATTTGGATACGGCAGCCAAGAATGCAAGAGAGACAGCTGGGAACACCTAAAGGCTGCCCTTCCCCAGTTTTAGGATATAAAATGTTTTGGAAACGTGTGTCAGGGCAAGCTTCGTTATCCATTTAGTGCACCTGAGCCCTACCCATTTCGTTTAGCGACTTAAGCCATGACTCTGAAATGTCGTTACACATGTGAATAGCCTGGAGTGTTTCCAGTTATACATGCCCAGACCCACCCAGGGCAAAGAACCTGATGCTCTGAGGATGGATGCCAGGCATACGTACTCTGGGGAAAGCTGCTCAGATCCGGTGCCCTCCCTCTTAAATACTAGATTTGAGTGAATTAGAAGTATTAAATATAAGGTGATGCATAGCTCATCTTATCCACCTCCCTGGGGGAGATCGTCTGCATTATGTTTCCCAAAGGCTGTAAATTGAGATCTGTGTCATTTGAATTGCTATGTAAGGGTTGAGGAAAAGTAGGATTACTCCTGGGATCCCCCCGAGTGGGGCCAGACATTGAAAGTATAAGGCTCTAGGCCCAGATATTTCTCTTGTGTGAGAGGGTGGAGGTGGAGGAAGAGGAAGCAAGAGAATGGCTTAGTGTGACCGACCCCACTTTATAATTCCTTCTGAAGAGCAACAGTAAAGGAAGGTCATCTCACCAGGTCATGTGGACACAGGCTTTCTTCACGGTGGTGGCAGCAGGCGTTCTGTAGCCATCACTGGCGACAACGTCATGGTAAAGAGCACCTTCTGTTTCCCATGGTCGCCCCTGGGCCACAGGTTTTAGGGACGCTCAAGTGGCAGCCCCAGCTCCTGTGTGAGTCACAGCTTCTCCACGGTCCCCAGTGCTCACTGGGAAGCAGGGCTCTACGCTGAGCCCTGGGCAGCAGACTCACTGGAACCGTGCAGGTGCTGCAAGCCTTCCAAGCAGCTTTCTCCTCTATTCTTCCCAGTGGAAAAAGGAAGTGTTTCCTGACTGAAGGGGCCTGTTTGCCTGCGCACATCAAAGCCCAATAAGACACGAACAGGCATTTGCAGCCAAGAAAGTGAGGGTTTATTAAGGAGATGGCGCCATGCCCGGAGTCCCAGGTGAGCTCATGCACAAAGACCTGGCTCCACGATGGCTTCCAGGGGATGGGTTATGTGGGAAAAAGTCATTCATCATAGTGACTAAAGGAGTTAGGGTCATGGTCTCTACTGATTGGTTGGTGCTAAGGTGGCGGGTAATTGACCACTGCATCTGGTCCTGATGTCAGCCATGGAGTCCTTCTGTCTGCTTCTGCAGAGATTTGTTTGGTGGGATCATTCTGCTTTACTGGGTCTGGAGCTAAAACGCAACTGAGGCCAAGATGCTATCTTTAGTTTGATTGAAAACTCTGTCTCAATAGTCGACAGACCAGGAACTCATCCCTAAGACTACTGGATGCTGACCAGAACCTCATTGTCCTGAGGGCTTAATGATTAAGCAAGGGAGAGGGAGATGGGGTGGGTGAGTCAGGGCGCTGGGTGAGGCCAGTTTGAGTCAAAGGAAAAAAAATAAAAAGAAAAGGCCAGATGAAAGAAAGTTTCTGCATGGTTATAATACCAACCAATAAAATTCAAGGTGGTGGGTGTTAGCTACTCCACAATCTTGCTACCTGGTTTACAATGAAAGCCAGCATCAAATAAAATTGTCCACACATATTACATTTATTAGGCAAATATTCATGACCAAAGCAGGTGTTTCTTTTAGTCCCTGTGAAAATCGAGTTTTCTGGGGTAGCTCAACATTCATAGTCATTTTCCAGCTTCTTCTGGTTGGAACCAGTTGTTGGAAACACAACATTGGTTTTGACATCTAGGAAAGCATTGCAAAAAGTGGATACATTTCCTTATACACAGGTGATTTTGTCCTTATGTTCCTTTTAATTCTCCCTAAGAGTAGCCACAGGCCAGATGAAAATTCCTGTTCTGTTTGATCTCCAAGGCCGAATTCCCCAAGGCCAGCTTCCCACTAAAGAACCTCCCATTTCACCAGGGACATACCTCCAGATAGTCCCTTCTTTTCAGTCACTGTTACATCTCCAGGGGTTGATCCCATTCCCAGTAAGGCCACCTTGTTTCTGCTGTCTTCCTGGAGGTACATGGAGATAAGTATATGACTAAAACCAACAGTAAAGTAAGTTTAAAAGATGAACTCTTTTGGTTTCAAGAACATGTACAAACATTTTTGGTATAACAGTGAGTTAAAGAAAAACCATGTGAAAAAATATTACATACTAAAAAGATGGGAAGGAATAAAGTCCTAAGGTTATAATGTAAAAAATGCTTTCTTTGGAGTGGTAAGACGACATTGATTTTCTCCTGCTTTCCCCCCCCCCCCCCGAAATTTAAATTCCTTTTTTAAAAAGCATTTTTAAATCTAAATTTTAATACTTTATTGATTTTTTTTAGAGAGAGAGAGAGGAGGAGAGAGGGAGAAAGAGAGAGAAACATCAATATGAGAGGGAAATAAACATCAATTGGCTGCCTCCTGCATGCCCCCTACTAAGGATTGAGCCTGAAACCCGGGCATGTTCCCTGACCAGAAATCAAACCAGCAACGTTTTGGTGCATGGGATGATGCCCAACCAACTGAGCCAAACTGGCCACAGCTAAAAAGTATTTTTAATACTCTTACAATTAGGAGGGGGGGAAAAAGTGATCCCAAGATTAAGGTCAGTGCAGTGAACACAGGTTAAAATATCATAATTTAGAATATGGGTCTCATTTAATAACATTACATAATAGTAAAAATGATAACAAAGGAAATTAACAAATACTTCTTTTTAAAAATACATTATGTAAGCTTATAAAGTAAAGATACTTTTGGTTAGTGTCTTTAACAAATAAATGAAAAAAGGAATATGCAATGCTGAATTTGACAAGTACTAAAGGATTTAAAGAGTCTTGTTGGTTTGGGCCATGATTCCACACCATGGTTGGTCCTCCTTGTAGTCATCTTACTTTGCATATTTCACTCTGGGAAATAAATGTCCTAGTCTTACCAGCTTATCACAGCCTGTCATGAACTACCTGCATTTGATATTCTACTGCATATAGTTAGCTCCATTTTGGCCGTTAGAGACATTCTCTGCTCCATCCCACCCCTCTAGGAGTCTTGAGTCCTTGGATTTATACTATCCTAGGCTTTTAAAAGTGCAGTTGTTTTCAAGGTGTGAGCTATTTGACCAGCTAAGCATAACCTTAGGGTCTGAGAGGGCCTAACTTCTATTGGGCAAGCCAGGAGTGGACATATCTCACTAAAAGGAGACAAAAGATTCAGGGCTCACTACACAGAGATAGGGTGACCTTTGATTCTGTCTCACATCCATTTAATTCTGTCTCTGGAAACTCCTGGTTATCTTCTTGGGGTTTGAAGGTTTCTTGTCTTCTTGGTCTCTCTCTTCTCTCCTTTCCCCAGCAAATGTTTTTATCTAGACATGCTCTGTCTGTACATATCCATTAGAATATTTCTGGTTTTCACCTAGACCAGTGGCTTTTAAACTAAGAGGTAGAATTTGTCATCTTTATTTTCTTGGTTATTTAGTGAGCCCCTTACCCCAGCATCAACAAATGAAGGCTAAATAGAAAGAATATATGCAGGTGAATTCCTCATTGTTTTGACCTAACTACACAAGGCATGGTACCCATGTGCCTTGTAGCCTCACTTCCATCTATTACCCAGCCATACTGGACCATTGGCAGTTCTAGGAATATGCTGATAGCTGTGTCCTCATGCTGTTCCTTCTTACTGGCTCTGCCCTTTTACCAGAATTCTCTCCCCCTTCCTCATCTTGCAAACTCCTTCAAAACTCGATTCCATTGTCCTCCTCCAGAGAGCCTTCTCTGAATCTCCATGCCTTTCTCTGGCACCCTGAGCAAGAAGGAGCAAGGTCAGCTGTCCCTGAGGTTAATATCCTTCCCTTTGCAGCATGGGAAATTGCTGGGTCAGCAAATCTGAGTAACTCACCTGAAGAGTAGGCTGATCTGGCAACCCATCTCTCTAGGCTCCTCCTTAATAACAAGGCCATTTCCTCATAGAATAGTCCACTGCCGTAGAGTCAACTACAGGTCCCCTCCCTTCATGAACATGAAGAGTCCCTCGGTCTGTCCTATTCCGCTGTGGCTGGCCTCAGCACACAACTCCATGGGACAGAATGTGAACCTGAAGGATCATGTGGTTCTGCTGCTTCTCTGCTAGTAAGTTTGTCATCAATAAGCACTAGTTTGTATTTCAACTACACTGTGCTGTGGCATATGTGTCTAGGTGTGCATTGTGAGTAATCAATGTTGTAGTAATCAATTTCTGCAATTGTGAGCCCACTAGACCTAAGTTTCTTGGAGGAAGATAATGCTTTGTTTGGCTTTGTATCCCTAGAACTCAGTACAGTTCTATACAATAGATGTTTCAATGGAAATTAATGAATAACTGCTTTTATTCATTAAGCTCCACAGCTATGCCCATAATTTTATTGAGCCAATGATTCCCCAGTGTTTTTGTTGACTATCATTCTTTATGAATAACAATAACCCTTAATCCAGGAAATTAAGGCCCTATATGTTGATAATAATGGATGACTAAAGCAAGCTGGAAACTTCAGAGCTGTTTCTAATACCACAGTTAATAATGGTTCTAGTAGTTTTATTGTCTAAAAACCATTTCTCTTTAAAATTAATTACATAGTCCTGGACCAGCCAAAATGACCTCTGCAATGACTCATGGACCATTCATCACTCTTGTTTATAAGCTCCCAGAGGAATCTGGGGGTTTAGTTGACCTTATAATTGTGTGTGTGTGCGTGTGCTTGTTTTCTTTTCCTTATTTGAGACTGAGACTGCTAAAGGCCAAATCCTTGCATCTGAGATAAACATTCAAGTATATCGCATCTACAAAACTTGGCATAACTGGCAATGTGTCAGAGCACAATACAAACTAGGAAAGTGTCTAACTGGCTTTCATATCATTTCACAGGAATTCTGATTCCGATAAATTTCATTCCAATCCAATGGTACCTCAGGTGCGGTTTCCTATGTGGTAACTTGATTAGTGCTGGAAGTCATTGTTCTGTTGTATCCACATCTGTTTTTGAATATTGGAAAAAATAAATATGTAGCCCTTGTAAAAAATCAGAGCTCTCTTAACTGCTGTGCCATGGCTCGGAGAAGGACACAAGGAAGCGAGTTAGAGCTCGATGCAGAGATGTCAAAAGTCACATTGTAAGAGTGACAATAGACACGTGAGAGGGGACAGTGTGGGGAAAATAATGTTAGGGAGAGAGAACAATTAACATTTATAAAGAACTTAGTTTGTGGCAAGAGTTTATGTCCTTATTTAAATTAATTGTCACAGTAACCTGAGTGTGATATGCATATCATTTTCTTCACTTCACAGGTGAGGAAATTGGTGCTGAATATTGCCCAGCTCCTATGTTGCAGAGCAGGGATGTAACCCAGGGAAGATTGCCCTTCTGCCCTGTAAAATCGTTCATGTACACTGATAGTTAACCCAGAACATTGCTCCTGAGGTTAGGCATTGTGGATTCAGCTCTCTGTTCTACCATTTACTAGCCCCATGATCTTGGCTGAATTCTTAGTCTCAACTTCCTTATTTTTATCTAATAAAGAGGGAATATGCAAATTGACCATCACTCTGCCACAAAAGATGGTGACACCCACAGCTGAGGCGAGGGTTTCCATAACACAAGATGGCTGCACCCACAGCAGAGGCTGAGTTCCCATAACGAGCCTTAACGAGCAATCAACAGGGACCTGAGGCTGCGCTCCCCCCGCCCCCCGCCCCTGTGGGGCTTGAGAGGGGACCTCAGGCTACACCCCCCCCCCCCCGCCCCAGCACCAGGCCGGGGGACCTCAGGCAGTGCCCCCCACCCGGCAGGGCTTGACAAGGGTGGAACCATCTGGGTCTGGATCTAGCCCAGTGGGGGTGGTGGGAGGGCAGCCAGGTCTGGGTCTGGCACAATTTTGAGGCACAAAATCATTGGCTCAATAAAATTATGGGCATAGCTGTAAGCTATGAGCTTAATGAATAAAAGCAGTTATTCACTAATTTCCTTTGAAACATCTATTATATAGAACTGTACTGAGTTCTAGGGATACAAAGCCAAACAAAGCATTATCTTCCTCCAAGAAACTTAGGTCTAGTGGGCTCCCAAATGCAGAAATTGATTACTACAACATTGATTACTCACAATGCACACCTAGACACATATGCCACAGCACAGCGTAGTTGAAATACAAACTAGTGCTTATTGATGACAAACTTACTAGCAGAGAAGTAGCAGAACCACGTGATCCTTTAGGTTCTCATTCTAAAGGCACGGGGTGGGCAGGGACTTGACTCTGGGTCCCATGGTGTGCCCCAGACTCTGACAGGAGGAAGAGTTTCATATAGATTTTGCTAATTTTCTTTCATCTCTGACACTTCTATTATAGAGAAAGGGCAAATAGCAATATTAAAATATTTCCTCTAATTAATCCCCTTTTAATGTGCATGAATTTTGTGCACTGGGCCACTAGTCTGTAACATAACAATAATAATAATACTTGTCTCATAGCATTCTTTCAAGTCTTACATGGGGTGGTATGATTCAAATCCATACGCCACCACTTGGTGGTAATATGTCATGGAGACATCTTTTAACCTCTTTTAGCCACTTTGTCCATCTGTAAGTGGAGACAATAATAATCCCTGTCTCACAAGGTTATTGTGAGCATTAAATGAGATAATCTATATAAGGTACTAAATATATACGTGCTTGATAATTATTAGCTAACATCATCATCATCTTCTTCACTATAGCGCTCAATAAATTGTTGTAAATGAATCTAGCCATTCTTAAGATAGAATGAAAATAAATGGTTGAGTCAATTATGTTTGGTAGCAGCTACCAATGGAATACCTAACTGGTACTAAGAAGTTTATATTTGTTTCTTTTCTTATACTAGAATAGAAGTGAGATGTTTATAGTCTATTACAAAAGGCAGGATTATACTTGAAATAAAATTCATTGGTCAGAATGCCCCTCCTTTATTTGAAGGTCTCACTCTCCTGGTCTGTGGAAAACTAGCTGAGCCATAGAGCTGGATTGGTGGGCTCCTGTTCAAGCAGGACCACGGGTATCCCACGGAAGAGTGGAGAACAGAGCCAGAGAGCTCACCATTGTTCCTGGGTGGCCACGTCAGAGCCTTCCCTTTTCCGCTCCATACTGGTTAGACTAGCCACCCTGCTTTGATTTCCTCCTTTGCCTTGGACTCAAGCACAGATATTTCTTTCTTGCTTGGAAGAGGATTCCTTCACTCTCTCTCTTCTGGCATTGTTCACTACACTTGACCTTGTGAGTGGCAGCCTCCTGTGAGGCACGCTTTCTGGGACAGCAGAGGTGCATCCTTCTCTCAGTACTCTCCTGACTTCCCCGTGAGCCCTGTACCCCAGGACTGAGCTCTGTCCTTTTCCTGACAGACTAGGGACAGTTTGAAAGTTCCAAAATATGTGCCTCACGAGGCCTCGTCAGAACCTTAGGCCAGCAGTGTTCCCATGGTGATGGGCTCTCAGCAGTCCCTCAGGTGCTGCTGGGAAGAATGGAGTTGAAGGTGGGCACACTTCCCCTTGGCTGCCTAAACCAAGATGCATCATTTCTGTCTGCTGGGCATTCCTGTAAAAGTTCATTGAGGGAAATATTGTTCCACTAGGTGCAGCTGATCAGATACATTCTTGGGCTGAGCCTTTCAGAAGTTGAGACAGGTCTTGGGAACTTTTGTTTTGAAGCTCCTATTTCATTAAAAATGGGAGGAAATGCTCAAGAAAGGGTTAAAGTTATATTAAATGGTCAATATTGTCAGTGTGAATATATGTATATGGTCATTTGCAGATAGCATCAAAATGCACAGTTTGAAGAGCACTCACAATGAATGAACCCACTGAGATACGTCCTGGGCCTGAGTAGGACTTGATGCTATGAGTTGGGAGCCCATAAAGTGACTGCAAGTCTTAAGGTGGCATGATGAAAGGATACAGAAAGAAGAGATTTAGGCATCCAAGGCAAATTACCTGCTTACAACTATGATTCTATCTGGTTGACCCTGCTTGACTGTTCTCCAAATCAGGACAAATTTCTCCTATATTTCCAGATCCCTGGGTAACCTAACCTTGATTACTGTCCTCTCCTCTCTCATCAAGTCCCTTAAAGCAATCCTCCTTGACACAGTATGGTAGATTAGATTTTCTTCCTAACTATTCTCTCCCTCCCTGTGATAAAACATTCATCCACACCTTTTTCAGTGCCTTCCCATTGGAGGAATATGCATCCTTGACTGTTGACTTTGGGCTTGTACATGTGACCGGCTCTGACCAATAGTAAGTGAGTAGAAATGTCATTGTGTGAGTTCTGATCAGAGGCTTTAGAGGCATCACATGCTTCTGCTCACCCTCTCCGACAGCCTCCTCCCCTCCCCCATGAGAACATATCCTGGATGGCGGTTACTCCATTAGCCTGGGTTTCAGAATGAAGCTAAGCTAAGCCAAGCCCAGCCTGGTCTATTTGACCTGTTGCCCATATTTAAGGAGAGCAAGAAAAAATGTTTGTGGTATGAGCCACTGAATTGTTAAGATTGTTTGTTACTGCAATAAAGCTAATACAAGCATTTTTTGCTATAAGTGTTTCTGAGCCAACTCTCTGTTTTTCTACTAGATGGGGAATATTTTTCCACCCCTGAATACTCATTCAAGGTTTTCTTTAAATCTAAGCCTCTCACAAATAACAAGTAGGGAGAAAACTTCACCTTCTATAAGGCTTCCACTACTGCTTAAACCAACAATTGCCATCCACCCCCAGACTCCCACTGATGACTTCACAGAATAGAAGCACATTGTTTAATAGCTGTCATATTTGGTCTGTACAATTGTCCTTTCATATGTCTCTCTGGGCCGATATTAATCTATTTCCATTTGCAAACCCTTGGACTGTGAGATGACATATTTTTGTAAAAAATTGGTGCCAAGCCTTATATATGGATGTTAAATAAATTCTCTGTTCAGCAGTAAATTTATTTCACCAACTGTTGCTACCCCTTCTTTCCTCTATGAGGAAATATACCAGAATTTCAAATGGAGTGGGTCTTACCTGAGTGTTTATATCCAGGCGTTTTCCTTCACTATGTGGAGCATATTGGATCCCTATTATATGTCAGGCATTTCCTCTTTTGTTCTGACATAATTCCATTGATAACGAGGCTTCCAAATTCTCAGTTGAATGGAATGAGTTCTCATAAACTGGATTAGTGAGCGGAATAGTTATGATTCTTTTTTGAAAAATGCAAGTTCATCTTGTGTTCCCAGAGGCATGGGAAACTGCCAAGTTAAAAAAGACCAAGTGATCTTCCAGTGAGGTGAGTCCTCCAATTCAAAACATTCCTTTAGAATTTGGGTCAAACTTTGAAAAACCAATATGCCAAAAAGTGACTGAATGGAGACAACAGGTATAAAACTTGTGCTTGGGCGATGACAGAGCTTTTTGCAAATAGGTGTTTGGTTCACAGCAGAAATTCTCTATAAAGTCAGCCCTGGGGTTTTACTCCATATATATATTTTCTTTCTTGTCGTTTTCTTTTCCATTTTTGAATAAACCTATTTAAATGCTCTTCAACTTTTCAATATAATTAAACTCTTTTTCCATCTGCAATGCATTTATATCTACCTCACTCTTTGCTGAGTATCATGTATATGGTATTGAAATAAAATCCAGACCAGAAAAAGCATATGCATGTACAGTAGGCCCTCGGGTGACGTCGGAGATCTGGTCCTACAGCGACATAACGCGATTTTCGCCGTAAGTCAGAACCCACCAACATAAGCACCTGCGTCACTCACATGGAGCACATACACAGCAGCAATGAAGTGAAACAGTAAAAAAAAAATTAAAAGAAAGATAGCAATTCCTGACCTTTACTTGTGGTAAATAAGTAATAAGAAACATACGCCGAAATGACAGAACTTTTTTTTTTAATAAATAAATGGGAGATGGCAACGTAATCACGAAATGAGGTATGTTGAGTCCAACATAACCCAAGGACTGCCTGTATATTGTGCCGAAGCCTCAGTAATTGTGCAGGGCTGTGCTTTGAGGACATCACCATCTCTGATGAGTCTCCTAACTCTGTGACCAGGAATTCTTTATTGGCCTCAGAAAAACTTGTTCAACTATTACCTTTTTCTACTCTCTTCCTCTTACCATGAATGATAGAAACTTCAAAGTTGGAAAACAATAACAGTGATAATTATGAAGTATGCGTATTCCTTCAATTTAGAAAATATGTTCCAGGTTAAAAACCCACCCCCAAAATACAAATTTAATTAAACAGTATCATTAGAAAAATTAATGGAAGTCTTAGGCAAACACAATGCCCCTGCTAGTGAATGTTTCTAGTTGTGAAACAGAAGCCTGTCTTGACAGAGGCCCTTCCACGGCACCATAAAGGGCGCCTTTGAGAAAGTGATGGGACTGAAAAAGAACATGCTAGAAGGCTGCACTGGGAGGCCCCTTCTGTGACCCAGGCCACAGAGAAGGGGTCTCAGTGAATCAAGAGAAACTCATGATGAGGTTTCAGGGCCCAGGAACACAGCCTCTTAGGCACCATTAGTTTGCACTTTGAAGAGTCATGGCTCTTTGCAGAGGTGTGGACGTTGTCATGGTTACCTCTTGAAAATGAGAGTAAGCTGCTTGGAAGCTCCAGGGACCCCAAACAGAGTCCTTTTACCACCAGGAAAGTGGTTCTAGGGGTTGTAAGGAAACGGGGGCCTCTGTCACCCCATACAGTAGAGCCTGGTGGATGGAGGGTTTAGGGGTTGGTTGGCAGTGGCAGCATGATTTTAACTGGAATAGCTTCTTGTCTAAGAGGCATTTTTTCTGGCTTCACTGTTCCCAGTTGTGTAGCAGACAAGCCTAGTTCTCTAGTCTTCCTGGAGAATACATGAGCTAATGTTCTGCAATGAATTTCTTACTACTTACAACTGCGTGAATCAGGCGGAGTGGACCTTATTGTTTGCAAACCAGAACCTTGACCTACACAGGGCTCCTGTCATCTACTCAATATTCTTAGAAAGAAAAAGAATATACCAGAAATTGATTTAAAGAATATGTTCCCCTGAACAAAGGAAGCAAGGAGGGTGAATGGTATTTGCCAAGAGCTCAAAATTCAATTAAAGAGACTAGACAGGGGTAGCACTCCAGTACATAGACACAACAGGAAAATGCCAAAGACTACAGCCTATTCAAATGTCTGCAACAGGTATGTCCTGAAAAGACTTCTGCACAAAGCATTGCACTATCTCAGGAAACCAATCTGAGGAGAGAAGATAAAGGCACAGACATTCCAGTACCTGGTGCAAGGTAAAGTCTGGGCTGGGAGTCAAAAGTACTGAGGTTTAGAATCACCTCCTGTAGGAACTATGTGACTTTGAACAAGTTGCTTAACTTGGCTGAGCCTGTTTCCTCATTGGTTTAATGTAGTGGTTGGATGAAATGATGGCTAAGACCCTTTGAGCTATAAATCTCCCCAATCTAGAAAGAAAGAGGTACAGTGTGGCAGTGTGGGGAAGAGATACAGAAGCAGACAATTCTGTTTCCACAAACGCTGCCCTTTAATAATATATTTGCACACATTTATGTGCACAGAAATTGTATTTATTTTCTCAATTTGAATTTTGAGAATCAGGTTAAGAAAAAATGGGGGGTAAGCAATGTTATTTTTAAAAGTTTACCCCTTAGAAAACAGACCTTTCCCCCAGTCTCTGACTCTATAGCAGATACTTTTTTATTAAAAAATTTTAATGTTGACATAATTGCAGGTGTCCTCCTTCAACGCCCCCCCCTCCCTTGCCTACCTTCACTCACCCCCACCTTCTCCTCCCTTGGTCTTCACCACACTATTGTCCACATTAGTACAGTGATGCATGTATGGTCTTTAGCTAATCCCTCCATCTTCTTTGTCCAATCATGCCCACTCCCTACTCCTCAGGCACTGGCTGCTCTGTTGCATGCATCCATGCTTATGGTTCCATTTTGTTCTTCATTTTATTTTGTTCATTAGACTCCACATACTAGTGAGATCATATGGTATTATAGCAACATTATTTACAATAACCAAGATCAGGAAACAGCCCAAGTGACCATGATTCGATGAGTGTATAAAAAACTATGGTACCTTTACACAATGGAATACTACTCAGCTGTAAAAAAGGAACTTTTACCCTTTGCAACAGCATGGATGGACTTTGAGAGTATTATGCTAAGTGAAACAAGCCAATCAGAGAGAGAAAATAGACCTTTTAATTTCCCCACTGTTCTACTCTGCCCCTGAGAAGAAAATCTACCCAAATGTTTGGAGTGATGAAAGGTACCAACTGCTTGTTGAAATGCTGGTGGTCACACTTGGTGTTGGTCACACTTGGTGTTGGTCACACTTGGTGTTGATTACCAGTGTAGTAGCATCAGCATGGCTCTCCGTGGATTAAGTTGATTTTGAAAACACTGCTCATCACATCATCTGCTTTTTTCTAGACTTAGATCTTTACACTCTTCTAAATATTTTGGAGATAGCTCTTTGATCCTCCCAACACTATGAGGTAGATAGATAGGAATAGCTCCATTTTACTGATGCACAGTGAGATTAAGTAACTCATCAGAGCACACACAGGAAGGTGCAGAGCTGGGATGCAACACGGTGGCCTAGCCCCAGAGGCTGTGCTCCTAAGCACCATGCGTATTGCCGAAATGTATCACTGTTTAGCTTTGAGATGCATTGTATGGTGCTCTCTTAATCAAATCTCTAGTATTACTTTAATGAACTCTGTAATTGCACAGAAGTTATATGCAAATTAAACAAGTCTATAAGAGGTCCAAGTAGAAGCACAAAAGACCATTGCTTGTATTTTTGAAAACTACACACCATTAATTTTCTTGTGGAGATTATATGAAATTAGCAGAAAGAAGAATTCAGCTCAACATGAATGAACAAATAAAATTTGCCTTATTAATATGTATTAATTAATTAATATGAATATTTTTGCTCTGCAAAAATACCATGAACTACTTGAGGAGTAAATAACTCACCTTCACTTAAAGTATGTAAGCAGAAGCTGAAAATGAGAGGTCAGGGATGCTGTTGAGGCACCCCGGGATTTGGTTATAAGTTGGGCTCAGGGACCACAAAGGTTCGTCTGAGAGAATTTTTTCACTGATCCACACACCCTTATAGGTAGCCCTCATTTATCATCACTCTCCAAAACCGCCAGATTTTATGTGGCTTGTATAACATTTTGTCCTTCGGGGTTCACTGGGATATAAGAATGAAAACAACAAACCAAATTGCTCCTCAAATATAAAAAAAAAGGTTAAGGCAAGTGAACAGTATAATATTTGGGTGCTCTCTTGAGCACAACAAACTGGACAGACTCCGACAGCATCGTAGATTATGAGTCAGCAAAACTCATCTGCCACTCATTGTTGGGACCCATTGCTGACTCAGCTCTGGAGCAAATATGTACAGCTGGACATCTAGACATTTTAGGGGCACACAGCTCTATTTCAGAAATTTTTATCTGGGTCCTGAGGTGGTTCATGGTCTTTACTTTGGGCAAATTACTGTTTAAATATGCATTCTTATTTTTGCCCCATCCTACTCTCAAAGAGGAGACTCAGAAAAGTTTCGGAGTTACTATAGGACATTAGGTTTAAACCAGGATTTGATGTCATGTTCAATGTGCTCCAGGGTAAAAAGAGTCATTCCTATTACTATGGGTTGAAGGATTTATTAGAAATACCAGGGGTAATTGGGTCAAAGGCACAAATTCCTATCTTTTTAAAATATGTATTTTTTTTATTGATTTCAGAGAGGAAAGGAGAGGGAGAGATAGAAACATCAATAATGAGGGAGAATCATCCATTGGACGCCTCTTGCACGCCCCCTACTGGGGACCGAGCCCACAACCTGGGCATATACCCTGACCAGGAATGGAACCAGTGACCTCCTGTTTCCTGGGTTAATGCTTAACGGCTGAGCCAGACCCAGTTGGGCACAAATTCCTATCTTTGATTGAAATGTTTCTGCAGAGGAACACTAAGAATCTCATCCTCAGTTGAAATTAACTTTTGAAGAGAAAAATTTCAATGGGGAAGTCCTGAATTTCCAGTGGCAGGTGTTGATCAGGTCTTATTTAAATGCTGGGGCTAATGATAACCAGAAACATCATAGACTCCTTAGGATTCTAAAAAATGACCAAATTTTGCCTAAGTGCTAATTTTACTCTATAGTGGACTTAATAGCTATTACTGTCCATAAGCCTGAAAGAGATATTTCTTGTGCTATTAAAAAGAGATCTCTGGGGAGATACTCATGGGCAATTAGGTACTGCTTTTGAATTCCAACATGTATTTTATTTAACTTGGTCTCATAATTTTACAGACTTCCACTGAGTTCCTCAATGAAGATGACAGGATGCCAATTAGAAAATGATCTGGAACTATCTTGCCTCCAAAAGAAATAATGTGCCGCAAGGTCTAGACATTAAACTCATCCATTTGACAACATATAGGCAACAACAATAAAATGAAATAATAAAATAAAATGGCAGGGCTCAGGCCTTAAGCTCCTCATGGCCACGTCACTGTAAAGGGATGCTAGTTGCAATAAAAACAACCTAAAAGCTAAACATCTTTGCAAAGACAACCACAAGTAGCCTGGCTCACATTTCTCCAGTTCCCTTGTGCCAGCTTGTCCTAACATAAGCTCCTTTCTTTGCCAGCTTGCCTCTGAAGTCCCAGCATCCCTTGAGGCTGAGGTTACATGTGTTCCCACAATGACAAAGTCAACTCTGAATACTGTCTCTCCTTTGCTATAATTTAAACTTAAAAAAAAATTTTTTTTACTAGCCATGGGAATAAGGAATTTGGATAGACTTTTTTTCTTTTGAAATTGTCCTGACAAAATTGATATTTCAACTGGATTAGCATTAACCTATGTCATCAGTACAACACTATCATTTATTCTTAAGAGAAGAGACTTGGATTTGAGGTGAGGGGCTGGAAGGCTTGGGAGAGTGATGGTATTGTCGCTGTAATGCACCAGCTGGAATCCAAATATTTTCTGACCATACACAGAGTGTCACAGAATGTTTTCCCCCAATGCCCCTCTCTTCCTTTTCCTCTCCTTTCTCATCTCTCTATTGTCCTCCACTGCTCAAACATAGTGAAGTTTGAACAAAAGAAGAATAAGAAATATTCTATTCTCAAGGCCCTGGGTTTATGTTTTATAATAAATCTTGGACAGGAGCTCTTCAAAGGGCATGGAGTGTAGAGGAGCTGCTAGTGTTTTGGTCTCTGAAGTGCTTCATGCATGTACACATGCTTTCACATACTTACTGAGTACCCACCATTCCTGGGGAGAGAGAAGTGTACACCCTTTCTCCACTGAGGGACTCGTTATCTAGCATCCCTTTCAAAAAATGAAAACTAGGACCAAAATAAGGAGCAAACAAACAAATGACAACAACATAGTATTGGGATGATTTCTTATTTCCTCTTCCCTCAGTACCAAACCTCATCATGTCACGATCTAGTACCTTAAAGTTTGGGGGAACTGAATGGGTGGATGGGCAGATGAATTACTGGACAGTTACTGTTGATTTGGATTCAGAGTCCTTAGCACATAGTCATGGGTCCTCCAAAGGGGGAGCCTGAGATTTCAAAGAAATGTTGTAGAAAACCTGAGTTATCTGATGGTGAATTATATACATAACAATTTATATCTAAATACATATACAAATATACATACAAATACATATATACACACATACATTTTATATACACATATGTATACATATATATATATACATTTATTTTCATTTTTGAATACTCTTTTGTGTACAAAACCAATTCAATTCCTCAAATTTTCAGCAGTTTTGGATGATTTTGTCCAGTAAGACAGAGTTAATGTCAGAGTTGGGACTCAATTCTGGTTCGTGGACATATGATGCACTGTTTTCACTTCTAGATGTTTCGCCTTTACACTTTTAGATATATTTTCTTCTTTCTTCATTATTGAACATATTTCAGATAATTAAATAATTATCTTTTTCTAATTTGCCTCAGAAAGCCAGCTACTGATTTTCTCAAAGGCACACGGACAACATAGGGTTAGAACTTCTCAGTGTGGATTAAGTGCAAAGTTAGGACCAGTGCCTGGAACATCTTCCCATTTCCACAGGTCTACACAAAGCTGGTCTTTGCTGTGTCTCACAGGGGCCACTGCAGGCTATGTAGGAAGGAGCATCTATCATCCTGAGATGTGGGAATTGCTAGAATCACACAGACTTCCCCAAACCAGCTACAGAAGCTAAGGAGAGAACATGAGGTAGATCGCATGAAATACACCCATAAACTCATCACTATCAAGTTAGCAAGATTTGATGACCCAAAGCCATCAGCGTGTTGCAATTGGCAGAAGGATACTGAAATCGGCTGAAATCGCACACACTTGCCCTGAACGCCATAGTTAATTCTTTTATTTAATTATAAAAGGTAAAGTGAAAACCTATCAAGTTATTTGTGTAGACAAAATCCTGAGGTATACAAATTTGTTGACATATAGGCCAAAACAATGGCCTGTGACTAGCAAGGGAGATAGTCTTGGTCACAGACAGTGTCCTGTCCAGATATCAGGGTTCTAGCTCTTTCCCTGAATTCCCAGCCTGGCTAGAGTCTCTGTTCATGTGCCCCAGTGTGAGAGGTCAAGCAGTGATCATGTTTCCAGGTGAAAACTGTTGCTTCTGTATGTGACTCAATGAAAAAAGAGAAAGGCCCAATCTTGTTTACTCTGTCTGTCTGTTGTCCACCCTCTGTAGTTAACAAAGTCCATCGCTCCTAGCACTACTCACCTCCTAAGCAGTCATTCTGAACAATATGGCTACCCCCCACTCCATGTCCTTGCCCTCTCCCCCTTCCACTGATTAGACCAGCGATGGCCGTCTTATCCACCACAGGCTAGCCAACTTGGAGAAACACACCAACCATTGGTTTAGCTCGTTTGATTTCCAGTTTCTAAAGCAAAAAAGCTATAATATTCCAGATAGGTGGAAAGCAGCTGAGTATTGCTAATGGCAAACACTAGAGTGATAGTCTTTAAAGTTTCTGTTCATAGGCATCTATTTTATTACTTTCATCCAGAAGTACCCTCCATCTCTAGCATTGAGCCCTTGCATTTTTATAGATTTCATCCACTTTTCACTCTGACCGTCCTCACTGTAAACTTCCCTTTGTTTGAATCAACCCAAATAGTTCTCTACTTTCCAAACCAAAGACGCCTGATTAAGACCATGACAAGGAAAATATCTCACAATATTCACCTCATTATCCTATGACTAAACTCTGACTCTGCGAGTGAGCCCTGAAGTTATTGAATTTATGCTTCTGGTCAGACCACAGCCCTCAGAACTCCCCAGAGAGACCACTGTGTCCTCTTGTAAATGCCTCTCACTGATTCTCACCATCTGCCCTTATTCTTGCACTACAGGCAATGGCGTAAGCCTCTCTCCCTTACACCGGCTTAACACGAACCTAGCAGCATGCTGGTCTTCCTGCTTAGCCTGAGCTGAATCTTTGATTGGTCTGAGAGGACCGGCAATCCTCTAACTGGTTTTCTTTGCTTTGGTCCTTCATTGCTTTTCCAGCACATTCTTAAACATCAGGGACAGAGATGGTTAGAAGTTGGTTTTTATAGACTCATTCCAGAGATTTTTGAGTCCATGAGCCTGACATGGACCCCAGAAATCTACATGGTACCCAGCTCTCAGGTGGTGCTAATAGAACTAATTCTTGAACCAACTCTGAGAACACTCCTCTGAAACCCAAATTCAGCAGAAAACCAATGAATTATTATAACTATTATTATTAAATGGGAGCATTTAAAATGGTCTCTTTTGGGGTCACATCCATGGATATTCTGGTCCAAATGTTCTGAAGAAGATGGAATCACATTAAGTGACCTGAAAAACTGAATGGAAAAGCACAATAGATGTTCTGGACTGTTCACACAAGGTAGCCTTTCTTGTGGGGTATCTCAGAGGGGCATCAGGAGTGACCGCTGTGCTTGTTGCCTGTGGCCTTGCTCCTCCCTAGCACAGTGCTCACAATTTCTGGTGGAACCTGTTCATTTAAAAGCTCCTAGGTGAGACTTAGTGTTCTTGCCTTTCCCTTCTTCTAATTACTGGTCGTCATGCAAGCATAAGCATGACCGTATTTTACAGACTGTTCCCAAATCTGAAAATGCAGCACTTAGCCATGTGAAAACCATGAGAACTGAATTAAGCTTCCTCATTTCATGAGGCATAATTCATGAAGTACCCATCTGGAGCCTCAGAAAAGTTTCCAAAGAAATGCTCTTATTGACATGAGTGATGTGTGTTGCCCTGTCTGCTTTGGAAGGGCACCCTAGTATTTCACAAGAGCCTCTTGGAAGTGCATTAATTTATTGTGTTATTGTGGTTCCCTCTTCTTCTGCCCAAATACCTGCAGAGCCAGAAACATGTCACTGGGTAGGAGTTAGAGTGGAGCACTTCCTCAGAGAAGATTGTACCTGGTCAAATATTGCTAGTTTTTCTTTTTAAAACTATTTTAGGGAACCAACAGCACAAATTGCCTGTCAGGTTTTCATAAATTACCAATTGTCTCACCCACCAAAGAACATATAATTCAGATGCCACTAATTCCCTCGTGTATAACTCACTCCCAAACAAACTTTTTCTGTGTGTACCTCCCTCCCAAGAAGCTCCAAAACCTGCTCAAAGTCAGCAGAAGGAAAGAAACATTAGGGCAATAATAAACAAAATGGAGAACAAAAAAACAATAGAAAAAGTCAGTGGAACTAAGAGTTGTTTTAAAAAAAAAAAACAAAAAAACACACACACAAACAACATTGACAAAACCTGGACTAAACTGACCAAGAAAAATATAGAAAAAACTCAAGTAAATAAAATCAGAAATGAAGACATTATACGATCCCACAGAAATAAAAAAAGATCATAAGGGATGATAATGAACAATTATAAACAAACGAACTGGACAAGCTGGAAAACATAGATGAATTTCTGGAAGCATATACCTACCTAAACAGACAAGAAGACATAGAAAGCCTGAACAGACTAACATAAGAAGATAGAATCACTAATCAAAAGCCTCCCAACAAAGAGACGCTCAGGATCAGAGGGCTTTATAGGTGAATTATACCAAACATTTAGAAAAGAGTTAATATGGATCCTTTTAAAACTCTTCCAAAAGTAGAAAATAGAACACTTCCAAAGTATTACCCCAATACCAAAGCCAAAGACTCCACAAGAAAAGAAAATTACAGGCCAATATCCCCAATGAACACAGATCCAGAAATCCTGAACAAAATGTTAGCAAGCTGAGTTCAGCAGCACATTAAAAGGATCCTACACATGACCAAGTGGGATTTACCCCTGGGAAGCAAGTGTAGTTTCAACAGAGGCAAATGAATAAGCGTGCTACAGCACATTAACTGAATGAAGAAGACATTTTAATAGATGGAGAAAAGGCATTTGACAAAATTCAATATGCATTCATGATAAAATCTCTCAACAATGCAGGATATCTTGCCATTTGCATCAACATGGATGCACCTGAGGACATTATGTTAAGTGAAATATGCCAGACATAGAGGACAAATACTACATGATACCATTTACATGTGAATCTAAAAGAGTCAGACTCATAGCAGCAAAAAGTAAAATGGCTGGGAAATGGGAGGTGTAAGTCCGAGTATGCTAAGTTTGAGTCATACATGATGAGTACAGCCTAGAGATACAGTTACCAACACTAAATTGCACTCTGAAAAATTTTCTAAGAGAATAGGTCACATGTTAAGTGTTCTTATCACCCACCAAAAAGGATAATAAATAAAGAGTGCAGGAAAAACTTTTGGAGGTGATACATATTTTAATAGCATAGATTGTGGTAATGGTTTCATGGGCTGTACTTCTTTCCTGACTCATCACATGGTATACATTAAATCTGTACAGCTTTTGTATGTCAGCAACACCTCAATAAAGTGGTTTAACAAATGATATCATAAAGTAGAAGTAGAAAAGAGGAAACCAGAGTCTTTAACTCTGAAAACCCTTCCTAATTAACTAATGATTTATGCGTTTGTTAATTAACACGCATCTGCATGGGTTGAAAAATATGATTTTGTTATGTGATGATATGAGAATAAAATTTTTCATCAAAGTTTTTTTTTCTTGGTCACAGCAATTTTTTCTTCCATGATGAAAATAAATGCAACAGAAAGGGAAGGATAAGGAAAGAGTGGAGAGATGTTGGAGAAAGGAGAGCAAGCCAAAGAACTGTGTGTGCCAAGCATTTCATTTAGGGTCTATGTACCTATTATAAACATGTATGTCACAGTCTTTTCCCTCAGATTTCAACAGTTCCTTTCCTGGAGAGGCCTGTCTTTATTTATAAAACCAACATCTGTGAGATTGCAGAGGTGATGGTCATGGTCTGGAAGGAGATACCATACAATGGTCAGGAAAAATAGGGTGTGAGGATAGGGATCATAGAGGGAAAGAACAAAGTAGCCTGGCTGGTGACTAGATCCCAAGGGGAAATGTTTTTCAGTGAGAAATTCCCACCATTAGGATGGCAGAAGGACATTGAAGAATGGAAACACATTAATATTAAATTCAAAGTGTTTGTGGGAAGCATAACCCCTCTGATATCCCAAATCTTCATTAAAACCTATTACCATTGTGTAGGTCCCCGCAAGGTGAGCTATGACATGGGAAAGGGACAATATTTGAGGACAAAGCAAGATAATTTTCAAATTCAATTGATTTAGCAGAAGCAGGAAATTAGGACCAAGTGACTCCAAGAAGCATAACCTTCCTCTCTTTCAAAGGATCTGGGAAAGAGTAGGAGGAAAGTTTAGTCTCTTAATGTACCTGTGATTGAGCTAATTTCATTTATAAGGTAGTACCAGGGGCTCAGTTTTCTCTGGGCATTATTAGTTTCCTCATCCTATTTCCCTACACTCCATGTTCTCTAAATCTCATTCCTCTATTCCTACACCCTCCATCTAAGAATTTCTGTGCAAAAAATGTGCAAATTTGATGGTTTTTTTGGTACATATGCCAACAATGGACATGGTATTCAGTAAAATCTCATTTAATAAGTTCCTAGGTAATCAGCAATATCAATTCACTTTGATTTTGTACATTTAATACTAGGAGAAAGGGAATTCTCAAAATCACAGCTATAAAAGCTAGAGATTTGATTAGAAAAGCAATTCTTCCTACTATACGCCATGATCTGTACAAAACCCTGGGGAAACAGTCCTGAATGTGATACACCTGGTTTCTAGACATGAGAAGGTCACTGGCCATTTCAGAGACGCTTTCCTGTTTTATGCATCTTCAAACCTAGAATTATAACCAATACACCCAAGTTCCTCTGTCAACAAAACAACTCACTTTTACATCTACTAAGACAGATGGAAAAGTGGTCGAATGCATTTAACTCAGAGAAAGTTTTTTTTAAAAAAAGCTTTAGAGATAGTCTCAACTCTAATATCCCAATTCTCAAGCATTTTTAATTGAAGTTTTACAAAACAAATATTTTAGTATTTATTAGAATCGTGAAGGAAAGATAAGAGTTGGATGGTGTTTTGGATTACTTCTAAGTTAGACTAGCTACTTAACCAGGGAGGTCCCATGCAAAATGAAAATGCAAAATGAAAATTTGTTAACAATAAAGAATAATAATTTTTAAGACAGTGAGAGCAGAGGATTAAAGCAAACAAATAGCCCTTCTAAGCACAGGGCTCTGTGCAAATGTAGAGGGTCCATGCCCATGAAGCCAGCCTTGTCTCCAAGCTCACAATTCATTTAATTTGTTCTAGGATTTTACTTGGTATTTGATAAAGAACACCCAATAGAGGAGAAAATATAGCTCTAACCAGGAAAGTAAGTAAACAAATTTTATCACAATACCACCTAAGAAACTGATTTGGAAACTTATGGTATAATATTAAAACATTTTTTCACCTAATATTTATAACTGTTAATTACCCCCAAAATCCCCAAAGTCAGAGTAGTCATAGATTTCATGGATATATATGACTTTAAGGTTTAAAGGATAATCAGTCTGCAGGTAGTTACTTTAAAGAAGGAAGAAATCATCAAACTTTTCCTTAGAAAAAAGAAAAATTATTTAGGAAATGGAAGTTCATCAGACAAGATTTATAACAAGAAGCCATCCTACAAAATGAGATGCTTTTTCACAAGCAAGGTTCCTTAACTAATTATGGGCAAAGCAATTTACTTTCTCATCAGCTGAAGTAAAAATACAGGAAATAAGCTATATTTCAGTTCTTAACATTTTCGCACTTTAATTAGTGCATATTATGTGGTTTGCCCAAATTAGCCCTTCCATAAATAATTTATTTCCCACTGCTCAGAGCTTCAGTTTTTTCATCTCAAAAAACGAGAAGTTTCAGCTAAATGAGTTTTGAATGCTCTCCCGGCCCTAATTAAAGTCAGCATTACTTATTGGTAACACATTGCCTACAAATTCCTGTGCAGGGTACTTCAGGATGTAGAAAAAGGATAAACCATGGCGACTGACCACAGACAGTTTACAATCCAGATGGAAGGCAAAGCAAGCAAGTCAACAAATAACTGTAATGTTAATTCTAAAGTTAATTCTAACAACAACATTCCAGCTCTTAATTCTAACAACAAAAAGATTTTACCACAGAAACACAGAAACTTTTGAGGGTTGGGTATGATGTAAAATTAATGGACTGGGAGCATGTAACACAAATCAAACTCCTTAAACATTGGATGCAGATGCTAGAGGCCTGAGCGAGTTTTTAGCCTATTTTATGGCCAGTGTTTGGGGAGTCTCGCAGCCATGCCACCCATCCAGATGCCCAGGGGCATGTCTGCCTTCTAAGTGCACTTCCTCCATATTAGGATGTGTTGATTGATTGCATTACACAGACACAATTTCAGACGACATTGATCCTCCCCACTGACTGTGACAGTGAAGTGGCCACGAGGCAAAACTCTGACTTCCTTAATCCCCTTGTTTCGTATCCTGGAAAATTTTATTTGATCGGCAGCCCTTTCAACATTACATGGCTTTCATCTCACATATTCGGTCCGGCTGATTGAATCAAGTTTATAGTGACGTTATTCATCCTTTAATGAACAATGAGAATTAGGAAGATTAAAGAGTGACATGTTGAAATAGAGCATAAAATACAGCCAAAGTAACAGAAATTGCATTAATGTGGCTTTAACATGATTTTCAAAGGTCTCCAGTCTGGAGTTCGGGCCCAATTTCTTGGCTGGTTTAAAATGAGACCAGGGATCTTAAATGGTGTGACTGAGGATAGCCCATGAGTCAGTGGCTGAGCCAACAGGGCCTGTGAGCAGCAGACAGGCTGCAAAATATAGTAAACATTATGCGTTCTGAACATCAAAAGAATCAAAACACAGTTTTCATTCATTAAAAAAATGTGCTTACTCTATTTTAGGATTTGAAAGGGTACCTCCCCAGTTGTCAACCTGGGAAATGTTGTATGTTGCGTCTCATAGGTATTCCTCTCCTCTCTGTTTCAGGTGGCATATCTAGCCACGGCTGCATCTTTCCCATCTGCATGGATTCAGTTACCTTGCACGTTCCATGAGATACACTTGAGTCATTGTAATAAGTTCCCTTTAGTTTTTTGACATGTATTTAACATCTTATAAGTAGAATGAAGAGTCTGACAGGATGATCAGAGTTTTAGGGAGCCTCAGGGATAAGGGAAGGAGGGGGAATGAAGATCAAGTTCTGCCACGAAGGAGAAACCCTTGGGACATTTTTACTTGGGACTCCTGATCACAAAACCCAAGTAGAAGAAATTGACCGGCCTTCAGGAGGACTGAAACCCAGCACCTTGTTAGCTCAATTTGAGATAAATGCAGTGATCTGCCCTAATCCAACCTTCTTCAAGAAACATAGGCAAATCCTCTTTAAAGAGATAATGTTACCCAGAACCTCTAACGATCTCTCAAGTTTTCATACATGATGTGCAGCATTCAATTGCCTGGCAGACAACAAAACCAGGGCAAGTGATCTAAAACCAAGGGAAGAAAAACAGATAATGGGAAATGACTATAGATGGATAATTTCATAGAGAAGTAGAATCTATTAGAAAAAAAGATTCAAATTGAAATACTAGAACTGAAAAATATAAAAACTCAAAAGATTGTTGTGGTGTTTTTTTTTTAATTGATTTCAGAGAGGAAGGAAGAGGGGGAGAGAGATAGAAACATCAATGATGACAGAAAATCATTGATCAGCTGCCTCCTGCACTCTCCCTACTGGGGATCAAGCCTGCAACCTGGGAAAGCACCCCCGACTGGAATCAAACCTGGGACCCTTCGGTCTGCAGGCCCACACTCTATCCACTGAGCCAAACCGGCCAGGACAAGAGATTGTTTTTAAAAAGAATATCAGACCCAGTCAAGGAGGATCCTCAAGCTGTTTTCAAACTGGGAAGCAAACATTAAGACTAATGACAGCTCTTACTTATATATGTGAGTAAAATGTGTCTGTGTCAATGCTAACTAAAAATCGCAGAATTATTCTTTGATATGGCATACTTAAAATCTGCATAAAGAACCATAACAAAATTATAGAAAAAACAATGCAAACTAATATAGGCAAAATATTGATTAGACACTTCACAAAATAGTACATCAAAAGGTCAGTAAATATGAAAGGCTGCTCAAAATTGTTGGCCATCAATATGGATAGAAACTACAATGCAATACCACTAGACATCCAGCAAAATGGCCAAAATTTAAAGGGCCACCAATAACTATGTTGATGATGATATGAGGCAATTAGAATTCTCATGCAATGCTGACCAAAGTATATATTCATTTAAATAGTTTAGGAAACTCTTTTGCAATATCTACTAAAACTGAACATACTATATCTTTTGACCTAATTGCTAAAATAAATGCACAAGAATGTTCATTGTAACCTTATGTACAATAATTCCAAACTGGAATCAACTAAAATGTCCATCAACAACAGAATGACTAATATCTTTCACCCATGCAATGGAATACTACAGCATTGGAAAGAAATGAGTGAATGCTGCACAAAAGCAACATAAATGAATCTCAGATATAATGTTGAGCAAAAATTTAGACATAAAATACTGTATATTGTGGACTAACCTATTCAACCTCTCGCCCTTCCACCACCACCAATTCATATATTGAAGCCCTAACTCCAAATATTTGGAGATGGGGTCTTTAGGGAAGTAATTAAGCTTAAATTAGGTCATAAGGGTAGGGCCCTAACCCATTAGGATGACTATCATTAAAAGAGGAGGAAGAGACATCAGGACTGTGTGTGCACAGTGGAGAGGTCATGTGAGGACACAGCAAGAAGGCGGCCATCTCTAAGGCAGAAAGAGAGTCCTCACTGACATCACCTCTGCCTACACCTTGGTTTTAGACTTCCAGCCTCAGAACAGTGAGAAAATAGACTTCTGTTATTTAAGCTGCCTCGTCTGTGATAGCCTGTTATGGCCGCTCAGACTAATATAATTCCATTTCATGTAAAGTCTTAAAAAATAAAAACCTGATTATGATATTGGAAGTAAGGTAAGCTCCTTTCAAAGAAGGATATTCGTCATGACCCAGGAGAGATATGAAGGCGTCTTCAGAGTGCTGCCCGGGCTCTATTGCTCTTAGTGTGAATGCATGAGTGATATTGTCGTGAAAATTTACAGAACTTTAGACTAGGGTATGTGTAATTCATTGACCATTATACATCAACTTAACATTTATTTAAGAGAAAAACAACAGGAAAAATCTGACTCATCAGGGAAGGGTAAATGATGGATACCGAGGGGTTCGGGAGACTGGGTAAAATAAAGCCCTCCAATCCCCATTTCATCCTGGGAACTAATGCAAAACGGGTTTTCTGCATTTCTCTTCTCATCCTCTAGCCCCTCCCCCCTCCCCCTTATTCCTCAAAGAATACATTCCTTTAGGTCAACAACCTAAGGAAACAGCTGTCATTGGGGCTGGTTATAAAAGAATGAAACAGGAAAAGGCAGTCAGCCAGCCAGAGATTGCAAGTGAAACAGATTTTTTTTTCCTGGATTCTAATCATGTTTCCACAAACAGTTCGCAAGATTAAGACTCAGCTTGTATGGATTCTGCCCAGCCTGGTTCATTGAACAGTGGCCTCGAAATAATTTCTTCTGAAAGTGCAAACTAAGAATTTATCACCAGTTAGGATTCTGCATACTTTAGACATTGTTGTTTTTTTTAGATAAAACTCTGGTGGTAGGGGGAACCCTACTTTTTGTTTTTGGAGTTTCATTGTTGCTGTTGCTCCTGAATGCGTTTCAGAAAGGATCATGCTTCACAGGGCATTGGATTTTGGATTTGTGCAGCCCTATGTGCTGGCTTCCAGAGAGCCCAGCTCTTGCCTACACCTACCCTTGAAGCTGGATTTGGCACTTCTCCAATTTCATTCCTAAGAACTAACTCCCTTCAGAGGCATCATTAAGCAATATATAGTTTACTGAAGATTTGGGGAAATATTTGGGGAAAGTAGGCTTATGTTAAACTCCATAGACAAAGAATTCAATAAACATCTCATTTGAAGTTTATTTCTGCATTCAGGCCCCTTTGGCTTCATACCTGTTCAAATCTCACCTTGATGCTTCCAATTTTCCTGGCTAAATCCTTTCTGCCTCAAAGTCCAACCCCAGACAGCCCACCCGCCCGATGCATCCACAGCCCGCTGGGAAAGGTAGTCTAATCTTTGCCCCCACATTTCTTTCTCGGCAGTCCTGTGGGCTTGACCAAATCTCTATATCCCCCCGAAACTTTGGGTGATACATTTTCCCCCCAAAGCATTACATGTATAGCAGAAAGGTGGGAAGCATCTATTGCATACTTGCTGTGATTTAACAAAAATTAAGTTTAGCTTCAGGATTTCCAAGCCCCTAATTTCTCAGTGCTGCGCCATTCTCATGGCTTCGAACGCCTGTGGAACATTTTGAGACGCTAGAAAATTGTGGTAATGTGAAAATACAAGGTGCTGTTATCCTTCCATCTTGCTCCCATCATTCTGGCCTAAATGCAGAAGAGCTGTAAGGATACTGGCCGGTACACGGTGAACAGCGTAACGTGTGGGTGCTGGGCAGATCAAAGAATCTCCTTCTCATAGGACTCCCATCCAAGAACTATCCCTTTCTCAATTGGTGTCATTTCCTGGTGATGACTCCCACGAAACAGTGACCGAGATGAGTGTCCTTGCTCAGATCACAATGACCTGGGACAAAACGGCTCTGGGTTAATGCACCACTGAGAGATCCACACTGTGGGAAAGCTGCATCCTCGGAGGAGACGTGTCCCTGCTTGGGTTTCTGTCCCTTATCCTACTGGGAAGATTGGCACCGGTTATACTGTGTTTTTTGGTTCTGTCTATGTACTAATTCATTATAACATCCATGTTTACTTGCACTTACCATATCACATGCATGTTTGACCTTCCCTTGTCTGTTCAGCCATGTAGCCATTCTGTCATACATGAACAATGAGTGTTGACTAGCTAGTATTTACAAGGCTCCTTGTATTACAGGGGTTATAAAGGTAAACAAGGCAACTCTTTTTTTATAAAATAAATAAGTTATTTTATTAGTGAAAGTGTTACCGATGGTTCCCTTTTCCCCCACTGATCCCCTGCACCCTGCTCCTGCCTCCCTCCCTAGGCCTTCACTGCACTCTTGTCTGTGTCCATGGGTTATGCATATATACTGAGTGGCCAGATTATTATGATCACCTGACGTTTGTAGGCAAATTAGCTATAATTTCACGCTGAAGTTGCTAGAGGGCCAGATCATTATAAACATCTGAATAGCACGACATACCTAAGTATCTTTGCTGATCAAGTTCATCCTATCATGTTGATGGCATATCCCAATGGAGATGGCTTCTTCCAACAAGACAATGTGCCATGCCATGGTGCTCGTATTGTGCAGGAGTGGTTTCAAGAACATGAGGGAGACTTTACCTTGCTTAGGAGGCCCCCACAATCACCAGATCTCAATCCAATTGAGCATCTGTGGAATGAAGTTAAAAGAGCCATCAGGCACCTGGTTCCACAACCATCAAATCTCACAGAACTGGACAGTGCTATTCATCAGGCAGGGTGTCAGATTCCTCGCATCACCTTTCAACATATCGTGGAGTCAATGTCAAGAATAATCGCTGCAGATAGGTTAACACCGGAGATTGCTGCCTCGAACAACCACTTCAAAAAACAACTAAAGGACGGAACGGACGTCATCCAGAACTACAGGAAGGCTGGCTGAGTGGAAATTCTACAACTAGGAGGAAAGAGAATATCATACCCAGACTCAGAGGAGGCGCAGTGCTGAAGTGAAATACTAAGGTGCGGAGTGCACGCGGAGCGGGCTGGAGGCGGAGGGCGCGGTTGTTGTTTTCAATCGGAAGGGAGTTTCAGACTCTGAGCTCCAGATCCAGTTGAGTCTCTAGGGACCCAGACTCAAACGGGAGAAGCGGGACTGTCTGGCTTCGGTCGGAACTCGAAGGCAGCTTTCTCTCCGAGGTTTGCAGCGGTTGCTGGGACTCTGTGAGGCAGAGCCCCTAGGGACAGAACTGAGAGTAGCCATAACTGCTTGCTTCGCCCGCCCTGTAGATCCCAGGGGACCCGCCCCGCCGAAGCCCTGCGCAGAGCCATTTGCTGGATAGCCTCAGGCAAACGCTAGATTAGCACTGCCCTAGAGATCCAGCACAGAAGCTCTCCCACTGCAGACATAGCGGACTCTCATAGCCAGTTAGCCTGGAGGTCAAATCACCCCCAGTATTGCCGACAACAATCAAGGCTTAACTACAACAAGACTGCGCACAAAGACCACTAGGGGGTGCACCAAGAAAGCATAAAAAATGCGGAGACAAAGAAACAGGACAAAATTGTCCATGGAGGATATAGAGATCAGAACCACACTTTTAAGGTCTCTTAAGAACTGTCTAGAAGCTGCCGATAAATGTAGTGAGATCCTCAAGAAATCTAATGAGACCCTCGATGTTATGATAAAGAACCAACTAGAAATTAAGCATACACGGACTGAAATAACGAATACTATACAGACTCCCAACAGCAGACCAGAGGAGCGCAAGAATCAAGGCAAAGATTTGAAATGCGAAGAAGCAAAAAACACTCAACCAGAAAAGCAAAATGAAAAAAGAATCTGAAAATACGAAGATAGTGTAAGGAGCCTCTGGGACAGCTTCAAGCGTACCAACATCAGAATTATAGGGGTGCCAGAAGATGAGAGAGACCAAGATATTGAAAACCTATTTGAAGAAATAATGACAGAAAACTTCCCCCACCTGGCGAAAGAAATAGACTTACAGGTCCAGGAAGCACAGAGAACCTCAAACAAAAGGAATCCAAAGAGGACCACACCAAGACACATCATAATTAAAATGCCAAGAGCAAAAGACAAAGAGAGAATCTTAAAAGCAGCAAGAGAAAGAAACCCAGTTACCTATAAGGGAATACCCATACGACTGTCAGCTGATTTCTCAACAGAAACTTTGCAGGCCAGAAGGGAATGGCAAGAAATATTCAAAGTGATGAATACCAAGAACCTACAACCAAGATTACTTTATCCAGCAAAGCTATCATTCAGAACTGAAGGTCAGATAAAGAGCTTCACAGATAAGGAAAAGCTAAAGGAGTTCATCACCACCAAACCAGTATTATATGAAATGCTGAAAGGTATCCTTTAAGAAGAGGAAGAAGAAGAAAAAGGTAAAGATACAAATTATGAACAACAAACATGCATCTATCAACAAGTGAATCTAAGAATCAAGTGAATAAAGAATCTGGTGATCATAATAGAATCAGGGACATAGAAAGGGAATGGACTGACTATTCTTGGGGGGGAAAGGGGTGTGGGAGATGCGGGAAGAGACTGGACAAATATCGTGCACCTATGGATGAGGACAGTGGGTGGGGAGTGAGGGCGGAGGGTGGGGCGGGAACTGGGAGGAGGGGAGTTATGGGAGGAAAAAAGAGGAACAAATGTAATAATCTGAACAATAAAGATTTGATTAAAAAAAAAAGAATAATCGCTGCAGTATTGAAGGCAAAAGGTGACCCAACAAAGTACTGATGGGGTGGTCATAATAATCTGGCTGGTCATAATAATCTGTCCATTAAGTGTACATGCTTCTAAGTCCTTTGACTCATCTCTCCTCCTCCCCAACCCTGAGATTCATCAGTCTGTTCCATGCTTCTCTGGATCTATTGGATCTATTTTGTTTGTCAGTTTATTATGTTCATTAGATCCCACATATATGTGAAATTATGTGATACTTGTCCTTCTCTGACTGGCTTATTTCAGCAATTCATCTTCTTCATTACATTCAC
This sequence comes from Myotis daubentonii, assembly GCF_963259705.1. NCBI lineage: Eukaryota > Metazoa > Chordata > Mammalia > Chiroptera > Vespertilionidae > Myotis > Myotis daubentonii. The sequence continues at coordinate 107,437,978 of NC_081843.1, read as the reverse complement.
ATTTAATCAAGGAAGACAGAGAAAATGAAATAACTATAAACAAAAAAGACGAAGTAGACGAAGGAGAGGTTGTTCCTTGCCTGAGGGGAGTTAGGGAGCCAGAATGACCTTTTAAAAAAGCAAATCTGATCATGTCTCTCCTCTACTTATATTCCTCTAACGGCTCCCATCACATTCAGAATAAAAAACAAAATGCGAGCCTTTCAAACCAACCTCAGCCTTCAGCCAGCCTCAAATCCTGCTCAGCCACACTGGACAGGAAGTGGGATATAAATTGTTTTATTAAATTGCTTACTGGTTGCATGTCTTGTGTTTACAATATTAAAGGAGTCCCACCTGTAACATGTCATAAACGGTGGAGCCAAGAGCAGTGGTAAAGAATTAATATTCCCAACGGTAGGTGGTTGGGGAAAGAAGGAAGGATTGACGCACGCTTCTCATCTCATCCATAGCATTTGTACTTGGGTTTTAAAGTGGCAGCTTTGCACAGTAGCCCAGAACTCAAAATGCTGAAAAAGCCTTTTCTCATCATGTGTTTTTACAAAGTTTTATGATTTTATAAGTGAAAGAATACTTTTAAATGTAATAAAAATAACAATAACAGACACAGTTCTTGAGCGCTTTGCTATGTATACAAGGCAAGCATTAATGGTAATTTCTTTACACATATCATGTAAGTTAATTCCCCGAAACCCATGAAGCAGTACTATTACTATATTTATCTTCTGGTTGAGAAAGTAAGCTTAAAGAGATCAATATCTTGCAAAGAAAGTAATTTGCTATCTTGAGTGAGCTTTTAACATTACAGCATATGTCACCTAATATCAATATAATACACTTTTGTTAAGCCATAGCAAAGCTTTCTGGACTCCTTATTATTCCAAGCAGCAACTGCACCTGGGGGACAGTTTGGAGACCCAGAAATAAAAAATGATTGCAAATGATAGTATGTCCCCTGCCTGGGCCCAGAGGTGAGCACAGCTCTGAATATATGGGCAGATTATTTCCATAGATAAAAAGTCCACCTTTAAATGTCTTTTTACAAATTTAATTAAGTAGCAATATATATTTTGGCAATTTCTAGAAAGGCATTCGAAATAAGTACTGTTGTTTTAAATAATCAAGTAACATGATAAAAATGCAATCATCTCCAACGCTACCAAATCACAACATGTCCTCAGCGGCTCCTTTGGTTGAGACCATCACGGCTCACAGTCATACATATATTTTACAGGGGAAAGGACACACCTCAGGTTTTACCCAGGGTTCAGATCCTAAGGGTCACCTCTTCTCATACTTACAAGACCTAAGACTGTCTTGGGGGGTGGAGAAAATAGGATTATTAAGCGTGACGTAGCTGAGACTCATGAATTTGCACGTTAGTCAGTATTAGGTGATTTAATATCATGATCCTGGCAAACATTTTGAAAAATTATATTCGAAGACAGACTTAAAGTACTTCTCTGCTAAGAAAAAAAAACAAAGAAACTAAGCAAATCTTAGTTGACTGAAGAAATAGAAAAACAGGGCTAAGAAACCTCCAGCTTCGATAGAGTGGGATTGCCGGACTTAGCAAATGGAAATGCAGGATGTCCAGTGAAATTTGAACTTCAGATAGACAGTGAATCGTCTTTTATGATAAGTATGGCCTGAGGTATATTTGGGAGATGCTTATAGTTAAAAATGATTCACTCTTAACTGACATGTAAATTTAACTGGACATATGGTCCTTTATTTGCCAAACTTATCACAGAGAAGCCATGCAGGTTCAGCTCAATGGGTTTGAAGATTGCACTGATGTTTGAACTTAGGCCCGACTGGACATTGGGAAGGGGAATGATAGTGTCTTTTTATTTAAAAAAACATACAAAAAAGCCCCAAAAAACTTAAATCTAAAACCACTGTGCTAAGCATCTTGAGTGTGTTATTTTACCCACATAACAACTCTATGGGCAAGTATTGTTATGCCCATTTTAGAAATAAAATGATGTCATTGAGGCTCAGACACATAACGATCAGAAGTCCCCCAGCCAGGAGGCCCGGAGCTGGCAGGAAATCTAGGCATCTGAGCCTGAAGCCGGTGCTCTTAGCCACTCTGCCCCGGGGAGGGCACAGGGTGGGCAGGTGGGAATGGAAGAGAGGAAGTGAGATGGGGTGCAGGCGTGGAAGACATTACAAAAAAGGAGCCAAGAGGTTTGGGAACCGGCTGGATTTGAGAGGGAAGAGGAGTTGGCGGGTTCACTCTGAGGTTTTGAACTGTGTGCCTGGAGAAGGATGATAACTTTGACAGCAGTAAGGAAGGCCAGAGAGGGAGCAGTTGGGCCAAGAGAGAGGAAGGGCAGGGGCGGCTCAGTTTGAGCTGTGCCTGGCTTGGACCTCCTGATCCCAGGAGGAGTGGCCAGGGAGACCACAGTGCCAGCAATGCAGTAACCCACGGGCACAGATGCGGAGGAAAAGGCAAGTGTTGCAACAGACACAGGAGAAGTTGGAAGGAAGGGAGAAACATCAGGTTTAAATTGTCCCTGTTCTGAACTTTTAAAGCTTTTTCTCACAGGAAGGCACTTCAGTCGTGTCTACGGCTGGTTGGTGAGAGGGTGGGGTGTAAACTGTTTGCTCACCCCTGTCCAGTTCAAGTTTAATCTTTTGAGGCTAGATATTTCGCACCCCCCCTTTTTTCCCCCTCAAGGCAAACAACCTGAATTATTATCCAAGAAAAGTAAACCTCTATTACTTAAGCATTTCCATTTATGTCTGCATTATTCACTAGGAACCGAAGGAACTTAGCATTTTTCTTTGTCTTATTAGTGATTTGTTGTGTGATATTAGTTGCTTTGTATCAGGTCTGTTTCTAGTTTTGCGAGTTGTAAAAGAAAACTTTGGCCATAAAGGGATTTTTTTGAATGATGAACATAGGCCAATAGAGGTCTTTAATATAAAATTTTGTGGAATACATATACCCACACACATACATTTTAAATTACTTCAAATTCATATGTGGAGGAGAAGATAGTACTAGTTGGTTTCTCACAACATAAATTCTGTGATTTACTCCCCAATGAATCATGAACTTAAAACTGCTCTGAACATATTGACACCCACACTCAGAGAGTCTCCTCTCCACCCGCCCCCCCCACCCCAAGCACTCCCACTCTCTCCTGCCAACTGCTACCCATCCACAGAAGGAAGATGTTCTGCGTCATCTAACCTCATTTGTTCTCATTCTTTCTTTTTGCTTTTGTTGGGACAGTGCAATCGTGTAAAAGAATCACCTTTAAGGGGAAGGCTTGCTGATTACCACTCTCTGATAAACCCTGAGCAGGTCATGGTTGTTCCAACTTTAGAGCCAAGTGTCCATCTATACACGAGAGGAACAGGAACCCATGAGGCCCAGCTGCATTCAAGCAGTGGGTCTTAAATGTGGTCGCTGGACCAGCAGCACCTGCATCACTTGGAAAATGAGGTAGAAATGCAAATTCTTGAGACTTACCCTTCTCCCACTACATCAGCAACTGAGAGGAAAGGAGGGATTGAGCCCAGGAACGTTCACTGAATTTTGACAACCACTGAATTTGCTCAGTAGAGTATGAAGGACTGTTCTTGACAGAACAAAATTAATATTCCATGAATTTCATCAGAAGGGCCTGGGCTTCATCAGAAGGGTGTTTGTTGTTTTGACGTTTTAGAACAACTGGTGCTTCGCCTCTGTAGTAAGTTAAGTAACTTTGGGCAAGCTTCTTGACCTCGCTAGGCCCTATTTCCCTCATCTATAAAATTAGAACATCAAACTGTCTGATCTCTGTGGTCTGTTTTTCATTCTAATAATTTGCATTCTAATTTTTCATGCGTCAGTCTCTCCTATGGCTCACAGCATTTATTTTCCAGAGGGCAGACCAGAGTCAGCATCATAAGGCGGTGGGAACGTGTGCGCGTGACAATGAAACCCACATCCTTGGTCTCTTTAGGTAGCAGTCTGTCCGGCATATTTTGTACAAAATAAATAAATAAATCACATCCCCAGCAGGCACTGGTCTTGTCACAGCTACTCAGTTTTGCCAGCTGTGCAAAAACAGCCCTAAACAATGTATAAAGGAGCCTTAAAATCCTTTAAGACTTTCCTTATAAAAACAGTGGTGGGCTGGGTTTGGCCCCTGGGCCTGAATTTGACAACCCCTGCTTTACAATGCCTCTATAAAATTAAAATAAAGGATTTAATCATTTCCTAGTTGATTCCTTAGTCATGAATCAGATACTTAATTGCCAATCCCCTAACAATCCATTAACTGATTTCAATCCTCAGAAGCAACCAAAAAATAATGCCCCTCTTTTGCTTTGCTAGTGGTTGACCTGTAAATAATCAGCCAAAGTATAGTGTCAGCTAGACCCAGGTTTATGCCTCTTTCTCCACCTTAAACCCCATGGAAGCAAATGTTCTACATTAATAGACTTTTAAACAGTTTGGATTTACTATTCTTACTCTATCACAGGGCATACAGAAAGAGAATTTAATTTACCTCTATGGTTGGGGATCTTAAAGTGATCATTTAACTACTGTTCTAACGTATAATTCTCATTCAAAGCCTGCCTCTGCAGAGTAGGTACCGATATTGTCGTATCAAAAGTTATTGATAATACATTTTTTGTTTAAAACCTTGACTGAGATATAGTAAACATGCCATTGCATTGTTGTTGCAGCAAATCATGACACACAAGGATATTCAATACATGCTATTAGCGTCTATTCCTGATGAGTGGGTCAGAGAGCCTGGGCAGAGCAGAAGATGCAAGCTGGTGGGCTTCAGTTCTTAGTTGCATGCATGCATCTCAGAGACACAAGCAATTGGGCTCATTTCATAAATGGAAAAAGACAAGGAAAAACACTAGATAGCTTTCCAAGTACAATAAGCAAACATGTTGGGTAATTTTGAAATTTCCCACCCTTCACTCTGGTCCCAAGTGAAAGCATATGCCAGAGCAACAGCCTGAGCCTGCTCTGAACTTTGAGTTAGATTCATGTTAACTTTCCTTACACGGTCATCCTTTCAGTATTATCCATGTCATCCTTCTGTGCCCATTTATAATTAGTCCTCCATTGCGTTTTTCCAGAATGAAATGCTTAATGGAGAGCCGAGAGTTGGACTGTTGATGTTTCTACCATCTTGACATACATCTTGTCACTGTGTGCTGAGCGGGACATGGACACCACAGGACAGTGGTCTGTAGTTCTGTTTTGGAGTGACTTCTCATAAGCCCTATTTGCAAACAGTACTGATGACATGAAGCGTGAAGATGGTATTAAAATGATGAGGGCTTAGGTATATGCATCCTCATGTGCAGAAGGGCACCTGCTGTCTGCCTTCCCTGCTTCTTCCAAGTAGAATGTAATATGGTCTACGATTCCATATCTCCAAGGACATTTCATTAGATAAATATATCAGATTCCTCAGTCTTGAGAATCACATTCCAGGGCCAGATGATTTCCAGTAGTGATTGTTTTGATTATAAGACATGCTCCGGCAGACATCACCATATCCTGTTCAGACGCACTGATGAAGTTGATGCCAGCAGTATTCTTCTGCAACACCCTGCCACGTGGCGTTCTCTCAGCCGAAGTACAGGACAGGCTGGGAGTGTCAGGAAATTAAATCTCCCAGAACAGCTCTCAATCAGGGATGGTTGAAGATGGAGGGTAAATAGTCTCTAGCTTCTTCATCCGTCAGGCAGGGTGAATCTCTAGTTCCCCAGAGATTGAGCCCCAGTGCTCGCAGCAACATCTGCTCGATAATGCACCTCCTTCCCTTCGCCGTCTCATTCTCTGCTCCCCTACTGATACCCTCTGATATCACTTCCTAAATAAGCTACTTGCCCTCAGATCTTTGTCTCAGCATCTGCTCCTAAGGAAACCCAAATCGCGACCTTTGGAAATCTTTACATATTGCTACCAGCACTCAGTACATTTGACTTTCTTCTCTTCTTGATGTGTTATTAGTGAGGTAAACTGAGAGGGTGGGGATTAGAGCCCCAAAACAGATTCGCTACAGGGCTCAAATCTCCATCCTTGGAGATGTGTCAAGCTGAGATAGATGCTTAGCAGCCTGACATGGGAATGGTAAAACTTATCTGAATCTCTGAGAAAAGACTCAGATTTCTAATTTATACAGTCTGGAAGGATTTGACAAATCAAAACATTAGGACCAGTCTGTTACTAAGAATTGGTTTGGATCTCCTAACCTCCACATATTGAGTTCTGTTTTCTGAAGATGAAGAGATAATGCTCTTAATGTTAAAATGACTGAAATCCACTCATGGTTATAAAAATAGGGGCTGAATACTTATTCTGAAACATACTGGGTTTATGATATATATATCAGGGCCTCATTTGGACCTTGTAATAACATGTAAATTTAGTGAGATGATAAACTCCATTTGACAAGAGGAAACTGAGGCCAGAGAGGTAAGTGCCTAAGATCACAGCCAGTAGAGCCAGGCTTCCAAACCAGAATCCTTTCAACCAAAGGCCCACACCCTCCCCATCAGGCTGTCCTGCCTCTGCAGAGCCCCTTCCCCAGCTGTTCCTACACTTGGCAGTGGGATGGGAAGAGGCCTACAGATTACAGAGCCTTGACATAGGGAGACCAACCTACACCCAGACTAAAAAACAGGATTTAGGGCCAGCTCGTGTGTGATAGACAAGCTATTCCATTCCTTTAAGTCTTACTTCTTCTATGTAAAATGAAGATGTTGGGTTAAATACTTTCAGGGTTTCTTGTAGTTATGAAATTGTACTGCATTTTCTTATAACAAGTTGGAAAGAAACCTTTCTTTTCAAACTGCTACCATTTTATTAATACACCATAATTGTCAGTAACTATAGATTCAGAAACCCAATGGAGATGTAGTGCTGAGTTGAGGAGTTAGAGAGTACATGGTTGGATGGGAAATGCTAGGATGATCATAGATGAATAAGAGAACTTTAGGTATGAAAGGCAATTTAGGTATAAGCAGGCGTTTTGATGGAAAAGAAAATTATCCTAAGTGTTTCTAATCAGAGATAATTGTCACTTTAAGTCTCTCTATGGAGCTCTTCTACACTCATCACGCTATACTGCCTGCTTCAATTGTATCTTATTGGAAAGGACATGGTTGCAGATCTAGCCAAGGGACTGAAATATTGAAACAGAATTCAACAATCGCAACACCAACCATTTATATGGTGGCTTCTAACTCTTTTAATATGTGTCAATGATAAACACACACACACACACATAAAAAACAAAAACCAGCAAAACAAAAAGCTACCAAGGGCTAGCACCATCCCATCTTTAACCCTTCAGAAGGACAATGCTGCCCCTAGGAAAATAGTGAATCTGCTGTTGAACTCATATAACCTATACATGGAAACTTATGTTCTCTCAGATGTGTGAGGTTGGAATCTGAAAGCTAAAAGGATTCATTAACATTGTAAACAGAGGTATGAGGCATAGCTTAATGTGAAGAATCACGCGGATAAACTCTTTTCACTAAAAGGAATCAGCAAAACTCATACTTCCATTCTCACACGTTACAGACTTGTGCTTCATTACACAAGCACGCCACCTTGGCCCTCTCTGGATGTGGGAGAATCATAAAGGGGTAGAATATCAGTGTTTCTTGGACCTCGGAGTCATTGTGCTCTGAGGGCACACCAGGATGGAAAGTCTTGGTAAACATTACAGTCTTTTAGGAACAGGTCCAAGGAAGACAGGTAATAGTCCACAGACAAAATATTAGCTAATGCATTTGGGAAAAAAATGCACACCATGAATATTCTGATGGGAAAGAACGCCTGGTGAGTAATATTTCCAAAAAAGCCCCTGAGAGTGCACACAGCATGCATCTGCAGTCTGATACTAAGTGAGAAAGAGCAAAACAATTGTAGATGTGGGAGGCCTGGAAAAGTGTTGGCTTCATATGCTCTGACCTGAGACTCGGGTGGTAAATATACGCAGGTGAGGTCACACCTGGATTTTTTATTTACTTTGGCCTATTCCAGGTCCATTTAGATGTACATTATTTGGCAAGCATCTGAGAGTGAGCAATGACAAAGGTGGGGGAGGAAGTGGGTGGACAAGTTAGAAGATAGAGGAGTCAGAATATTACCTGGAGCTCCCCCCAAGCGCTGTATTAACACACTGTCAGAGGTTGATTTATGGTGAAAACATTTAAAGTGACTCACACTCTAGTACAGCAGATCTAGCCAAAGGAATATTGAAATATTGAAACAGAAATCTCACCACCAACCATTTTCAACCCGTGTGCCCGGGCAGGTAAACCAGTGCACCACAAGAATTTTTAAAGCAGCAATACCTGACTACTTAGTCAGGGGCACTGACCTCTTTTCCCTCTGATTTTCAAATAAAAAGTGACTACAGCCAACACAACAATAGCCGTCCGGTGTAAATGAATCAAAATTTCACCTATTTTTTGGCCAGATCAGCCAAAAACAGAATATATGTTTTTTTGGCATGCGCAGAGACCATGGATATTAGTTACCTATGCCAGTGCACAGTATGTGGGATCTAGGTGGAACTAACCATATCTCAGCTGACAGCAGAGCCTTCATCCAGGTGCAGGCAGGAAAAGGAGCTACACCACAGCTAAGGCCCCCGGGGACAGGGGCCACCTCAGTACCTGCAATGACAGGCACTTGGCAGAGGTGCAGGCCTCAGTAATAAGGAGGGGTACGGGCACATATCTGTATGTGGAGGTAAGGAAGCTAAGCCAATGTTCTCACCTGGTGCAGAACAGCATTTGTGCTCTTCTGCTCCCTCTAACCTTGGACCACAATGAGTGTTATGCAATTGTGGGATGGGAAGTTGGTTACTTAATTTGGGGTATATGACCCAAAATTGTGACCATCAGTGCCACGTATCAGAACACTAAAATCAGCATCCCGTCTGATTTCATTAATGAGCAAACAAGGAATGAATTACAAGATTTATTTGCTTTTCACACTATGTATGTTTCTAATCAGTTTGAAGCTGATGTATCTGAATTGTTTGTAAGTTGTTAATAGTACACAGACCAAGGCTTCTGATAAGCAGCCACTGTAGATCATCTGAGCCCTGAAAAAGGTGAAAGCGGTGAAGGAATACAAACTGCCAGTTATAAGAAAGTATAGCAAAAACAATGGCATCGGTAATATTATATTCAATGTATATCAAGCATGTCAAACTCGCGGCCCACGGGCCACACATGGCCCACAACGAATATTTTTGCGGCCCAGTTCATATAAGAAACATTTTAATAAAACTTTCGTAACTTAATTTTTATAATATCCTGTTATACATAATTATTAATAACGACTACAATGTTCGCTAATGACTAATTACTATAATTGTGTTGCAGTCATTTCCCTTCTGCGCCTTATGCGCAGGCGCACCATTTCTCTCCACTAATACTAGCAGCGAATATTTTACCAGCTGATTGCCACATCATTAGTCTTGTACTGACTTATTTGTTGAGCACAACAGGAAATATTTCACTTTTGGAGAACAAGGAAAATAGATTTATTTGCGTTACAAGTATTAATTTGTGCACTTATTCAGGGTCTGGTCAGTTAATGTTCAAGAAAAATATTAATTTTTATTAAAATGTTCTATTATTTTATGCTAACTATTACTCATTTATTTCAGCCCTTTGTATTCAGCGTGTCTTTATCAAAATAAACCTACATTTCTATGAAAGTTGAAGCTTTTGTTTTTTTGTGGCCCACATAAACTTAAGCCTTGTTTATTTGGCCTGTGTTAGCCTTTGAGTTTGACATGCTTGCTATATATAGTGCTAGATGGGTATTAGACTTATCTGGATGATCACTTCATAAGTTATGTAAGTGCCTAATCACGGTGTTGTGCACCTGAAACTAATATGATATTGTACATCCACTGTAATTGAAAGAAAAATCTGAGCCTTTTGAGGCTGCAACATGACCTGATATAAGTTCAGTGTTTTTTTTAAAACCTAGTGATTCTGTGTCACTGACTTCTAAGGGAAAAGAGCCAACTGAGGATGAGCACTTAGCTTTGCAGAGAGCTGCTGCAGTCATCTTTATTAAAATTTAAACTGTAGCCACCTTTGTTAAAATTCAATTCCATTAGTCATTTAGTGAGATTATGCCTTTTCTCTGAGCAACTCAGGAACTGAAAATGAGCTCCAGAAATGAAATTCAAATTGAGTTGAAAATGCAACAGAAGACCAGAGGAATGAAGATCAGAGGAGAGGAGGAGGAGAGTCAACAGTGGAAGAGCTGCCTGTTGCCCTCAGAGGGCACACGCCTGGGCCCAAGGACTCTGCAGTCCTGGCAGGCTGCTTCTCTGACACGGGCCTCTGGGTCCCAGCACGAGGTCTTCAGGGAGCCTTGTCCATAGGATGCTCAGCATCCTAATCATCAGGGAAATGCAAATCAAAATCACAATACTTAGAAATATGTTCTCCTTCTTAGAAAATGATGGCCGCCCCTATACCAATACATATACCAAGGGCTACAAAGGAAGGAAGGAAGGAAGGAAGGACGGAAGGAAGGAAGGAAGGAAGGAAGGAAGGAAGGAAGGAAGGGAGGGAGGGAGGGAGGGAGGGGGAGGGGGGAAGGGGGGAGGGGAGGGAGGAAGGGAGATTCCTTTTTGGAGCTCACAGCCGAAATGGTTGGTGGTCCCCAGCCCAGCCTCTCCTCTGGAGAAGAACAGTCCCAATTTTTAGTTAGGCAAATGGCTCTATTGCATGATGACTCTAGTGGTTAGCCGCTTTTCCACCTAGACATAGAAATGCAGTGAAATAATTTGAAAAGAAATCAGCAATATGAGGAATGAAATAACTCTTAGGAAATTAGAAATAAAAGGAAATTTTATTAATATTATAAGTAATATCTGCAAAAAGGAATCCCATAATAAACATTTTGCTTAATGGTAAAAGCTATGAATATTTTTCTTTGAGACCAGGAATGAGAAAAGAATGCATGATGTCATCAGTTCTATTCAATGTTTCACTGGAAGGCCTAGCAAGCACTAAAAGGCAAAGCAACAACAAAAAATTTAAAAAGTTATACGGAATGGAAGAAAGAAACCAATCTCACAGGTGGTATTTTATGTGTATAGAAAATCCAAGGAATTCTCAGGTAAACTACTGAAGTTAATAATGGAATTGAACAAATTCCCAGCATAAAAAAAAATCAGTATACAAAACTGTATTTTCATACAACATAATCAAATGGAAAATGAAGCATTTAAAAAGATATCATTTGTAAATACATCAACAAATATAAAGTGCTTAGAATAAATCTAACAAAAGATATGAAAGACTTCTACAGGGGAAATGATAAAACCTTATTAAAAATAGAATTAATTTTTATCAAACTAGAATTATATAGAGAAATATACCTTGTTCATAGATGGACTCAATGTTACAAAGGTATAAATAATCCTCAAGTTGATTTATAAATTCAACACAATCTCAACCCAAATTCCAACTACTTGTATGAATGCATGCATGTGTGTGAGTTCATAAGTTTTTCCCCCAAAATTGCATAAAAATGCAAAAGTCCAAAACTTTGTATTCAAATAATCAAAATTATTATTCAAAATAAAAGCAAAGATGGAAGAATTTACATTACCTGACAGAAAGTTACATTATAAAGTTTTAATAATCAAAACTTGTTTATTGATTAGATACAGACCAAAGGATTAATGAAGCAGCATAGATGTCCAGAAACAATCTCACACACGTGTCATTTATAACAGATCAGGTACTTCAGAGCAGTGGGGAAAAGCCAGAATTTCTTAAAATAGACTTTTAAAGGTGGTTTCATGCTATGGAAAAATTAAACAGAAAGTACAGAACAGAAAGTTCCCATACACCTCTCACCTAAACCCAACTTCCCTTATCCAACTTCCCGTTATTTACATCTTATAATTGTATTATCCATCGCATTTCATAAGCCAATGTTGATACATTATTTTTAACTAAAGTCTATAGTTTTCATAGGGCTCACTATGTTGTACATTTTTGGGGTTTTGACAAATATATAATGACACATGTCCATCATTTCTGTATTATACAAAATAGGTCCATTGCCCTAAAAAAATCCCCTATACATGCTCTACGTATACATCCTTCCCTCTCTCCTATCTCCAACCTCTGGCAACCAATGATCTTTTTAATGAAAAACATACTATCAAATAAATGGTCTCAGGACAATTAGCTATCAATAGGTTTAAAAACATTTTAAATCAATCCTTATTTCACATCAAATACAAAATCGAAAAATAGATTAAAAGCCAAAACTATAAAGCTTTTAGAAAAGAATATAAGAGAATACCTTCACAGTGTTATGGTGTAGACAGAGTTCATAAACAAGATACCAAAACACCATAAAGGAAAACATGATAGATTTGACTACATTAAAATGAAGACTTCTGTTCATCAAATGACATTATAAAAACAATAAAAAGATGTCATAAAGTGGACAAAGATGTTTTCAGCAATATAACCATCAACGAACTACTAATACTAGTACATGAGGAAAATATAAAAGACTATACATCTATAAATAACTACAATCTATAAAGAATTATAAATCTAACCCTAAAAGACAGAAAACCTATTTATTTTATTTTTCACTTACAATTTACATCCAATATTATTTTATATGCAAATCATTATTTTTAAATGGGAAAAATATTGGAACAGGTATTTCATGAAGGAAGATATGTAACTGGCCAACAAATATTTTAAAAGGTGTCTAACATTATTAGAAGTTGAAAGTGAAAATTAAAACCACACTGAGATCACACTTCACATTTACCAGAGTTGCTAAAGTGTGTAAGTCAGACAAGGGCAAGTATTGGCAAAGATGTAACGGGTCTGAATAGGCATTTTCAAAAGAAGATACAAGTGACCAACAGGTATAAGAAAAGATGCTCAACATTCTAATCATCAGGGGGATGCAAGTCAAAATCATAATGAGCTATGACTACACACCTGTTAGGATGGCCATTATTAAAAAGTCAAATGATAGCAAGTTTTGACAAGGATGTGGAGAAAAGGGAATCCTTATATACTGTTGGTGGGAATGCAAATTTGTATAGCAATTAGAAACTGTGGGAAGGTTCTTAAAAAGTTAAAAATAGAACTACATATGAACCACAAATCCTACTTCCAGGTATATATGCAAGGGAAGTGAAATCATTATTTAAACAAATAACCACATATGACAGCATTGTTTACATTAACCAAGATATGGTATCAGCCTAATTGTACATCAACATTTTAATAAAATGTGATATATAATACTAGTATATGGTATATGGTATATATAACTATATGATATTATATATGGTATATAACTATATATATACACACACACCATATGATATATATAATGATATGTGTATGTATATGAGGAAATGAGAACTCAGTGCAATGTGAAATTCTGGATTAAAACATGGACCAGGAAGAGGACTATACTGGGACAACAGACGAATTATGAATAAGGCCTGTAGATTAGTTACAAATATTGTGTCAATGCTATTTTCCCATTTGGGTATTTGTACTATAGTTAGGTGAAAATGTCAACATTTGAGGAAACCTGGCATAGAACATACAGAATTTTTTGTACTATTTTCAACCTTTTATAAGCTTGAAATTATTTCAAAATGAAAAGTTAAATTTAAAAAATTAAAGATACGTTTTAATGAAAGAACAAGCAATACTCACCTCTAATATGAAGTAGATGTGAGCAATATAAATTTGTTGAAATCATATAGAAGATTAAATATAAAAAGAAATTGGAATAATACATAAAAGCTTCCCAAGTGCTTTTAAGATGAGGCCAAGTTTGATCAGCCAGAACCACTGGTCTCCTGCTCCTATCCTAGCCTCACAAAATGAATAGGGACGCATTGCTTTTTTCCTCTCTGGGATCATTTGGTAGAAATGGAGTATCTCTTCCCTGAATATTTGGTCTTGCCTACAAGATGACTTGGGACTACAGATCCCACCTTCAAAAGTAAAGCCGCAGGGACCACCCTTACGGACCCGTGTGAGGTTTTCCATGGGATGGATGTGCAGTGGCCCAGCTGCTGGATCCCAGGTGCTCATTCACGTCCTGACTGCGGCCTGCTTGTCTGATCCTGGAGTGGCCGTTCCAGCTACATCCACCTGCTGTGTATCTAGCAGCCCATGTCCTTACCAATACTTCATGGTAACAAGCTTTTACATTTCACTGCTCTAATACAGTGATAGCTCTCTAATTTTGACTTGCATTTCTTGGATGATTACTAACTTGGAGCCTCTCCTCAAACACCTGTTAGTTTGAGGAGTTCCTCTTCTGTACATTGCTTTGTCCATTTGGGGGGGGGGATGGGGTGGCTAGCTGTCTTTCTTAGGTTGCTGATACAAAGATTGTATAATGCATATTCTAGATATTAATTCCATATCAGTCTTGGTATTGCAAATATATTTTCTCATTCAGATTCCATCTGTGCCTTTGACTATGTTCCACCATTTTAACAGAAAAACTTTAACTTGAATTTAATTAAAATCATCAATCTTTTACTTTATGGTTTGTGCTTTTGATGTATTAAGAAGGTCTTTTTGAATCAAGATTATAAGGATATTCTCCTAAGTCCTCTACTTATGCTCCCCTCCCATCCTGACCCCATCCCCATCCTGGATGACTTTGAAATCAACCTGAGACAGATCATGAAATCCATAAATATGGTAATACTAGAGGCCCGGTGCACAAAAATTTGTGCACTCAGGAGAGTCCCTCAGCCCAGCCTGTGCCCTCTTGCAATCTGGGACCCCTTGGGGAATGACCACCTGCTGGTTAGGCCCGGTTCCTGAGGGATTGGGCCTAAGCTGACAGTCAGACATCCCTTTGGCAGCCCAGGAGCCCTCAGGGGATGTCCACTTTCCAGCGGGGAGCAGGCCTAGCTGCAGTCAGACATCCTTAGCGCTGCTGAGGAGGCGGGAGAGGCTCCCACCACCACCAATGTACTGGCAGCCGTCAGCCTGGCTTGTGGCTGAGCAGAGCTCCCACTGTGGGAGCACACTGACCACTAGGGGGCAGCTCCTGCATTGAGCATCTGCCCCCTGGTGGTCAGTGTGTGTCATAGTGACCAGTGATTCCCAGTCGCTCTGCTGTTAGGGTCAATTTGCATATTACCCTTTTATTATATAGGATAGAGGCCTGGTGTATGGGTGGGCTGGTTTGCCCTGAAAGATGACCCGGATCAGGGTGGGGGGTCCCGCTGGGGTGCCTGGCCAGTCTGGGTGAGGGGCTGATGCTGTTTGCAGGTTGCCCACAGCCCGTTCAGCCATCAGCCCCTCACCCAGGATGGCTGTTTGAAGGCTGGCTAAGTCCCCCAGCAGGGCCCCTCACCCCATGAGGGTGTGGCCATCCTGGGTGAGGGGCTGATGGCTGTTTGCAGGCTGGCCACACCCCCTTCAGGGTGGGGGGTCCTGTTGGGGTGCCTGGCAGTCTGGGTGAGGGGCTGATGGGTGTTTGAAGGCTGGCCAAGTCCCCCAGCGGGGACCCTCACCCCATGAGGGTATGGCCATCCTGGGTGAGGGGCTGGGGGCTGTTTGCAGGCTGGCCACAGCCCCCAGCCACCCAAGCTCCCAGTGGAGGCTGGCTGGAAGCAAGTATTTGGGATTTATTTGTCTTCTGTAATTGAAACTTTGTTGCCTTTTGCAGAGGCCACAGCCGGCCCAGGCAGGCGGGAAGCTTGGCTTTCTCCATCACCCAGGCAACCAAGCCTCCTCCTTGCTCCAGCTCCGTGGCTGCCGGCTGCCATCTTGGTTGGGTTAATTTGCATATAGTTGCTCTGATTGGCTGGTGGGCGTGGCTTGGGCATAGCGAAGGTATGGTCAATTAGCATCTTTGCCTGTTATTAGTGTAGATACATCTCCATAAAGGACTCTGGAAATGAATCTTCAGTATCATTAGCAAGCCCCAAAAGTAAGGCCAATCCATTAATATTATGAAACAAAGCAGCTTATTTTTGAGTTGGGGCAGTTCAGAAGCATAGATGTACAGAAGTCACACGGCCAGACCGAACGTTGTAATGGTCCTGAGAAAAGTGCCCTCGAGCTGTGGAGTTTGGTATAAGGGGGGTGGCTTCCGGAATGAAAGAGCAGCTCACCCAGGGGAAAGGAGCAATGTTTCAGACACAGTACAACTGTTTGTTTTTGGCTTTTCTCAGAAAAGTGGTTCTGAAATAGTACACAGGCTGCCCCTCCTCTCCACGGAACACTTGTGGTGTGCTTTCCCTTTTCCCTGGTGAGCCGGGAATCGCGGGAGGGTTGGGGGGGCGGGGGCGGTGTCAGGGAAAGAAAGGAGTTATCAGAAGTAGCAATCGAATAGCAAAGGTTGGGAAATGTTTGCTTTAAGTTCCACATATGGTTTAGAGAATCTCTGGGTATAGGGACTTTTTAATTTAATAGAGTTAATATTAAATATTACATTAGTTCAGGTGTACAACATAGTCATTCAACATGTGTATACCCAATAAAGTGATCGTCACACTAAGTCTAGTAACCACCTGTCACCATACAAGGTTATTCCAATATTATTGACTATATCCCCTAGGCTGTGCATTGCACCCCTGTGACTTATTAATTTATAACAGGAAATGTGTACCTCTTATTCCCCTTCACCTTTGCCCTTCCCCATCTCCTTCGCCTCTGACAAGCATCAATTTGTTCTCTATGTCTGCGAGACTGTTTTTCTTTGTTTGCTCATTTGTTTTGTTTTCTAGGTTCCACATATAAGTGAAATACAGTGGGGCCTTGACTTACGACTTTAATTCGTTCCGAGACCGAGCTCGTTAAGAAGTTCGTTAACTCAAATTACTCTGTCAACTCAATGCAAAAAATCGGCCGAGAGACAGCTGGTATCTCAAAAAACTCATTAGTCAGGACACTCATAAGTCAAGGCCCCACTGTAATAGTGTTTATCCTTGGTCTGACTTATTTCACTTAGTATAATGCCCTCCAGGTCCATCTATGTTGTCACAAAAGGCAAGATTTAATTATTTTTTATAGCTGAGTTATATATATATATATATATATATATATATATATATATATATATATATATATATATGTACATATACATATACACACACACATATATATATGGACAACATTAATCCGTTGATGTACAATTAGGCTTCCACAAGCCATCCTGACTCAGTGCCGGTGCTGCCACCACCTACGACACCATTCTTATAGGTAAATGCCTTCCAAGTCACAAAGAACTGACTTACAAACTTTTGGTTCACAGTCCACTTCTAAGTTGGGAACTGTTTGTACTACCACAATGTCCTGGCCACAGGGTTTGTATAAGTCATCCCAACAAATAGTTCTTTTAATTTCTATAAAAGCCCACCACATCTTCAAGTTGCATGACTTTTCTCCCTAGATACCAAATAGCCTTGAAGCAGAACCTCCAAGTACAGACGTCCAGTTGGGAAAATAGTCTCACAACAGCAAAAAGAAGCTAAATGAAAAGGCAAGATTGAACAGAATCCACTTATACGCAAGGGCCTTTGATTCTGTACTTTGTCATTCGGCTTCAGAATTCGATTTTCCTGCTCAATTTTCTGCTGTTCAAATGATGCCGTGGCTTGGCTATAAATGGGCGACTGAAGCTCAGAAAGCAGCCGAGTGAGTGAAAGCTCTCAGGAAGCCAGCCTGTGCTTTGAGTCTTTTGTCCCTGGGCACGTTGTGTCCTCAGAGTGATCAAAGACAAGGGCAGGCGCAAAGCAGAGCTGGGCCCTCGAGGGCCACAAAGTGCACGCCCTGGAAATGCTATTCTTCTTAGAGATGGTTTTCAATGACTGGAGTGGGAGAGGGGGTATTGTGTAAATAACACCAGAGGATACTGCCTTTGAACTTGAACTTACCAGCACCATTGTAGAGTTGGGCCATTGTTGTTATTGGCTCTGGCTATGGGAGACCTCGCTGGGAGTAAAACTCTTCTTCCCCTCAGGTGATGTTTGTCTAGTCCTATGACTTCCCCTCTCTCCACGCTTGGAGCAGAGACATCTGCTCGGTCCAGGTGGAGGTAATTGCAGATGGAAGATACACCTCAGGGCCATGTCATGTAAAAGGTGACATGAGTGGATAATAATGCTCGAAATCTGAGGCCACTTGTTACAAGATAGAATGCTTCTCCCTCCTCACTTAAAGGCTGGGATCAGTGGATGCTGTGAGGGAGTCTTGAGACATATACTATTTAACAAGTCCCGCCTGACTTGTGCCAAAATAGGAGAAGGTTAAACTTTATGCCGCTCACCTAGAATTCCTAGCCTCTGAAAGTTTATCTTTTATATTAGGGATCTGCCAGCTATAGCCTCCAGCCAAACATGGCCCCAGGCATGGTGTTTGTCCTCGTTGTTCTTCAGCCTACCGGTTAAGAATATTTTCTAGACTTCTCCGTGGTTGGGGCAAACCAGAAGCAGAAGAATATTTTGTGGCACATGAGCATTATTTGAAACTCACATCCAGCGTACACGGAAACAGGCTCATTGGACCCCAGCCATGCCTGTTCGTCTAGGTATTGCTGTTGGCTGCTCTTGTGCTCCCACTGCAGAGTCAAACAGCTGTAACAGAAACATGGTTGGCCTGAAAAGCTTAAAATATTTACTATTTGGCACCTCATGGAAAAAGTTTGTCATCCCCCGTTCCATATCCACAGAAATTCACTGTTGTCCAGTGATGTGCAACAATGAATTTGGGGGGGGGGGCAAGGGCAGGTGTCACCGGGAGTGGGGGTGGCACGAAGGAGCAGCTTCAGGGAGCTTCGGAAGGCACAACTGCCAGGGCCACAGCTTGTCTGCAGCCAAAGCTTTCTTATTACTTTTTATTTTTTATTTTTTTGGCTTTGCTCTGAAGAATTTTATGCATTTTTTCCCCTCACCCTAGCATATTTTTCCATTGATTTTTAGGGAGAGTGGAAGAGAGAGGGAAAGATAGAGGGAAACATCGATGTGAGAGAAACACATCAATCAGTTGCCTCCTGCACAACCTCCGACCAGGGCCTGGGCCAGGGAGAAGCCTGCAACCAAGGTAGGAGTCCTTGGCCAGAATCAAACCCGGCACTCTTTGACCTGCAGGCCCATGCTCTATCCACTGAGCCAAATTATGCATATTTTTAATAGAAGAAACTAAGATCCATTAAAAGTTGGACAAATTAGGACCTGGAAAACAAGAATTACTGTAGCTCTGCCATGGCCTGCACTTGTCTCCATCCCGGACTCCTGCTCTCAGCCTCGCCATCTGTGGTGCTTCCACTCGAAGTGAGAGTGAGAGGAAGAGGGTCAGAAAGAAACAGAGAACATTTTAAATGAAAGCAGAGTTTGGGGTAATGGAGTAGAAGACGAAGGAGAAATGGAAGCAGGGATGGTAGAGAAAAAGGAGATGGGAATAGTGAGAAGAGCCCCACAACAACAAATTCTGAGCTGTAGACGGTGCCATCCGCTGTTCCTACTACAAACTAGGCTTTCTTAATGGATTGATTGATATTGATCGATTAATTGGAATAATGTTCAAGAAAATAAGGATGTAGAAAGAGGGTGGAAGTGAGGCATGTCATAAAAAATTAAATTTGTTAACTGTAATATGTTAACAAGTTGTTTTAAGCCTTTTTTGCCATTGAACTCTTAGTTCAAATAAAAGCTTGTATATGAGCCTAATATGTAGACAACATCAAGATAGACAAACTGGCTGAAGGGGTTTAACCCTCCAACCACACACACCCCTTCACCAGGTGTTTCCACAGGGTATAATTCAAGACCTCTCTTTCTCTCCTTCCCTCCATCCCTCCCCCTTTTTCAAAAGAAAAATCACCACTTCTCATTCAAAGAGGGGTCATTAGGACTTTAAGGGAGTCACTTTGCCAGAAAGAGGGAGGACATATACGTGTTTGCAGTCTCGTCTTGCCTAACTGCCATAAAATGGTTTCTAGTTTGGTAATCACATGGGTGAATTCACAGCTTACACATTTCTGGGCTATGTTGTCATTCTCCCATGAAACTCGAAAACACTAAGTAAAGGGCTAGTTTATGATGCATATGAAGCACACGTAGGTTTGTTTCATGTGGTGTTGGGCAGCATTTCATGGCCTCAGACACCAAGAAGAGAAGGACCATTAATTCCTAATTTTAAAATAACAACATTAGCAGCACCGGGCCTACTCCTCTCGGAGTGAATAGGACTCTTTGTAACCTCAATCCTGGTGGATTGGGATGTAAAAAGGCACTTGCCATTTGTGCAAAACAAGTCATACCAATAACTAAGGATCAATTTACTGGCAGAGTTGCCAAGACAACTCATCTTCCTTTCTACAGTTTTCCATCATTGTTCACCCTTGGCCACATGGGTCAACTTGTTAAAAGACCAGTAAACATGGAGTTTTCTGGCCCCTCCTCACCACTGACTTGCTCAGCCCACACAAACCAACCACATTAGGAAACACACAGATGTGCTCATCATGCCTGCCTCTCTGAGCATCACATTTGCAGCCACCTTTCCTAACGGAGCTCCGAATTCCATGACCTCCAGGCAGACCAGGACTACTTCAAAATACCCCGACCTGTGCTAATGAGTGTGGAGTTGGACTTTGCTCATGATGTTGATTGAGAAATGCATCACCAATGTCTGTGCTCAAAGAGGACCTTCAATCAACCTGAAACACTGCCTAGGAAATGTACAGTGAGGGACAGGCAAATGAAACCTTCCACACACCCAGCCTCACTTCTCTCCCATGGCCAAAGTAAGCAATATATTTCCCATCATCTCTCTACCCCAAAATCAATAGGAAGAAAAATGTTAAACACAAAGTACAAATTGCCTTCTATTTACATAAAGAAGTCTTCCCTAAGGAGCCTATTAACATTTATTGTGAGTCCTTCAAAAAAAAGAACCTTCTGGGTAGGCAGATATTGAAATCAACAGATGTTCAGGTTAACGTGGGAAACTGTAGACTCATGCTGAAGACAGGACCTGTGTAATTCATCTCCAGCATAAGCTAAAATCGTGTAGTCCACATAAAGCTCCACTAAATAAATCAGCCAGGATGATCATTAATGACTTGTAGGGCTTTTGACCTCTGAATAACAGATCTTTGCAAAGGGCAGGAATTAGGGGCAAATGTTATCGTCCTTGCACAGGTTGCTTACATATTTTTAAAATCTTATTTAGCTTGTAATTCTTTATATCATCGTGGGGATTCAGTATGTTTCTTCACGATTGAGCAACAGAATGCCTTCAGTTAATAGCTGGACCAAAGCAACTAAACTAACATTACCAGGGAATTCCCAAGGTGGAAAGATTAAACCATTTTAACTTAACATACCATGTGATTTTAGGTTTCTTTATTTTCTAAATGGTTTAAGCTGAAAGCTGGTTTATTGTTCCTCCCTGCCCTGAATATTTTTAGGGTATTTCACACAGTGATGAAATATCTGTTGCAGTTTTCTCTATGTGCCTCTGCTCGCCACTTACAATAGAGCCATCTCTAGAATCATATCCACCAATTGACTCTTTATAAGTTTAATTTTTAATTTAAACATTTTTTCAATTAACATTTAATGTTCATATTCAATATTATGTTAGTTGTAGGTGTACAGCATAGTGGTTAGACATTTATATAACCTTTGAAGTGATCCTCCCAATAAGTCTAGTACCCACCTGACACCATGCATAGTTATTACAATATTATTAACGATATTTCCTATGTTGTTCTTTATGTCCCCATGACTATTTTGTAACTGCCAATTTGTACTTCTTAATCCCTTCACCTTTTCCACCCAGACCCTAACTCCCCTCCCCTCTGGCAACCATCAGTTTGTTCTCTCTATGAGTTTATTTCTGTTTTGTTTATTTTGTTTTTTGGATTCCTCATATAAGAGAAATCATATGGAGTTCGTCTTTCTCTGTTTGACTTATTTCACTTAGAGTAATACTCTCTAGGTCCATCCATGTTGTCACATATGGTAATATTTCATTCTTTTTTACGGCTAATATGCCAGTTGGCCCTTACTGCCAATGATTGCATTAATCAGGGCTTACTACTTTAAATTTAAAAAAACTGTGTCTTTTCTTTGATATACCAGAAATTATTCTTAAGGGAAGGCAAAATATTGGGCTATATTGAACAACTTAATACTTCTTGGGTGACATATATACAATTACTACAAAAACCTAATAATTTGGGTAAATACTTCTACTTACCATTAGTTTCACAATAAATACTTTCCTAAATAATAATGAAGACATTGAAACAAATAGGTTTTTGGTCCTGGTCAGAACTGACGATGACTCAAACTATTTTTGAAGCTCTTCTTCATCCTCTAGAAAACAAAACTTATCCCAAGGAATATTTGTGAGGATTGAGTTCAATACAATTTGATTTATTATCAAATTTATTTACCTATTCAAGTAAAATACTATGTATAATGCCTGGCACATAATAACCGATCATCATTATTAGCTGTAGCTCTGTTGATTTGCTTCATGGATTAGTCATTGCTCTTGCACAAAAAGGGTCCCTGACCCTTCCTCTGGACAAATGACAACTTTATTGTACTCCAACTGAGCATAGCTTGGTACTATCACTAATAATAGTAGAGATTGAGTGTGAAAAATAAAAAGTTACTTTACCCAAAAAACTTACTTCTAAAGGGGAAGATGAAACAACTATGTTATTATCTAAAAGACAAAAACTGATTATGGGTAAAACTCAATATCCAACAGATTTCCATCTCAAAAGAAATTTAAAATTGAGTTTTTGTGTGGAAAACAAAATTAGATATCTATGTCACACAGTGCACACAAATAAATAACAAATGGAAAAATATCTCTATGGCATTAAGGTAAAATAAATATTTCAAGAAGGAAAAGACTAATATATTCAACTAGAGGCCCGGTGCACGAAATTCGTGTGCAGGTACGGTCCCTAGGCCTGGCCTGTGATGAGGGCCATTTTCCCCAGCTGCTGGCAGCTGGCCTCACCCCCTGCCACCACCCACTCCTGGTTCCCTGTTCGCCATCGAGCGATCAGAGCCTGACAGCCAGGGGGAGGGATCGAGAGGTTGTCCATTCCCAGCTGCTCGCCAGCCCCGCCCCTGCCACGGGTTGCCCTCTGTGTGTGGGTACCGCCTGTGTCCCCCACCACCCACCCCCAGTTCCTTGTTCGCCATTGGGTGATGGGAGCCTGCCGGCCAGGGGAAGGGACCAAGAGGTGATCAGTGCACCTCATAGTGACTGGTCAAGCGGTTGTTCTGGTCGTTCTGCCATTAGGGTCAATTTGCGTATTACATTTTTATTATATAGGATTCCTTTATATTCAAGAACAAATAAGAACATTTTGTTTGAAATAAAAGTTCCATAAATAAATTTTAAAAACACACCATTGGCTAAGAAAAGATAATTGCAACATAAAAAAATTGGCCAATGGTCAGTATTCAAATATATAAATATATCTACAAATGAATATGAAAAATTCAAATGACATAAAAGGAAAAAGAGCAAAGGCTATGAATATGCAGTTTACAGAAGCAGAAATCTGGCCACTAAGCATCAGGAAAGATGCTCCGCTTCCCTGGTATTGAGAGAAATGCAGATGAAAACAACAGCGGCAAATCCTAGCACATCATCAGTTTGGCAAATACGTGGACGTCTAGCAAAATCAACAGTTGGAAAAGAGTTAAGAAAATGGGACTGGCCAGGCATTGTTGGAGGGAATAAAAGTTGGCACAACCTTGAGTGTGCTTTGCCGTATTCAGTAAATGTGGACAGCATAGAGGTTCTATTTATATAACTTATGAGGTGATCCCCCCAATAAGTCTAGTACCCACCTGTACATATTCTATAACTGAGCTATTCTAATGCATGCTGTGCTGCATACTCTGGAGAAAATCTGCCACATGCATAATAAGATTTAATGTACATAAGGAGCCATGTACAGGAATGTTTATAGCAGCCCCGTGTAGATGAGTGAAAAATTCACATGCAGTGTGCTATAGCTAGCCAATAGAATATTGTGCAGCATTTAAAATTCATGAACTAGAACTACGTGAATATGTACCAACCTTGAAAAGTAAAGTTTGAATTAAAAAGCATATTGCAAATGCTACATAAAGGATGTCATTATTTATGTAAAATGTAAAAACAAAGCTGTGTTATATAAATGAGTTATGAGTACATACACACTGTAAATGTATAAAACCTTGGGCAGAAAGGATACTCATCAATTTGTCAGGCAAGTGGCTACATTTGGGAAAGTAGAAGGAGAAGGGAATCTGTGAGGAATATAAAATCACTTTAATTGTTTCTTTTTAAAATATATTTTATTGATTTTTTACAGAGAGGAAGGGAGAGAGATAGTTAGAAACATCGATGAGAGAGAAACATCGATCAGCTGCCTCCTGCACATCTCCTACTGGGGATGTGCCCGCAACCCAGGTACATGCCCTTGACCGGAATCGAACCTGGGACCTTTCAGTCCGCAGGCTGACACTCTCTATCCACTGAGCCAAACCCGTTTAGGCTTCAATTGTTTCTATAACATTTTATTCCTTTTAAAAAAATCTTAATACAGGAAAATGTCAACATTTTATACAATCTGTTAGGGACAAGGCACACTTTTAAAAAATAACGTTTTTATAAAATGACCTCTTCGGGGTATTTTTGGCATTCTTGAAATATTTCATACTACACGAAGAGGAGCATTTCACCAATCATTTGGGGACACATGTAAAGTCATTAGTAAGCAAAGCATAGAATGAGACCCTCTCACCTTTGCAGCTGCCACTCACGGGGCAATTTCTGGCTCACAGAAGACAACTGAAGCCAAGAGGTCTCTGAGCTGCCAGACCCAGCTTCATCACCCATTTATTCTCAGCAACGCATGAAACTGTAATAAAACACGCAGAATCGATCTTCAGCCAAGTACCATAGCAATACAATGCTGGTTGTTTTATGGAAACCAAATAATTTGGCTGGTCGGCAGGCAGAGATGGACGGCAGTGCTGGACAGCCTTGTGCTGGATGAACGTCTCAATAAGAAAAGGGGTTTAAGTAGCAGAGTAAAAGTTGAGGTCCAATAGAACACACATCTGTGCTAGAAATAGCCTGCCTGGCTATTTTGATTAAAGAATAAAATCCTGCATGGCTGCTGAAAAAAGAAAAATTACACACACACACACACACACACACACACACACACACACACACACACTCTTCAGTTGATGAAAGGTATGGAAATCTCAGGTAGAGAATTTGGTCTAGATCAGGGGTGGGCAAACTTTTTGACTCGAGGGCCACAATGGGTTCTTAAACTGGACCGGAGGGCCGGAACAAAAGCATGGATGGAGTGTTTGTGTGAACTAATATAAATTCAAAGTAAAATCATTACATAAAAGGGTACGGTCTTTTTTTTCAATAGTTTTATTCATTTCAAACGGGCCGGATCCGGCCCGCGGGCCGTAGTTTGCCCACGGCTGGTCTAAATTCAGCTGAGTGTGGGCTCTTTCACTGGGTACTAACAAGCTATATCACATAGTTTGATTCTGAACTTGGCCTGGATACAGGGCATGGGGTTACAGAGCAGCTTATCTGAAGAGATGACACAATCAGGTTTTCTGACCAGAACTACCAGCTTTTGGGCAAAGGCCAGGTGCCATTTCCCGCTTGCTCCTTACCCAATGGTGCCATCTTATCTTGGTTTCCTCTGCCTGGTAGACTTTGGTCAGGAAAAAACATACTGTTACCAGACGGAATCCAGTGAAATCTACTCCAGGAAGTAAAACACAAGGACAAAACAAACAAACACATCTCTGCTCTCAGAGCTCAGGCACACTCAGTGTTAGGAATATGGAAAAGGCCACAGTTGAGTCAGTAAAAGGCATCAGCCTTTAGTACCGTAAAAAGGAGTCCAGATTTCAAACAAACCAGCTCACCTTGAGTTCACAGGTTTGGTGTTGGACGACATGCAATTGACACAAAAGAGAAATGAAGGAAGAGGAATGCCAAGCAGATCCTAATCCTCTCTCTGCTAGAATACCCACAACTTCTCTGTGGCTCTCATCATTACATTCTCCAGACACGGCTTTGTGTTCATTCTTTGGGCTCCATCCTGGCCACTGTTCAAAGCTAACAATGCCGCCTTGTATGTTTCTCTTGCACAATCACCTCTGCAACAGAAGAATCACATTTAGGGTCTTGGTGGCGAGAGCAACTGGTAGAAGACTCTTGCTCTCTCCGAGTCTCCCTCGCTCTCCTCGGGACTTTTACAGTGTTGTCCAAATGTCTGTCAGTTCTTCTACGTGATTTGTAGATGTCACGTGTGGCTGTCCTTTCTATGGATCTGCCTCTAGGTAATTGCATCTGTTCTCTTGAGTCATATGATTCCTACTTGTATCTGAGAGGCAAGTTTTTCCTGCCTTATGGCTACTATTTCATACACCTCTATGGTTCATTGATAACAGGGACTATTTTCTAATTTATGTTTTGATGACAAACACCCAACTGCCCAGCACATCATAAGTTCTAAGAGCCAAATACGTGTTTCTTTATGGATTGAATGACATTTCCTTCAGTTACTGTAGCTTTTTGGAAATCAGTTTTCAGTGCCTTTCTTCTCCAACCAGCTCCACTGACAGCCTTCACACGGAAATAATTAACTATTGCCGTGGGTATTAAAAGGAGCAACAACTTCCAGACCCTGGCTATTAATTCAAGAAGGTTCATATTAGATACAGAATTAGTGTCATGCTTGATTCAGTCATTCATGCCTTAAAAAATGCCTCAGGCCACTTCTGGAAAGGCAGCACGAATTCTAGAGTTGCTCTGAACTCTGGTCGTGGCCATCAGAGCCGAGGAGAACACCCCAAGTACATGACTGCATGCTGGACACTGTGAGGGTGAGCAGAGGAGGAAGTCCATGCGCAGCCCTTGAGATGCCTCTACTCAAAGGCAGAAGCCAGGCACTCAAACACATCTCAAGTTTGAATAAGGTTTTGAACTCCCCAAAAGCTTGACAGCCAACTGATTTATGTTCAGTTACATAATAGGCCCGAGTGTGTAAGTAATAAAGGCCAGTGTCTACAGTGGTACCCACCCCTTTCCCTACGAGGTTCCCAATCCCTATCCCATCCATCTGCCCTAAATCATTTTAGCTATCACTCATGCTTCTCCCAACACACACACACACACACACACACACACACACACACACACACACACACACTTTCCCCAACTATATGCTTCACTAAAGTGTAAAAATAGAGTTTTCTTCTCAATTCAGCCAAACTAAGGTAAAAAAAATTTTTTTAAGAAAACTTTAAGGGTGAAAAAAACCTAAGAGAACAAAACTCCAAACAAAGAGTCTAGAAAAAGATGAGTTTAAAAGCATATGCTTCTGAGCCAAATGGAACTCAGTTTACTAAATTTAACAGGTTCAATTGGCTGGACACCACTTTCTTTCCTCACTTGCCGAGGCGGAACCCTTGCAGTCCTGAGCACATTTGCATATCAGAATGTGAAGCCTCCATAGGACTCAGTGAAGCAGCCAGCTCAGCACCTGCCCCTCCTTTTCCCCTAAGATGGTTTGCATGGCTCCACGTGCTGGCTCCAAAACAAAATGAAACAAAAAACAAACAATAAAACACGTTTTGTAACTCCATTCACCACCAAACTTCTTGAAAAACAAAGCCAAGCTCACTGCCTTCCCTCCACTTGCCCACCAGCCACTCGCTCTTTAGCCCACTGCACTCCAGCTCGCCTCTCAAACCGTTCCCAGAGGGTCAGCAACCACCTCTGATTGCCAAACCCAATTCCCAGTTCTCCGTGCTTGTTCTTTGACCCTGTTGACCAATTCTTCACTCTTGAACCTCTTTCCCTTGGTTTCTATAATCCTTCCAGCTCAACTACCAGAGAGTATTTCTGTTTGTTAGTTTCCAAATTGACTTGCAAGGGCCGGTAAGTCATATGAGTTTCTATCATGTGTCTCTTCCTACCTCTCTGAACATTCTCTCACTGTCTCTGTCTTTCTCTTTTTGGTAGTGTCTACTTTTACTTATTCTGACATGTAATTATTCTACCTTCATTCGTATCACTTTCCCTCTAGTTCCCAAGGTGCAGCACAGAGAAGAAAGAGAAAAAGCTCACTCTGTCTGAATTTAGTTTCCCTCTTGTTAAATGCCAGCTTTACAGTTTCTCCAATGACATAACGGAAGGACGTACCTTCTTACTGCACAAAAACTTCCATGCGTTTGGCATCTATTAGAAGGGTGTATTGGCTTTTATTTCAGGAGTAAGTTTATTTTGAAAGAAAAAATTATATTCAACCTCATACTTGAACATTTTTATTTTATAAGAACTTTTCCCCAAATCAATAAAATGATTTAGTATTTTAATATATATTTGAAGATTTTCTTCAAAAGTGAAAATTATTGTAATAAGTGACAAACAAAAAGTATGGAATTAAGGATGTGAGGGCGATCTGGCTGTGACATCTGTCACTCCATTGATCGTCAGGGTGGATTCGACTGATCGGGCTCACTGGACAGGTGTCCCCCTCCTCCTTCACTGATCCATACGTGTCCCTCCAGAAGCTGAAAGCTCAGTGGAAGAGGATGACCTTTCCCCAGAGGACAGGACTGGTCTTCGGTCAAGGGTATACAAGTAGCTGAGCTCCCCTGCTAGATCCTCCAAACAAGCTCTCAAAAAATATGGAAATAAAAGTTCTTCTGCCACCAGTATTTTCTCACGTCCTATTTCCTGGTCACCAATGGTAGGTAATACCAGTGGTGTAAATAGGACTATGCTGCGGTATTCTTACTAAGTAAATACCACGTTGTCTTTACTCTGGTGGTTCAACCTTTTTTTTTTTTTCAAA
This sequence comes from Myotis daubentonii, assembly GCF_963259705.1. Classification (NCBI taxonomy): domain Eukaryota; kingdom Metazoa; phylum Chordata; class Mammalia; order Chiroptera; family Vespertilionidae; genus Myotis; species Myotis daubentonii. The sequence continues at coordinate 107,409,042 of NC_081843.1, read as the reverse complement.
TTCACTGGAAGCATTTGTTACATAATGCAGGATGTTTTCATAAGCTCATCTCATCTTGATGAGTAAACAACATTTACTCCTGAGGAGTACTGGTAAACAAGAGGTTTTGAAATGTCATTATAAAATGTCATTCAGTGGCGGTTAGTAAGAATATAAGGTAAATACAATGCTTACCTCAATGTCTATCCTGGCTTTAGTGAAATAACACTCCTCCAAGCTGTCACCCATTCTAAGCAGTGCTGTGCTAGAAGAGAGCTCTGCGGAGATCCTATCTCTCCAACTCCCCCCCTCCCCCAGTACATAAATAAGGCCGCATGCCTGTCTACACCTACATGGGAACAGCCCTTCTGCGTCTCAGGACCATTCCTCTCCTGAGGTTGGAGGTCATGTGCATCACAGCCTCAAGTCTCCCTCTCCCCTTAGGCAGAATCATCTCTGCCTCTTTTAGTTCAGCTAATGACTTCACTGTCCACCAGTTATCCCACTGGGAAATCCCAGCCATGGAAGCCCAGCTCACAGTGAGCCCAGGACCGAGAGAGGCCCATGCAACTTCATGCTTCCTTCTTTGTTGGGGAACTTGGGGATGGGCAAGGTGCAGAAATTTGGTCTTTACTTAGTAAGAATGCCGGGAGCCGGTCCATGCTTGCTGTTTCAAGGGACCTGGCATATATGGCATACTGTTCTTTATATGTTTGCTCACCTTCTTGGCGCTGTGTTTTAGCCAAGGTCACCTCTCCTAGAAAGGTTGAATCCCCAGGTAGGGATTTTCCCCTGAAGTTAGGGAGGGAATAAAACCCCTCAACTAAGTGCCAGGCGGGTAATTAATCCCTTTAACTAGGAACAATCATGCTTAAACTACATAATCTTTTCTCCCTGGAATGGAGATAAGAAATGCCCTAACCTTTGTAATAGAGATTGATAGGATTGAATCAACTGGTATAAATACAGTTGTAACAAGACAGAAACAGACAGAACTCAGAACACAGAACTAAGGACACAGGGCTTAGAAGACAGGACTAAGACAGACAGAACTTAGAACACAGAATTTAGAAGTCAGGACTCAGAAGACAGGACCAAGAGAGACAGAGCCTAGGCACAGAACCTACACAGAACGTCCTCTAGAGACAGAAGAACTTCGCTGGAGATCCAGAGCAGAACCTCTCTGGAGATCCAGACCAGAACTTGGCTGGAGATCCGGGCTAGAGATCCTGGCTAGGCTGCTGATCAACTGAACGCTGTCTCCGTGTCATTCCTTCTTCGCCAACTCCGTCCACACCTTTGGGGACCCCTGGACCCGCTGGGGTTGGACCCCGGCATAAGAATACCACAGCATGCCCCTGACGTGGGTCCTCAGGTCTTCGCTGAATGGCAGGCACTTGAGTCTTCATAAAGTTTACCTGAAAAGTGTATATCTTTCCAGAGCCTCCTGCCCATTAGTCACCTCATGCTGGTCTTGCACAATCCGCCTGATGTCACTGATGTAACCAGTCTGTGTGGGGTTCTGTGGAATGCTCAGATCACGACAGACCAGATGATGTCAGGAGCAGAGCCATTAACAGAGGCCTGGGGTGACACTGTAAATGACTATTGCTGTCTGTTCCACACGAATGCAACCAGCTTCTGATCCTCTCTCCTGATACAGAAGAAAAGAGCGCAGGCTTCTGAACCACTGGGCAGCATGTACCCGCGGCCCCATCAACCTGCTTTTCTCATGGAAGTAGGCTCATCACCACCCGGCACCCCAGCTGCACAGAGGCAGCTGCTTGGTAATGCTGCCTGTCCTCAGTCATTCTCCAGGATCAGCCAGTTCCTGCTGAGGCCAGACTGGCAAAGTGAACAGGACTCTGATAGGGACCGCTATCCTGCATCCTTCAGGTTCTTCACGGAGTTCCTCAATTCTACCATTTCACCCAGCGTCATTGTTTCGTAATTACTTTCTTAATCCGTGCGGGGAAAACATTTCAGAGTTCTCCCCTGGGCCTTGTCCATTATGTGGGCTCTTAGAGGTGGAGGACCACTTTGTATGTGGAAGGAAGGGGCTGGAACTCCAATGTCAAGTATAACAATGCAATGATATATTCAGGGCCTGGAGAAATGATCACAGTGGGCCCATGGAAGTTGAACTTTAATCGGAATTCCAGAATTACTTTTATTTATCTATTTTTTTGGTTGTAGATGGTGAGCTGCACCCCTATTGGCTGCCCTGCGAATGTCCCTGGCGAAGTCATGCTCTGTTTTCCTTCTCTGCAGCTCCTTGCTGGTGGCGCCTCTCAGCGCCCTTTACAACCTCGCCAGGCACTATAGTCATTTCAGCCATTGACTCCTCTCAGTGAAGCATTGCCCACTGGCTTTGCTCACTGTCAGGCCCTGCATCCCTATGATATTAATGAGCCTAGCTCTGCGACCACCTCCTTTACTAGCAGCACTGGCCTGCCGTCATTTTGAGTGGTCCTGGAGAACATGCTTCTTCCCAGTGGATTATTCATGGCTTCAGGGAATGGTGTGTCCTCTGGGATCTCATAGGACACGCACCTCTGTTGGCTTTCTGGCCTCAGATAGTATATTTGTTCTGGGATGCCCACTTTTCTGGAGCCTCGTTATTCCTATTGTTTGCCAGGGCAGTTCAGGCATTTCAACTTTGTTCGGCATTGGCCATTGCTTTCCCCACGCCCCTAAGAGCCACCCACACAGGGAGTTCGGCCCATCCCCTGAGGCCTTACCAGGTTGAGAAATCCTGTCTTGAAAAAACTGATCATAAATCAATACATTTCTTGCTTATCTGGTCTAATGTTATGGCCCCTTGATGATGCACCCTAAAAATCCAATCCCAGTGCTGCTCCAATGACTCTTACTAATACAACCTAGCTAATTCTTTCTGTGTAAATGTTCTCTCCCTTTTCAGATCCAGCACTTCCCCGGCAAGGCCTCGCTAGTTATTGGCCTAACAGCCAGGAGAAGAGGTGGGAACAACTTTTGGGGGTGGGAAAGGGACCTCTGCAGTATTATTCTGTAGCGCAGGGCAAATGTTAGCTCTCACTAGGAAGTGTGGTATGTCTGTAAGGATTCTTCAAAGCCAGCATCCTCAGGGGCACTCGTCCAGATGTCCCCATACATTCAAGGTCCCAGCTGTTCCCAAGTGAGGTCTGTTAGTGTGAGAGCTTCGTTTTGGCTGAGCATTCAAACATCTCTGGAGCTCTGTAACTCTGATGATCTCCTTTTTACTGCTCCACTGTGTCAGAAGTCCTATTGTAGGGGATAGGGTGCTTCTTCTTAGCCACCAGTGAGATCTTCTGGCTTCACACTTACTCTGTAGCTTCTTGTCCACGGATCTATGTTTCTCATTATCACTTTGTAGGATATCAGTACACTTTAGTAGCAACCATCCAGCTCTGCTGTCTTTGTGAGCATCCTCATCACCCCCAACAGCTTTTAAATTTCTGAATCACTGCACCTGGAAAGGCATATCCCTCCACTGAGGTTTTCCCAGGTCACCTTCCATGAAATTTTGTAGCAGTTGGACCATGACCAAGTGTCAGGTCATCTTACCACTCGGTTGTCGAAACATTCCTGGCACCATTCGTTAGTTGAGGAATCCCAAGAAACATGCCAAGATGGAATTAGTCATACAACTGACTTATTGGGGAAATTGCCTGTGAGGGACAGTGCATAGGTAGCCTTAAGAGGCTGGGAAAGCCATCAGACTGGGATATGGCTCTGGCCCCTGTCAAGAAGAAGGGTGAGGAAAAGCTACACTCTACTGCAGTTCTAAGAGTGTTTCAGGAAGGCTTTTAGGGAGTTCTTCAAGCCTCAAAGTTGCCTATGGACAAATCTTACAGTTTGCAGCAATAGGCCTGCTTGCTATCCTTGCCATGCTCAATCATTGGCTGAGAACAGCCTGTGGGAAGGCCATGGTGGATTCAGAGGACAGTGCTAGGACCTTTTGTGGCCACAGGTATATTGTTTAAAAAATTTCAGTATTATAAACCATTCTGCAATTAACATCTTTATGCTTATCTCTTTTTATACATATATAAGAATTTATCTAGGATTTATACAAAGAGTTGCAGGATTACTGGACCACAAATTACACGCTTTTTCTATTTTACTAAATCCTTGAGTCCTTTCCTTCAAATGCCTGTCAAATTTAAGCTCCCAATAGGATTTAATAAAAACTTCCTTGCTTTGTCAGCACTTGATCTGATCCATTAAAAAATATTTAGCTGATCTGATGGGTAAACAGGGGACTCTCATTTTTTGCTTTTACTTTGTATTTCTCTGATTACTAATGAAATTGCATATCTTTTTATGTGTTTACAAGAGGCCCGATGCATGAAATTTGTGCAAGAGTAGGCCTTCCTCCAGCTTCTGGCACCGGCTTCCCTCTGGCACTTGGGACCCAGGCTTCCCTTGCAGCCCTGGCTTTGTCCGGAAGGTCATTCAGAACGACGTCTGGTCTAATTAGCATATTACACTTTTATTATTATAGATTGATTCTTTTAAGGTTTTTCTTCTGTGAACTGCCTGTTCTTGTCTTTTCCCCATTTTTCTTTTGGTAATCTTTTTTTTTTTCTTTTTAAAATTTGCTCTAGTATATTCTAGATATTGACCCTTCATCTTGTACACATTAAAAATATGTTTTCTTCCAAAGTAGTCAGACTTTACTTTTGACTTGTGCTTTTGAACCCTGTTTAAAAAACCCTTCTCTAGTCAAAACAGATAGAGATTTACAGCCATATTGTCTTCTTATGGCAGATTTAAAATGTTTTTTCACATTTAGTGCTTTTTCCATGTGCTCATTTTTGTGTATGTGGATGTATGAAAAATATAACCTTATTCTTTGACTAGAGGCCCAGTGCACGAAATACATGCATGGGTAGGGTCCCTAAGCCTGGCCAGTGATCAGGGCTGATTGGGGCCTTCCAGCTGCCTGCTGGGGCCTCCCTTCCCCGGCTGCCGGCTATTGGCTGGAGCCTTCCTTCATTCCGTGCTGTCCCCTGGTGGTCTGCACACGTCATAGCGAGTTATTGCACTCCTGGTTGAACTCCCGAAGGGAAAATTTGCACATTAGGCTTTTAGATAGATAGATAGATAGATAGATAGATAGATAGATAGATAGATAGATGTGTTCAGCATCTTGGTTATCTTTCTGTGTATATGCAAACAAGAATCTAAATGCATATGTGTGGCAATATACACATTATTTAGCACTTCTCTTTTTTACTCAGGGATTCCAGATGAGTACAGATTAATTCTTCTCATTCTTTTTAAACACACACACACACACACACACACACACACACACACACACACACACACACCTTTTCCCTTTTAATCATATACATATTTCATGACCTACATATTGATCACCACCTTCCTAGAATCAGTGTTCCTTTGACCTTAATATAACTATAAGCCCTTACTAATGTTTTCATGGCTAGTCAATGTTAGCCTGTGATAAAAGTAGCCTCCAGAAGACCCATTAGTTCTTTAAATGCACGAAAAACTTTTCTTATAGGTAAAGGAGTGAATATTAGTATATTAAAGAGAAAAAAAGGTGAGGGAATAAAATAAAATATATTCATAGTATTATGAATTGACAGTGTTACCTCTTCTAATAATCACAGCATTCTTGTGAAATATTACTATTTCCATTTTGAAGATAAGACACAACCTCCAGAAACATGACCAAAGAATAAGTGTATGAGTCAATGACTTCTTACATGCCCATTTGACCTTCACGCATATCTAGGTTTAGGACATAATAGCACACCATGTCCTCTAATGGCCAATAAGAGGTCTGACCCAAAAATGGAAGTCATAAATATGGATGAAATCATCAATGGAGTGGCCACCATGGTAGGAGAAAAAAATTGAGTGAAGCATTCTGGGAACCAGTTGATAGCAAAAGAGTGTCATGCACACACTACTTGTGAACACCATGCTACACACAGAATAGATTTTATTGGGCAAAGTCTCACAAACCAAAAAGTACCAGAGCACACAGGACCCCCCAGGCTCTCATTTCCACAAACAAGACTCCAGGAGAAGGACAGCACCCCTATAACACTATGTCTATGTAGAAATGGGCAAGAATGTCTAGACTACTATGTAACGATGGAAACTTCCTTCTTGAGACAGTGACTCTCTTAGAAAGTGTTTTCTGGAGCTCGGCAGCTGGATCCCACCAGTGCTTCCACTGAGCTAATTCAGCCTCACTCAGCTACTAAAAGAGAAGAGCCTCTAGGACAGCGGTTCTCAACCAGTGGGTCAAGACCCCTTTGGCGGTCAAATGACCCTTTCACAGGGGTCGCCTAAGACCATCCTGCATATCAGATATTTACATTACGATTCATAACAGTAGCAACATTACAGTTATGAAGTAGCAACGAAAATAATTTTAAGGTTGGGTCACAACATGAGGAACTGTATTTAAAGGACCAGAAGGTTGAGAACCACTGCTCTAGGACCATGTGATGCCCCTCCTTGCCTGACGAAGAAGCAGCATCAAGGAGTTGAGTGTAATCAGTTATTTCAAATGCTGCTAAGATGAGGACTAAAAAAAATTGACAGTTGGATTTAGCAACGAGGAATTACTTGATTACATAGACAAAGCCAGTATTAATGAAATGAAATTAAGAGCAGTTGCAAAAGAGGAAATGGAAATAGCCAGTATAAGGAACTCTTTCAAAGAGTTTTGCTGCCGAAAGCAGGGGGAGGGGTGGGATGGGGATGGGTGATAGCCAGTCAGGAAAGTGGGATCCAAGACAGTTTTTCTTCAAAGTATAAAAATGACAATATTGCCCAGCCATGGTGGCTCAGTGGTTGAGCACCAACCTATGAACCAGGAAGTCATGGTTCAAGTCGCAGTCAAGGCACAAGCCCAGGTTGTGGGCTCAATCCCTGATTGTGCAGGAGGCAGCCAATCAATGATTCTCTATCATCATTGATGTTTCTATGCCTCTCCCCTCCAACTCCCTTCCTCTCTAAAATCAATGAAATTATATATTTTTAAGTGACAATATGTTTGCCTTTTTACAGAAATGATTCAAGAAAGAGCAAAAACTGATGGCAGATGCGAAGGGAGAGAGCAATGTGAGGAAGATGACACTGAATCGTATGCACAGAAGAGAGTCTGGTTTTAGCAGGAGAGGGTGGGAAAATTGATCCATCAAAGCAGATGTATGTGGACAGATGCTGGAAGGTGGTAGATGTGGCTACCAGTGCTGGTGGCAGAGGTGGCGGTGGAGGTGATGGTGTAGATGGTGGTGGCAGAGGGCTGGTCTGCGGAAGCTCTCTTCTTGTTTACTTCAATTTCCATATAGAACTGAAAAGCAAGGTCACCAGCTAAAAGTGAGGATGGAGAGCTGTTGGAGGTTTGAGAGGAGTTGAAAGGTATGAAATAATCATCTGAAATTATATAACCTTGTATACAATGGCTAAGTCATTCTAAACTAGCTCAGACCAGGAAGATAGTAGAATGTCAGGAAATTAAACAGCTACAAACTTAAACATTATTCACCCAGAAAAATATGAACATGCCTGAACTCATTGCTCTCACAAAACCTAAATCCTGACAGTTATCTCCTATGATTTAACACCAAGACATTGAGCTACAACATCTTTTCTGTGTCTGCCTTTCATTAGGAAACTTGACTTTGGGATTGAGACCTATAAGCCAATTTCCTTTGAGACTCTTGACAGTTTGCAGTTAGTTACTGTTCAACAAGAGCCATATAGCTGTGTGGCACCTCCAGGGAAGGGTGGCTATGTGTGTTTCTGGCAGGATAGGAGGGAAACTCTTTCGTTTCCTTTTGTTAATTCTTTGTTTCAACTAGGAAGAAAAATCTGGGCTTCTCTGCTTCATTTTGGTGATGGTGTATCAAAAGGAGACCATCCACATAAATGGAGATAGCTCAGATTTGTCTTACAGGCACATTTGCCAAATTTAAATCTGGGTTATCTCCCCTCATGAGGAAAAGAAAAGGAAATTATATTTTCAGGTCAGCCTTAATGCATCCATAAAAAGAAGGAGCAACTTTTATCTGTTCCTAAAGGACATGAAAGTACCTCTCTTTCAGCTGCCACTGTGGGGGGAAAATAGGAAAGACAACTTTATAGAATTATTTCACTTGATTATTCAATATATTTTCTGTAAGATGCTAAGTTTGATTTTAAAAGAAATAATAAAAATGCAATGGCAGCTCCATTAGGCAAAAGTTTTGGATTGAACTTGAAGTGGATGGTAAAATAGGAATAACAGATGGGGAGAGACATTGTAGAAACAGTAATTTTATAAACTAACTCTGGGGCTCTGTATTTTTAGGGCTCTCAGTGCTTTGACTAGTTATATTGACTTCACTCCTATTGTTTGTCTGATAATAACAAGTGGAGGATGAACAGGATATTCAACGGTGATCTATTATAGCCAAAAATGCCAGGAAACCCATACAAGGCTTCGTGTTGTATACCACTGTGAGAATACGAGAATAGAGCTGATGGGAACTCTGAGGAGGAAATTATAGGTTTGTGTCATAGTGCCACCTGGACTATATAATAATACTCTGCTCATGTGGCATCAATTTGTTAATACAAACATGGAATGGACTATCCTATATAATAAAAGCCCAAAGTGCAAATTGACCGAACTGCGGAATGACCTACGCAATGACCGGTCCCTATGATGTGCACTGACCACCAGAGGGAAGACACTCAATGCAGGAGCTACCCCTAGCCCTCAGGCCCCAGGCCAGCCAAGGTGGGTGCTAGTGCCCCCCCCCCCATCACCCCTCCAGTTGCCCCATAGATCAGCTCTGATCACCTGCCAGGCCTAGGGACCCTACCCATGCATGAATTTTGTGCACTGGGCCTCTAGTATTTCATATGGACATTATGTATTTTCAAGTCCAAGATGAAGTTGAAATGCCATTACTTCAAAGAAGATGAACAATTTACATCACTATGCACATGGGAGATGTTCAATTTGGATCACTCACTGTTTTTTGAACTATTTTGAAATGGCCATTTCTAGATCCATATAACCTTTATCTCGGATATTCCAACTTGCTAGTTTTATCAGACTGGAAACTCTAGGCCGAGTCCAGGTGAGGAAATGTACACCTCAGAGACCTGTCACCCAAATACTTTTACTTAAGTTAGAATTTATAATAAGAAACAATAACTTAAATTTTGTAAGACATGTGCCTTTTTTAAACCTTTAGGTAAGTTCATTTGCATTTTCATATGAAGTTTGTAGCTATTCATTCACTGTAAACTCCAGGGTCTTAGTTTGGAGATTTGTTGGTTTTGGCTTTCAACTTAAATGTACTCCCCAAAAGGAGCCCAGGGCATCCTTCATCAAAGCTGTGAACAGCATTTTTCCGTTCTTGCCGCATGTGCTCTATTTTATCCACTGGGCCAAACCAGTCAGGGCTACATATGCTCTATTTTATCCACTGGGCCAAACCAGTCAGGGCCACATATGCTCTATTTTATCCACTGGGCCAAACCAGTCAGGGCCGCATATGCTCTATTTTATCCACTGGGCCAAACCAGTCAGGGCCACATATGCTCTATTTTATCCACTGGGCCAAACCAGTCAGGGCTACATATGCTCTATTTTATCCACTGGGCCAAACCAGTCAGGGCCACATATGCTCTATTTTATCCACTGGGCCAAACCAGTCAGGGCCACATATGCTCTATTTTATCCACTGGGCCAAACCAGTCAGGGCCACATATGCTCTATTTTATCCACTGGGCCAAACCAGTCAGGGCCGCATATGCTCTAGTTTATCCACTGGGCCAAACCAGTCAGGGCCACATATGCTCTATTTTATCCACTGGGCCAAACCAGTCAGGGCTACATATGCTCTATTTTATCCACTGGGCCAAACCAGTCAGGGCCACATATGCTCTATTTTAAGGTAGAAGGAGAAATAGAAACTGCCGGGAGCCGGTCCATTCTTGCTGTTTCAAGGGACCTGGCATATATGGCATACGGTTCTTAATATGCTTGCTCACCTTCTTGGCGCTGTGTTTTAACCAAGGTCACCTCTCCAAGAAAGGTTGAATCCCCAGGTAGGGATTTTCCCCTGAAGTTAGGGAGGGAATAAAACCCCTCAACTAAGTGCCAGGCAGGTAATTAATCCCTTTAACTACAAACAATCATGCTTAAACTACATAATCTTTTCTCCCTGGAATGGAGATAAGAAACGCCCTAACCTTTGTAATAGAGATTGATAGGATTGAATCAACTGGTATAAATACAGTTGTAACAAGACAGAAACACTCAGAACTTAGAACAGAATCAAGAAGACAGAATCTACACGGAGCCTAGAGACAGAAGAACTTTGCTGGAGAGAGCATGCCGGAGGATCCTGGAGAGGGACTGGCCTCGGAGCCTAGAGACAGAGCCTAGCGGGAGAACATGGCAAGGGATCCTGGACTGAACCTGACTACAGAGATTGGCAGGAGAACCTGACTGGAACCTGGACACTGAACCTGACTGGAGTACCTGGACAGAACCTCTCTGGAGAGCCTAAGCAGACCCTCTCTGGAGATCGAGACCAGAACTTGGCTGGAGATCCGGGCTAGAGATCCTGGCTAGGCTGCTGATCAACTGAACGCTGTCTCCGTGTCATTCCTTCTTCGCCGACTCCGTCCACACCTTTGGGGAACCCCTGGACCCGCTGGGGTTGGACCCCGGCAAGAAACTTAAGGGCTTGGATACCTGATCACCCTACAGGGCATAGAACTTTTTTCAGATTATGTTTTGGTAGGAGTTTATCCAGATTAGCTACAGAGTAAAGGAATGTTAGAGAAGGAAGGAACGGCGGGTCTAGGACTCAAGCAAGGCCAACCCAACCTATTTGTTTTATAAATTCTCCTAGAGAATGTAAGAGACTTGTCCAATGTCACATCAACATGTCGCATGACCCTGTCCTCTATTGTGTAGTGCTTTTGGGAAGGATGTACCATATGCATGTAAAGGGACAAACTTGGGGTCAGGCCAATCCATATTAAAATCCCTGCCAAACTCATAGCTAGCTATGTGACCTTGAGCAAGTTACTCAGCCTCTCCAAAATGCTGTAAAACGTCTGTGTCTTAAATGAGAGGTACCAGGTTGTAACACGAATTACTATGCGAGATAGATCATTGCACATAGGAAATAATAAAAGAACAGCAAAATTATATAAATCCACTATGTGGTATTGTAATGCACAGTGAGAATAACCTGCTCTGAGTAGCTTAAAGTTAAATTTGAATGGAGTTTTATCAAGAAACTCCAGGCTGTTTAGATTATATTCGTGAATCTCATTCGTTGCACAGGGTATACCATTGAACCCTCACTTATATACCTAAAGGGCCATGAAACCAAGGTGCTCTGAAAGAGGTCTGTGGACATGAAAAGGTGGGTGATCTCATGCACCCATTTGCAGGGCAAATGATCAAATTATAGATACGCCATACGTGACTGAAAATTTAAGGGAACCAGCCCTCTTGATTTATCCTTTTTTATTAATTGAACCTGAATCTGGTCATATTAAAATCATATGTTGCCATCCTCAGTGAATATGTTATCATTTTAAACAGAAACAAATGTAATAGAAATCCTATGTCATACTCTTCTTCGTTAGAATTTAATGGGTACAGTTGTTTGAGTTCTGCACATAAGAACTCTGAACCTGAGCATCAAACACGGTTTTGCAAAGTATAGCCAATAAGATGCCAATCCCCAGTTATGGCCAACTGGCATTGAAGTAACTTTTTAGGCTGATAGGCAAATTGTTATTTAGGTCAGAGAGAAAGCCAAGTCCCTGAAGGTTCTCTCCTAGCGTTCCAAATAGCAAAAGCTCCATCGTTCCGATAAGGGGCCTCTTACTCAAAGCCTTCTGGTAAATAAATAATCGAAAACACATCCAGACAGTAATGACTCTTATTGGAGCAAGATTTTAAGCAGTGCGTATAGTTCTTCAAAAAAAAAAGTGCTTAAAAGTTAAAAGAACTTTTATCTCTACTGCCAGCTGGGGTCCACTTAATTCAAATGCTGTGTCATTTCAAGATGTCTGAGAAGCAGAGGCCAGGATGGAACGAAGTATTTGTAGGGCTTGTTGGAAGAAACACCTGTGAAAGATGGAGGGGAGAGGGATGCAGGCCTCGCACCTGTGTGGGAGCAGGGCGGGAAGGATGGTCATCAGGAAGCACCTCGGACTGTGACAGGGTGCCTCCAGCAGTCCGTGGGCAGCCCCTGAGCACAGATGGCCCCTTAGAGGGGCCTGGTGTCAGGCAGAAGTGGACCAGCTCTAGTAGCCAGTCGCTGGTTGGGAGCAGCCTGGAGGGGTGTGGCCTTGGCATGATATTATGGCGGATCCAAAGGTGTGGCCACCGGAGGCGATGGTCAGCCCCAGCACTTACACAAAGGCTCTGAAAGGGAGATCTGAGCCACGTGTCTCCAAGGCAGCCACAGACGTCTGCCTAAAATGATACCCACAAGGGTTCTCTAACTGGACTCCTAAGAGAGATAAGAGGGTTAGCTAAGAACGATTGAAACAAGAATTACATGCCATTTACTATACGTAGCGTGATATACAATGAACTATAGACAATAGCTGCACCTAGGAATTGGTAAGACCTTTGGCCTAGCAGAGTTTATCCATGGTTGCTTCTGTTGTGGTAAGTTCAGATTTCCTTCTTGGCTCTTTTATAGCCCAGATTTCCATCATCCTCTTTGTCTGAATTTCGTGCAGTTCTAGATTGAATGGCTTTTCCATCAAACAATTGACCATACGCGTAATAATACTACAAAATGTATCAGCACAAAATTCTTGTTTCATGAACCATGATTCTGTACATGTTTCAATAACTTGGTGACTCTACTTTATTTCACAAAATTTAAAGAGGATTCTTCTTCCTACTTTGACAATCGTTGTCACGTGGGAACGATAACTTCTTATATAAGATCCTGCAGAGCTCCGCTGTTTCTGAGGTGCTTCTGTCCTACACAGGGATGGTGGGTTCCTGGCTTTGGGAGGAAACGTAACATTAGGGGTTGACTGAGAAGAAACAAAATATAGCCTGTTACATGTTGTTTCTGTGGAATACTGTTGAAGCTCTCACTGCAATGGCCCAGAGAAGTATTTCTGTAAATTTCATAACTAAGTGTAAACTCTTCCAGCCTGGGCCCTATACCTTCTGCCAGCCCAGCTCCCTGTCTAGCATATCTAGAATTTATATTTTTAAAAGAATCACCTCAAGCTTTCAACTAAAACCTTTAGTTAGGTAAATGCAAACTTTGGTAGAAATTTCTGGATAACAAAGCATTTCATATGTAGAGCATTCCAGCAGCATTTGTGTCTTCTTTGAAACCCATTTGGGGAGCAATAACTAGAGTTTTTCCTAATTAAATTCTGTGCTTGGATGAATTAACAAAGTACATACAGGTCATCTTCTGAGTTAAATTTTTTACTATGATAGCATAATCTAACCTTAACCTAGAATTGTAGCCAAGTTTGACTGCCTGCCACCACGAAACCCTAACTGGCCAGTATCACTCAGTTGGTTGAGCGTCACCCATGTACCAAGAGGTCGCTGGTTCAATTCCCAGGCAGGGGACATGCCCAGGTTGTGGGCTCGATCCCCAGTAGGGGGAGTGTGGGAGGCAGCCAATCGATGTGTCTCTCTCTCATTGATGTTTCTCTCTCCCTCTCCCTTCCTCTCTCTCTAAAATCAATAAAAACATGTTTTAAAAAACAAACAAAAACCAAAACTCATGAGATAGATGCTGGTGAAAAAGGAAAGAGGTTTATTCAAATGCTAGCCACCTGAAGAGATCAGGGACTCTTGTCACAAAGCCCATCTCAACATTTCAGTGTAGGCAGAGGTTTTTATAAGGAGGTGGGGGGGAAGCAAAAAAAAAAAAAAAGTGATCAAGGGGAAGGGGCTGAAAAGTTCTCTATGTGCAGGCTAGCACAGTCCATTCTGATAAGGTTCTCAAAACTGGTCAAGTGATGGTCTGGTGTGCATCATTCTGGTCTTTGTCATCTTGGTTCTATGTCATCTTGGTTTTCTGTTTGATGATCAGCAAATCTCCTGGAGCTGGGATGACTGGAGGTCAGAGTCTACATCTCCTAAAGATGTAGTTCCTAGGATTCTTCTATAAACATGCTGTTTATCTACAAGCTACCTATTAATCAGAATCAGTATTTACAGATACAATGTCAAAAGAATAGTGGGGCGGGTTACAATTTCCCTCTTTTACACCATGTGCCAAGAATTCTGACAACTCATCCATGGGAGAGAAGGCATGACTTCACCCCAACTTATGATATAATACTCTGCCAAGCACAGAGACGGGTGCCAGCACTCAGAAAAAAAATAAAATAAATTGATCTTGAGAGTTGGAACAGTGACTAGCCTTATTACACTTTGAACTCTTTACTGAAAGTATACAGGTCAGTTTGGTTTCTATGAACAAAAGGGAGGCCTTGTGGAGATTATACTGGTAACTCCTTTTTGCTTGAATGCTATTAGGACATCTCAAGAAAAGTTGGGTTAATAATGATGTAAACACTTAATGTAAACAACTCGTATTGAAAGAAAAGCTTTCTAATCTGTTGCTTTGTGTTATTCATGGAAGATAGCTTCCAGCCTTAGTCTGCTTCAAGGGTCTATCCCAGCATGTAAACTATACTGCTTGGCTACACTACCTGTTTCTTAAACTGAAGCAGATGTGTTACTTTCGTCTTTATAAAATCATTCCTTTTTTAAAATTACAGAAGTTGTCTCTGTTCATTGAAAAAAATCTAATAAAACAAAAGTATATAAACAGTGAATTTTCCTTCACTTATATAATTTAGCAAAATAGTGTGAGTTTATTTATAAGTATAAACCTTTAAAAGTAGAATTTCTGGGTAAAAGGATACATGAATTTAGATTTTACAGATATGCCAAATTGTCCTGAAAATAAATTTTACTTATTTATATTCTCAATTGACATTAAATAAGAATGTCTTTGTCCCCATACCTTAACAAATAATGTATACTATTAACATGCTTTATATTTTCCAATCTGACAGACTTTTAAAAAATTTAATAATGAATCAATTAGAGGTGGTACCTCATCTCACATTATACAGTGTATGGGTTTTTAGAATGTGGCTCATGAACCAAATTATTGTAAAGCAAATTATATATTTAATCTATTAGGGCAACTTGTATCAAGCACTTCCTAAAGCACAGAACTTTAGTATCATGTAAACATTCAGCTTCTAATGTACACGAGGGTTTGTTAGGCACATCCACAGTTCATGCTCCCTAGTTTAAAAGAAAACTAGAGTGGAAAAGAAAGGTATAAAATCCTTGTTCTTTCATTTTTTACTTCTCTCACTTTCCAAATTTTTCAATCCCCAGGGGAAACCACGGTTAATAACTTAATATAATTTTTCAAAATAATTTTTAAAATATTCATCTATTATATACAAAATGTGCAAGAGTTGAACAGGCACTTCCAAAAGAGGAGATCCAAATGACCGATAATATGAAAAGATGCTCATCTTCCTTAGACATCAGGAAAACGCCAATTTAAATCACAATGGAGTACGCCTCCACGGGCACCGGAGGGGCTAAAACAAAAAAAGATGAAAAATGCCAAGTGTTGGTGAGGCTGTGAGCGATCAGAACTCTCATATGTGGCTTGCGGAAGTGCACATTCATACAACCACGTCTGCAGACTTTGTCTTTTTGTACACAATAAAAATGTGTACAAATGCTCACCAAGGGACATGTGCAGAATGTCCACGGGAGAACTATGTGTAACAATAAAAGACTTTAATCTACCCAAATGCCCACAAATAGGAGCATTTTTGCTATCAGATTGTTGATGTCTTCTGGGTAGATATTTCAAATGTATTTCAATTCCATTACTTTGCTTTTAGTTTTATCTTCAATATTGAGCATCAGATTGTCTTTAAAAATTAATTACAACTTCTTAACAAACATCTGCTACGTACTTGCATGCTGAATTCTGCACCTGGCTCCTCAGTTGAAAATCCAATGGAACTTCTTTCCAAGGTGTCCCTGGACCAATGCCCTGCTTCCCACCCTGCCACTAAGGAAGTAGCATTGGTCCAATGAGATTGGATGATGAGTACTGCCCTCAGGCCTACGGAAAAAAGCCCTTCTGTGCCCCAATTCACAACACATGGAAACTTTGGATGGAAGATGGGCTCCCACGGGCTGTGCTTACCCCTTAGAACACTCTCTGGATACCTCAGCCTTTGGAGTTCCCATGTGGAATGTCCTGGAGTTCTGGGGTTGGAGAGGGTAGGCTGCATAGAGCTTGGGCATGTGAGCTGGGGTTTTACAACATGTATAGGAGACCCTGTCTGTGTGTAGGGGAGCTAGGAGTAGGGAGAGAAGTGGGGAGGAATGGAGACTGAGGATCCAGCTGAGGACCACATCTCTCTGTGTCACCTCTTTCCGGTGCAGAACTCTGAAAAATCTGAATTCAAGCCTGCCCTCCTAGGTTGTTATGAAGGTATATTATCAAGATAAGAAGATACAATGTATTCTATTGAACAATTTGTTAGTGTGACTATAACTTTTAAATATTTAAACCTATGTTATAGGGGCTCCACTTATCCTCTGGCTCTTAGATGTGAACCTACATGTATTAAAAATGTACTAGACTTGCCCTGGCCGGTTTTGCTCAGTGGATAGAGCATCGGCCTGCAGACCGAAGGGTCCCCGGTTCGATTCTGCTCAAGGGCACGTACCTCCATTGCAGGCTTTTTCCTGGCCTGGGCCCTGGTCAAGGTTTGTGCAGGAGGCAACCAATCAATGTGTTTCTCTCACGTAGATATTTCTCTATCTTTCCCTCTCTCTAAAAATCAATGGAAAAGTACCTCAGGTGAGATTAAAAAAAAAAAATAGTAGATTTTGCTTGTTTCCCCTCCTTCCCATTCAGGTGCTATGGTCTGGTGGTTTTAGCCACAGGATAGACAAGAGGTTGGGCGTGGCACCTGGAGAGGCTGTGGAGAGGGCCAGAGAATGGACTTGGCCCAGAATGGCTCTGGGCTCCCATCCAACCCCTATAGCTACATCATTGTAGGACTTGGTGCCGTGGCTTTGCTGCTCCAAGCCAGCTTCCTTCCTGATGAAGAGTGGATAATAGCACCTTCTTCACAGCATTTCTGTGAAGGAAAACTAACATAATTTATGTGCATGTGCTTGGAACACTGTGTAGTGTTAAGAAAGCATACAATAAATTATGAAGCAAAATTAATTTTGACAGAGATTCTGACATATTATACTATATTATATTATATTTATAATATATTAAATTTATAATATGCTAATTAGTCCAGACAACCGAATGACCTTCCAGATGAAGCCAGGGCTGCGAGGGCCAAGGCAAGCCACTGTGGCTGCGAGGGCTGAGCCCCTTGCATGAATTTCATGCATTGGGTCTCTAGTTGTATTATATTTATTATATTATATTATATTATATTATATTATATTATATTATATTTATTATATTTATTATATTTATTATATTTATTATATTTATTATATTTATTATATTTATTATATTTATTATATTATTATACTATACTAGAGGCCCAATGCATGAAATTTGTGCAGAGTAGGCCTTCCTTCACCCAGCTGATGGCATCAGCTTCCCTCTGGCGCCTGGGACCTGGGCTTCCCTCACAGCCCAACTTCGTCTGGAAGGTCGTCTGGAAGGACGTCCAGTCTAATTAGCATATTATGCTTTTATTATTATATATTATTATATTATATCATATTATATTTATTATATTATATAGCTGAGACCTGTTTGGCTTAGTTCTCCAATGCATTTATGCAACATATCAAGGTTTCCTGTAGGAAGCTGTCTCAACCCTGCCCCTGGGTGAGCAAGAGCAGCAGAGGGGCCAAGCCTCTCTCTCTTCAACACAGTCCTTGCTCTGCCCCAGGTTTTCCAGCCAGGAATTCTCCAGCGGCTCATCTGCCCTGAACTGCCCTGGCTTCACGGGAGACACTGCATGGTGGGCAGGCCTGTTCCTTTCCTGGGAAAAGGGTCCAGTGGTCTTTCTCTTAGGCTTTCATGATGCCTCTGGAGAAGTCTGATCGGCAAACTAGACCGATGGTTTGTCTAGTCACTGAAAATATTCTGTGTGGCTAATTTCTACAAAGGGAAGTTGCTATGACACTTTCATACTTGCTCAGATGCCTTTCTCATTCATAGCCTGTTTTGTATTTATATTTCCACCTCTATAAAAAATGAAAAGGATGGACGCAAAGAACAAAATGATACGTGAAGACAAAACATAGGAAAGGATTGAATGTGAAAGGACAGAAGAGCTGGAGAGAAATGCCTGGATCATGGCATGTCGGGTCGGTGCTGGGTTCCCACCACATCTGTCAGCCTCCGGGGTTCCTGCCACTTCCATTCCTCAGAGCACCGCATTGGGAGCTCATGCTCTTCCTCTCTCCTCCGGTGGCTGTGATGGGACCGAATCTGACACTGGGCATAGCACGGTAGGAAGGATTCTGATGATCCAGAACAAACACTCGGGTGGAGGCCCAGGATGGCGGAGGGTCTGTAAGCGGTGGAAGGGCCTGCATATGTTTGGCCTGGAGAAGAGGTAACTTGGCGGTGAGACATGTGAAAATGTGTCTCATGGAAAAGCAAATTTTAATTTCTAAATTTCCCCCTCTGTGTTCCAGGGATAAAACCAGGTATGAATAATAGAAGAGCAGATTCTGGCTGAAGTACTTTTAACAGAGAGTGCAGATGCAAAATGGAACACACATCCCAGCGAGGGAGTGAGTGGGTTACTCACCAGTGTAATTATCCAGACACAAGCTGGAGGACGGTCTAGCAGGTGATTTTAAAAAACAAGCGTTGGCATTTGGTGGGAGGATAGAGAAAATAATCTCAAAAATGTTTTTAAATTTTTTAAAAAAATTTACACTTAACTGATTTAAAGGGGAACCTTCATTCCTAAGTTCCTGTTGAGACCTAGCTTACTTTGTTCCTTTCAACCAGGTGGCATTTCCCAAGCCCCGAGCTGTCCTGTGGGTGGTTCTGAATCCACCCAAGAGTCAAGGCAATCAAATTTCTTTTCGTTTCTTTGAGCTCTGAATTGAAATTCTTTTTATTACTTTTTTTTAATCCTCACCTGTGTTTCATTGATTCTAGAGAGAGGAAGAGAGAGGGAGAGAAACATCGATCAGTTGCCTCCTGTATGCACCCCGACTGGGGATTGAACCCACAACCTGGGTATGTGCCCTGACCTGGAATCAAACCCGTAACCCTTCGAATTCATAAAAATAAATGGTGATTTGAAGCTTTAATTCTGGCTCTGGAGCCTCCTCATAAGTCTTGCCTAAGAATTTCCCGATCATGAACTAGCTTTCTCCCTGTTGCCTTTCGATGGGAAAGGAAAGGCAAATGCTTCCTACGGGGATTGCTTTCTCCCTGTCGTGATTCCCTTGCCATCCTCTCCACCAGTGCAGCTGGGCACGGGGGCTGGGGCTGGGGCAGAGCGCTTACCCTGGTCAGGCAGCTCTTGCACAGCCATCACCCGCTGGACTCCACAGCACCCTGCAGAGTCGGGGCAAGGAAGGGGCTCCAGCATCCTCACCCTCTCCCTGGCACGCCTGAGCCCTCATCCTACTCTCTATCGGGTGTTCTCATCAGCCCTCCAGTGATCTACTGATCGCATTTATCACCTACTCTCCCAACGTGAACGCAAGCCCCTCCGGGCAGGGTCTGTGGTGAGCTGTGTGTTTTCTGATGCATCTTAAGTTCCCAGAACGAGTCTGTCCAGGTGCAGACTCTCCAACATTTGTTGAAAGAATCCAGTGGATGGAAAGTCAGTGTTGTTTGAAAAAAAAATCCTTTAAAGTAAGTGTGTTTTATTTTTAGAATTTACCAGTGAATATTGTGTTAGTCTGGGATCTCCAGAAAAACAGGACCAATAGAATAGAGATAGATAGATAGATAGATAGATAGATAGATAGATAAAAGATAGATAGATAGATAATAGATAGATAGATAGATAGATAGATAGATAGATAGATAGATTGATTTGTTTTAAAGAATTGGCTAATGCAGTTGTGAAGGTTGGCAAGTCCAAAAACTGCAGGGGAGGCTGGCAGGCTGGTAGGCTAGTGGCCTAGGGAAGAATTGATGCTGCAGTTCAAGTTCAAAGGCAGTCTACCAACAGAATTCCCTCTTCTTCTGAAGAGGTCAGTCTTTTTCTATAAGACCCTCCACTGATTGGATGAGGCTCTCCTTATGGAGGATAAACTACCTTACTCAAAGTCTACTGATTTAAATGTTTATCTCATCTTTAAAATATCTTCATAGAAATACCTAGAATAATATTTGAACAAATATCTGAATACCATGGCCTAGCCAAATTGACCCATAATATTAACCATCACAATTATCAATCCAATAATTTGTTTTACAGCTGAAATGATAGCAACCCTCCTTGGTCATTCTATAGGCCAAGAAATGGAGTCACTGTGAGGTTGATGAAATCACAGATGGCTCACACAACGTCCCCAGGCTCCTGGCTGCCAAGCCTACTTCTTCCACCACAAACGCAACAAAATGAAGCAGCTACAAAATGCTGGTTTGGGTGTTTTGTTTTGAGAAAAAGTTTCATCACTGCAACCAAAGCTCATCCCAGATAACTGTGGACTTAAGGAATGTATACTGTGGAGTTGTATAGTTTGGGGAGATACAATTCCTGGAAGTCCGCACTTGAATAGGCATTATCTGAATCACGTTATAATTGTTTTTATTGTCTTTAAAATACAGTCTATCTTTCCAGCCATGTTGTAGCAGAGATTTGCAACAGGGTTGGGGGAAGGGTGGGCTGTAACAAGGTAACATAGGCCCATCAAGATAGAACTCAGTGACAAGGTAAATTTGAGCAAAGACTTAAGGAAGCGCAGGAGGAGAACTGGGGGGAGATGTTTAAGGCAGAGGGAAGAGGCAATGGGAGGCTCCAAGTGAGGAGGGGCCTGGCCTGCTTAGGACACAGCCAGGAGGCTGGGGCATCTGGAGCAGAATGGGTGGCTGAGTGATGGGGCGAGTAACAGGAGACAAGGTCAGGGACAGAGGTACTCATGGAGGGCCTCATGGGTCATTTTGAATTTTACTCGGATTTCAATGGGGAACCATGAAGACTTTTGAGCAGAGGAATGCCACAATCTGACCTAGTTTGGAAAAGAATCCCACTGGTAATTGAGTTTAGACTAACTCTGGTTGTCGGCGGCGGTGGGTGCTGATGAGGGAGACCGGCGGAGTGGAAAGGCTGGAGCAGTAACCCGGGTGAGAGATTATGGTGGTGCAGGCCCGGTGCCAGCTGTGGAGTCAGGAAGTGAACAGATTCGGAACGTGGAGTAGGAGAGCATGTTGAGTGTGGCTCTCGGCAGCTCTGTATAAAGACCTAGGTTTGAGAGACCCAAATTCGGGAGATATTGCTTTCCATTCAGTTTGGGCACCCTACCATTTGCTGGGGACTCACCTGGATGTTTCAGGCACAAATATTAAGGGTCTCATAATTAATGGGGAAAACAAACACATCGATAAAAACTGAAGTATTTCATGAAGGTAGGCACAGAGGCCTCTGCTGTTGCAGATGCAAGGGCGAGTAATTAATGAACTCCACCTGTGGGAACAGCCAAAAGGGCTTTAGAGAGGAACTAAACAATTGAGCTGAAACTCGAAGGTCAAGGAGACTTCCCCATGAGGTCAAAGTAGGATATTCCAGGCAGGGGAGGTGTGTGAGCATGTACCATTTCAGGTGTCATAAGGAAAAGGTGCTCTGGTGTGCCTTCACTCGTAACAAATCAGTCATCTCAATTCCTGTACACTTCCCCCCATAACCTGGAAAATACAAAGCGACATCTACCACCACAGACCTACACATCGTCATACACGAGACCCAGGGGCCTTTATTCATGGGACTTCGAAGTAAAGCCTGCCCTTCCTGCACGTTGCAAGTTTCTTCTGGTTCCGTACTATTTCATATTAACTGGTACATCTTTTCCTATGTCTTCTGTTCATATTACTTTTCTACCAAAGGCGGCCATAGAACTTAGAAAGTATTTCGTGAATCCATCTGGCACCTCCTAGATGAGGTCAAGGTTCTCTGAGCTCCAGGGGTGGGGGTGGGGGTGGGGGTCATCAAAGGCTAAAATGAGGGGATAGAGAAAGAACTTGGTGGTGCCAGAGTCTGAAGAGCCAACTTGGGAAGTCATCTCAGACAGGAGCATAGCCAGCATTTGAGGGCTGCCCGGTCTCTGCTCCTGCCAGCCTTGCCCTTTCACCAGCTTGGCATGTGCTGACCACCCATCAGGAGTCCTGCCTGCCTGTGTCCTAACCTGTCTTTCTTTACCTGAGCAACTCCCCTAAAAAAAGAAAGAAAGAAAAAAAGAACACCTCCAGACACTGGTAAGCACTCTTAGCACCCGTACTGCTCTAGCCTAGCTCCCCAGCCAAGGAGGGACTGGGGGAGGGTCTTAGGGAAAGAAGGTCTTTTTATACTGGGGTCAGACACAACAAGACCAGTTCCAAATCAACATCCACCTCTCTCCTGCCCCCTGTGGGACAGTGATGGTACACACCCCTTCTAGAATCTTTCCTGTCATTCTGAGTGTCTTTGCCTGGGAAAGGTGGGGCTGTTGAGCCACAACTCAGCCTTGGAAAGGACTCTTAGTAACAGAATTTTCCACTAATTGGATTTCTTTTAAAACAGGGGTATCTTATGTGACATCTGCCGCCATAAAGTATTTAGTCCTGTGTTTCTACCCAAGTCTTGGCCCCCTCTTGCTACTCTTTATGCCCGGGGATCTTTTATGCTAGTGTTAAGAGACTAGGTTTAAGTTTAAGTTGTTTAAACATTTCTGTCTGGGTATAAACTTGGCTTTGTGTCAGGGAGCCCTGTTTAAAAGAAGAAGAAGTCGTTTAGTAAGCCGAAGCTGTTAGATAAATGACGTTACAGCTGGCAGTCGGCAATAAAGTAAATAGTCAAAAGATAGCAGGACTCGCTGCTCCTTCAGATCGCAGACAACCTGGAGCTGGACTTTTGTACTTTCTGCTTCGGAAGGCATGTGGTGACTGGGAGTTTGATGCTTTACAGAATGACAGGCTTAACTTTCAGGAGCACTTTCCCGGCTCCTTTGTTTTGCCTGCAGGGGAATGAGGTGGGCAGGCCCGGATCTGACACATGAACTCTGTCCAGGCCGGGGAGTTAAAACCCGGTCCGGCTGGCAAGGACAGTCCTCAGGCTGGGCCCGTGTCAGGGCTCCCTGCAGCCCTGGGCGAGGCTTCTGGACAGACCTCTCTCCTAACACGCCCGGTGCCCTTGGGAAATTCCTTCATCTCTCTGCCTTCGTTTTCTAACCTTTAAAATAAGGTCTTTCCTACTTTAGGCTGGTGTGTGTGTGTGTGTGTGTGTGTGTGTGTGTGTTTACCACACCCCACTGAGCAGGAGTTTGGACATTGGTTAAACGTGGAGAGAGGCGATGTTTGGCTGGCGATCACGCCTTCTAAGCTACCTCCGGGGTTTTCGCCCCGGTCCCGCGGGGAGCTAGCTTTTCGCGGCGACTCCGGGTGTCAGCACTTCAGCTCTTTTAGGTCCTGCCTTCTTTTTGGGAACCGGGTGGGCGGAGAGGAAGGCAGTCCTGCAACGACCAATACTTTCCTCTAGGGGGAGCCGCGCCGCCCGGAGGAGGTGACACGCACTAACTCCGAGTCCTCGCCGGGAAGCGCTTCATCCCGGCTCTCGGAGTGCGCGGCCCGGACGGCGTCTCCGCAGCGGGTCTCGCCCCGGCGGCCCGACCTCGCGCTTCCTCCCGCTGCGGCAGCCCGGGTCCCGGGGGCGGCGGGCCAGGCGCGGCGTGACCCCCGCTGAACCGCGGCCGCAGATTCCCACCCCTCCCGCCCCATCCTCCCTTCCCGTTTCACCCCGCCCCCTCCCTCTCCCCGAGCCTGACAGCCCGGGAGCTGCCAAGCTGGGCGCAGCCATGGGAAGAGGAGGCGGTCCGGGGAGCGGCGGCGGCGGTGGCGGCGGCGGCGGCTGCAGCGGCGGCGGCGGCGGCTGCTGCTGAGCCCGGGCAGCGGCGGGGACCCCGGGCTGCGGCCACTCGGCCCGGAGGCCCCCCGCGCCCTCGGCCCCCGCGCAGATGCGAACCCGCGCTCTCAATCCCGAGGCGAGGCTCCAAGGTACCGGAGGGGGTTCCGGCGTCGGCTTCTCCTTTTCCCCCTGGTGGTGCCAGGGCGCCTGGGAGTGGACCTGGGACGCCAGTTGTTTATGAAAATGGGGCTCCGTCTCCTGTGTGCACAGGGATCGTTTTTCCCGGGCGACTTGGGGTTTGGCTGTGCTCCCCTCCTCCCCGCGAAGTTGTTTTCTGCTGGTGGGTTGCTGTAACCCGATCCACTCTGTGGACGCGTGTGTGTGTGTGTGTGTGTGTGTGTGTGTGTGTGTGTGTGTCTCGGGTGGGGGACAGCCGGGATTTGGGGGCGAGCGGAGGGCCACCCTACGTTGGCACTCGCTCCGACTGGTGCTGGCGGTGCCCGGAGGGGCTCTCTCCACAGATAGTTTTGCTGGAAAAGTTTTGCGGGTGTTTCTGTTTGATATCGTCAGCGAGGCTGGGGCCGGGGCCGGGGCCGGGGCCGGGGCTGGGGCCGGGAGAGGTCCCGGGCGGCGCGGCCGGCCGAGCAGGGGAGTCCACCGGCCACCGGCCGTGCGCATCGACCCCGCGCGCTGCTCCCCAAAGCGCACGGTCCCCGGCGGCGCCGGTGGCGGCTGCACCCAGGCATCGGGGCCCGCGGAGCTGGGGTCAGCAGAGGCAGGGCCACCGTCCCGTGAGCTGGCGCGGGTGGAAATCCTGGCGAGCCGAGCTCCCCCGGCCCCGGACACACGCGTGGTTATGAAATCAAGCATGTTCGGAGTTTGGACAGAAGTGTCCCGGGCGCGAGGGTCCCGGTGAGCGGGGTAGCCGCGTGTCTGGGGCGCTGGTGGTGCTCAGAGGGTGCCTGGCAGTGTCACCCACTTGAGGGTGCGAGGGGAAGTGTATTTGGGGGCGAGCGCTTTATCTGTGACCCGGAGGGGGACGCTTGTTGGCCGGGGCCGGGCGGCAGGGTGCGGGGATTGTGTACCCAAAGGGTGTACGTGTGCGCGTGTGTGCGCCTGGGAGGCGTGTCGGCGCGGGAGCCAGTAAGGTGTGCAGGGGGGAGGAGGCCAGAGAGGTGCCGCCTGCCTGGGGTGACGCCTGGAGACCTTTGAAGGGGCAGGGAAAGGTAACAGGAGGCCTGAGGGCTGGGACGTTGCCGGAGCTCCGGCATAGGATTTAAGTGCCACGGACTTGACAGTTCTAGACCCATTGCCTTTCAGGTGCAGAGGGCTAGAGGTGGCTTCTGGAACTCTCAAGAGACCTGCGAGGGCGGGAGAGGATTCTAGGAAATGTGTGTGTGTGTGGGGGGGGGGGGGGGCAGAACCCTAGAGACCTGAACCCAAGTCAGAGCTGCGGATCTGAATCCCGGGGTGCTGCTGTCCATAGTGAAGGCCAGATGTTCCCGGGTTCCCCCGGGTGTTTACTATTAGGCTCCCTGGCATGTGTGCCCCGGAAGGCACTCACCTTTCCTGGCAGCTGTGGTAGCTCTGTGCCCTGACCAGCTGGTGTTCTAGGCTAGTTTCCACCTGGGTCACCCTCGAAGGCCTTCTCCCTGGGGTACTAACAGATAGATCTTGGAGGTAACTAGTATTTCCAGAAATTAAAATGCTGGCTAGAAACAAAATAAAATGGTTTGGCAGACAGGGTTGTTGGTCCCACCTTTTCTGTGATTGGGGATTCTGTTTCCTTTTGAGAAAAGCAAAGTTCAGTTGTCCCAGATTGGATTTCAAGGGGTCACCAGTTCTGTGTGGTTTCCCTCTGGGCGGACCTGGCGAGCATCATTTGTAGCGGAAGCATGTCCCAGGCCTCATCTCCTTCCCCCCGTACACTTTCTGCTTCACACGGGTCTAAGGAACGTTGGTGAGTCAACAGTCAGCTTTCCTTGTGGAGTAAAGATGTCAAAGTGAAATTGCAGTTTGGGTCTCCTGCATGCCGGGGAGAGCCAGCCCTTAATGGGCCAAGGTGTGAAATGCAAGTCTATCAATGCAATGACAAAGTGCCGGCGTAAGCACATTAGTTTTTTTCCAAACCGAGCACAACTTTGCCGTGTAAATATTTGTTCTAGGCAGAGTTTGGGACTGTGTTTTTGATTATTAGTTTTTAAACAGCAGACTGCACATCATAAACCACTTAAAAATGGATGCACGACGCCTTCCCTGTGCTGTCTGTGGCGCCTGTGTTAACGGATGTTTATGGTGCTTGGTAGCCTATGGGATTGTCATGCTGGGTTTCTCGTTGGCCGAGGACATGATGTTTATAGCATAAAGTAATAAATGGGGCCTGGTGCGGCCTGCTTCTGCCAAGGGCATGAAGCACCCCCACACAGACACATCTTGAAGTTGGTCCAACTTGGCGAGCTTTTCTGGCTATCCGCTGGTGAGCATTGTTAATGTAAAGATAAATCTGAGTGCAGCGACAATACCGCACAGCGATATAGGGAGCTGAGAAAAAGGCGTGGGTTTTATTTTTTGAAATCTGCTAACCCAAAGCTAAAGCTTCCCTGTCATTCCACTGGTAAATTGCACAATTATGGAGATGTGGTTGGCTTTTAGAGAACAATTTTTTAAAAAACATGCCAATGATAAAAGTAACTTCTATTTCTTAGTGTGTTCACGTGTCGATCCAAACCACTTTTCCTTCTTTAAAAACAACAACAACAACAACAACAACAACAACAACAACAACACACACACACACCCTATAATCTCTTTGGTAATCATTTAAATAATATGAGTGTTCAAATCACCTACCCACTTTGTGAATCTTGAATCGGTGAGAATTGAAGCTTGGCAACACAGGGGTCAGCTCTCCACTTGTGGTGTAAACAAGGTAAAATGGGATGGCTTTTTGGCAAGTGATTTTCTTCAACCTGGAACAGTATAATGTAAATAATGTGCCCAATGAAATGGTTGACTGGGCTGATCACCAACTTTAGAGTTAACTCTCTATCACAGGGGTCCTCAAACTACAGCCCGCGGTCTACATGCAAATACAAATATTGTATTTGTTCCTGTTTTTTTGTTTGTTTTTTTTTTTACTTCAAAATAAGATATGTGCAGTGTGCATAGGAATTTGTTCATAGTTTTTTTTAAAACTATAGTCTGGCCCTTCAACGGTCTGAGGGACAGTAAACTGGCCCCCTGTTTAAAAAGTTTGAGGACCCCTGCTCTATCAGGTACATGAATTGCCGATGAGTAACTCTCCCTGTAAATGGGCCAGCCCACCTTTCCTGGGACTAATCGGATGGGAATGTCTCTTCCTCGCCAGCCAGTGCATTCTAGGCGGTTCATTCTCAGAAAGTTCTGACTTGTACTGAATCGACATTTTCTTCCACCCATTGGCCTACTGGTCAGTTGCTGGAGCCACACACAGTGAATCTAACCTCCTCCCTTTAGGTACTGTGTTTGAAAGCAAACACGGTGCTCCTTCTTCCTGAATCCATTTTTGGCTATTCTTGTAGCCTTTCCTCACCCACACGGGGTCCCACCCTTCTCTACCCCGACCACTATGTCCTAGATTCCACATCCTCGCCACTTTCTTGTGTACCGTCTGAAACACAGATGTGAAATCCTTAGTTCTGGACTCTACATCTATGAAGGCAGCTTAATATTTATGGGCTTTCTGAGCCATCTCACTGCACTGTTTGCTAATTTTAAGCCTATAAACACGATAACAACTCACTCTTTTCAGATTATTAATCATCCTTAGTCAAAACATGATGATAATAGTTTCCAAACATTTCTTTGTGCCTGAACTTTTTATAAACCTATGGGAAGTAATACTGCCATGGGCCATTGACTTCTACATGCAATAGAAATAGCTACTTAATTTCTCTCCCTCAAGGACTACCAACCCCCTAAAAACAGATGTAGAATGTTCTGAAGACAAGCGAATTGAAGCCGCATGTTACAAACAGGTAGAACCTACCTTATGAGGTATTCTTTTTTAAAAAATATGTTTTTATTGATTTCAGAGAGGAAAGGAGAAGGAGAGAGATAGAAACATCAATGATGAGAGAAAATCATTGATTGGCTGCCTCCTACACCCCCCACACTGGGGATCGAGCCTGCAACCCTGGCATGTGTGGGAATTGAACCCTGACCTTCTCATTCATAGGCCAACACTCAACCACTGAGCCACACCAGCTGGGCCCAAGGTTCTTTCTTCACATCACATTCCCTCCCGTCAGCATTGACCGGGACCATGGAATAGGATGCTGCTTATCTCGTCATTCATCTGTGTTAACTAGCTGAGTGGGTACATTGTGAATTGAGATAAGTGACACTTGTCCAGGAATTCTGTTTGCCTGTGGATTAGGGCTGGCCCATGCCCTCTGAGGCATCAACCACTGTGAAAGCCTGGGGGTAGGTTGACATTCTGGAAAGGGCATGGAGCAGGCTTTGGAAGCGCAAATCTTGCTTGTCTGATGGGATCTGAATCTGGCTTTGCCATTTACCACCTTCATGATCTCAGCAAATCACTTCAACTCTTGGAGCTTTATCTGCCAGATGGGGGTGGTGATTCTTACTTCACAAGGCTGTTGCTGTTTCAATGAGCCAAACCATGCCTGGCAGCCTGACAGCCTGGCAGCCTGGCAGGTGGGGCACGCAGCAGGAGATGACTCTGCAGCACCTTTTTGAGGGGTTCGGAGAGAGGAAACTTGAAACCTTCACTCATAGAAGATCCGCTTGATACCACCTGCTATTTCCTCCCCTCCTTCTTTCCCAGTAAACTAAAGTTACGGCCTCAGTGAGTCCCAACTGCTTCTTTTTTTTTTTTAATCTTTCTTTTTTTAAATATATTTTATTGATTTTTTACAGAGAGGAAGGGAGAGCGATAGAGAGAAACAGATGAGAGAGAAACATCGATCAGCTGCCTCCTGCACATCTCCTACTGGGGATGTGCCCGCAACCAAGGTACATGCCCTTGACCGGAATCGAACCCGGGACCCTTCAGTCCGCAGGCCGACGCTCTATCCACTGAGCCAAACCGGTTTCCGCCCAGCTGCTTCTTTTGTTTGAGTTACGAGGACCCCAATATCAGAGCCCGCCTGCTTGTGCACTAGCCCAAAGAAATGCCTGAGCAGGAGTTTGCAGGATGGAGAGAGAAACAGCTTACTATTGAATAGACCAACCCAGAGGCAGGGAGCCCGATGACATGTAGGTTACAGATTAGGGCTAAGTCACAGGACATGTGGGTTAGGGGTTCTGGGTCCTACAGGAAACTTACTAGTCAGAGGTGAGGTAAGGATCATGAATCTTTTCCTCAGGTCTTGAGGACAGTTCTGACCTCTGTTCCAACACCCCTGTGGGAAAGTAGCCAGGGGTTCATTTCTCCTGAAACAACTTCGGTCAAGATGTGATCTTTCGCCTGCAGAGGTCTGGACCTGTGACCAGCAGTCAGGTCTGGGCTGTTCTGCTGCCTGAGGGGTTGCTGATTATTGGGGCAAAGGCTAGGTCTTGAGGAGAGAGAGAGAGAGAGAGAGAGAGAGAGAGAGAGAGAGAGAGAGAGAGAGAGAGAGAGAATGAATGAATTTCTAGAGCTAGGACTTAAGCTACATTTAACCGTAGTCCTAAGGACCCTCCGTTTCACTGGAACTGTTGAAATTTCGCTCCTTCAGAAGGGGGCTGCTGTCCGGAGATGAGTTGCTTGTGATGTCTCCGCCAGGCTGCCCAGACCACTGCCACACAACAGCCGTGACAGGTTGTTTATTGGTGCCTTATGAAGTTCGGATTTAAGAATCAATACAAAAGCCATTCCTGGGTACACATATTTGTAAGAGAGATTTCTATTTGCCGGTGTTGGGAGACCCTCCTTAGACAAGGTGGGACTTTGGTAAGTTAAGGGACAATCGAATGTCGGCCAGTTGGGGTGATGGGGGTTGTGACAAAAGGCCTTTCTTGGTAAAGGGCAGCCTGTGACGATGTGACATAAGAACGGAGTCCCCAGAGGAGTGCACACCAAAGCCTACACATGTTTTGGTCCCTATTAGAGTAACCTTCCCCCATCTAGGTCATGCTATCATATGAGCTTGTTTTCTTTTCTTCACAGCACTTATCACTGTCTAATATTATCTTGTTTATTAATTTGTTTTCCTGGGTTGTTTGTGTGTGTGCATGTGTCCATGTCCACTGACAGAAATGTAAGCTTCCTAAAAGTAAGGACCTTTTCTGTTTTGTTCACTTTACATCCTATAGAAAATCCTTAGTAGGTTCTGGTTGAATGAATGCATGCATGCATTTGAGAATGGAAATTTCTGTTAGCATTTTTCCAAACATTTGCTTTCATTCCACACATCCCAATATGTGTGGCTTTCGAGTGTGTCAGTTCCCAGTGTATTTATAATTTGGTGCGATTTCTTCACAGTATGGAGTGAGGAGCTCTTTCCAGGAACTGAAAAGTAATCCAGGGCACCCATGATCTCCCCCAGCCCATGACCGTGAACTGACACATTCAGTAGGCCCTTCTCTCCATCAGCACATATAGTCAGGAGTGATGTCTTGGTCTGAATTTCTCCCAGAAGCAGACCACGACATAAGGATTCAGGTAAAATTTCATTTGGGAAAGTGAAATGAGGCAGGGCAAGGAGCCACTCACGTGAGCATTGTCAAGCAAGTTACAGCCCTTAAGAAAAGATCAGTGATCTTTTTGAAGAGAGTTTGGGAGCCCAGGCCAAACACACAGCTTGGAGTCCTCTCACCCAAGGTCGAAAGAGTTTGAATATTTACCCACCAACTTTCCTCAGTCAGTAATTACTGGGCGCTAATGCTGGGCAGAGCAAAGCAGTCTTGGGATGCTAAAGGGAGCCTGCAGCCAAAGTGACGCGGGTGCTGGCGGTTAGAAATTAGTCAGTGTGAGGTTGTAGCGGGAGGGGATATGGTTGGGGAAGGGACAGGCTACTTGCACTGGACTCACTTCATACTTACAGAAAAGTTATAAAGATGTAGAGTTCCTTGACGAGCTTTCCCCTAACATTAACATCCCTCACCATGGTGTACTTGTCCAAATGAAGAAACCGACATTCGTACACTATAAATGAAATTCCAGATTTTATTCAGAGTTTCTGTGTTTCCACGAATGCCTTTTTTTTCTGTCCCAGGATTCAATCCAGAATATCACATTGCATTTAATTTTACAGTTTTTAACCATTATGCGTATACCTTTATTTGGACCCTCTCCTATGTTCAATTAACTAGTCTTTGTCACTAGATAGTAAGTTCTATGAAAAGACGGTGATATTGACATCCAGCATCATGTTGCACACAGCCTGTGTTCTCAAAGAAAAAAACAGTAAGAACAAAACGTATTCAGTAGACTTACGTGTAGCTGAGCCTCCATCAGTTAGCTAAGAACTACTCATAGCAGTGTGATGACTTAGAAGAACTTGGACTTTGAACATGTGTCCTAAACATCAAACGTGAAGCAGGACCCACTAAGTCACACACAGCCCAGTGCCTTCGATGTGCCTGGCATTGTCTGTGCAGGTCACAGCTAGTCCTGCTGTGAGTCACATGGCCGTGGGGACCTCAGAAGGATGGAATGAGACTCAGGGATTTTAGGCACTTGCCCAGGGATTCATAGGTGGTGAATGACACAGCAGAGGTTACAACTTGGTTTCTGACAACTTTGGAGCCTGTACTCTTAACACTAGTCAGTTACTCCTGCTCTTCTCCGCTTGCCCAGCCCCTATCCTTGGTGCTATGTGGCTAGGCCTGCAGTCTCTGACAAATCTGTATTATCAAACCGCAACAGACGTGGGCGCCTGGTATACTTCACGTGAGCTGGATGAAGTTAACCTTGAATCTGTGGATTGTTTTCAAGGCCTACCTCACATTGGTCAAACCTGCTATCTTGGTATCCAAAGACATGGACCACAAAGAACTTCAGAAAATCGCCCATCTGCGAAGAATAAAGTTTTGACACCAGGTTAATAACACGCTTGGAAGCAAGCAGCTCTAAAGAGCAGGACGTTGATGTTGTATAAGAATTCATGTATTTTATAATCTGCTTGAGTTTGGATTGTTGGCCTCCATTTTTCAGTCTTTCCATAGTTACCGGTTTTTGGTGGGCTTTGTTTTTTAAATGCCACACGAGGGCTATGGAATATGTAATGAAATCTTTGACTAATCTTTATACTTGCAGTAGCCCACAGGAAAATTACCCTTGGTCGCCTTGGCACTCGGGGAACGAAACTCGAAAGAAGAAATTCTTCTCAATCATTTGAGCTTTGACTCTGGGATGATAAGCAGCATGGATATGCGGGCTGACCAGCGCTGAAATTCCTCTAACCTCTAATTCTAAATTGAGAAAAGACGAGGCTTTAAGGCCTCTTGTTTATCTTTGCTTTGATTACAAGTTGTGGGGAGCCTAGAGTTAGTATCTAATAACGCAATCTATGTGAAACACACATTATTGGCTCAGAATGAGATCTACGGAGATACAAAAGGACAATCATGTAAAAATGGTCTTTTATTTTTTCCTTAGAAGAAACAAGCCAGGATTGACTGAAAGGCATTCCCTTCAGACTCTAACATTTAGAGCATTGCATGTTTTTAAAAGGAGAAACAAGATTTCCTTGTAGAACATATGTATGACACTGTTTACTTAAATGGCTATATTAAGTAGACATGGTTTTAAAGCACGACCTTTGACCCTTTGTACTTGGGATTACAGGCACAATCTGTTAGTGCAGATTTGTAAACTGTGCTCCAGCAAGACCCCTCGGGCCCTGGGGTGTCCAGAGGAGAGGCCCAGCTGACAGCACTGCCTCCTCCACCCTCTCCTCTCCTGCAAAAGGCTCTGCTTCTGAGAGAGTTACGTTGAAGGAACAGCCACTCTTAAGCAACCAACGAAGGTGCTTAAACCTGCTATCTATTTCCTTATGTCACAGAGACTACTTTCTGACCGCCTCTCTTCAGGAAGCCCTCAGATTTCTAGAGGGAAAAGCACGTTCTGTGTCCAAGTTCGGATTTACTTTCCTAACTGCTCGAAGGACTGTGTATTATCTACTTAGTGGGCTCTCAATAAACAGGTTGCTTCACTAATTACTGTTATGTGGACAAAGTTTAGGGAGTGCTTATTATGACTAGGGGCTATACCAAGCTCTTTTTCATGCTATATTATTAAATCCCACACAAGATTCCTGGGATTTACCTCATTGTACATTTGGCGAAACTATGACATGAGGAGGTTAAATAATTATAAAAAGCCCCTCAGTAGGTAAGTAATGCAGTCCAGATTAAAACACAGATATTCTGCCTGGCCAGGATTGCTCAGTGGTTGAGCATCAACCCATGAACCAGGAGGGCATATGCCTGGGTTGTGGGCTCGATCCCCTGTGAAGGGCATGCAGGAGGCAGCCCACCTATGATGTTTATCTCCCAGCAATGTTTCTATCTCTCTATCACTCTCTTTCCCTCTAAAATACAACAAAAACATATTAAAAACAAATAAATAAGACACAGATCTTCCTAATTCCAAATGTGTCCATCTCTCCTGCTTCTCACTACTGCCCATGGGGTGCTTTTAAAAACATGTCCACAAATTCTTTGGTATTCCTTCCTTCGAGAGGTTAAATCCAAATTCCCTCCCCTGGAGAGTGGGCTGGACTGAGTGACTCGTTGCTAATGAACAGAGGAAAGCAGAAGCGAAGATGTGCAACTTCGGAGACTAGGTCACTCGAAGGCACTGTGGCCTCTGTCTGGGTTGCTCTCTTTTGGATCCTTCGCTCTAGAGAAAACCGACTGCCATGTATTGAGCGGCACTTCGAAGAGGCCCATGTGGAAAGGAAATGAGGGAGTCCCCCCTCCGTGTGGTAGGAAGAACTCAGGCCCCCAGTCCCACAGCCACTGTCAAACTGAAGCCTGTTGACAGCCACCATAACAGTGACCTTGGAGGTAGAGCCTTCCGCAGTCCAACATCAGAATGGCTACAGACCCTCCCACCAAAGCTTGTCTGCAAGCTCATGAAAAACCCTGAGCCACAGACACCCAGCTAAGCCTCCTCCGGCCCCTGCACTCACACTGGAAGACAATAAATGTTTGTTGTTTTAAACTTACGTTTGGGGTTAATTTGTTATGCAGCAGAAGATGACTAAGGTAGCCTAATACCTTGATCATTTTTTAAAAAGAAAATTGTCGTAATGTTATTATATCTCAAATAGAGGCCTGGTGCACGAAACTCATGCATTCGGTGTGTGTGGGGGGATGGTCCCTCAGCGCAGACTGTGCCCTCTTGCAGTCTGGGAGCCCTGAGATTGATTGACTGCCCCACAGAGGGAGGCCCCGCCCACCCACCACAGCCCGCTGGTCGGTGACCTGGGCCTCCCTCTTTGGGGCGATGATGGAGCCCCTCCGACCAATTGCATCACACCCACCTTGGCTGGCCACCTGGTGCCAGTGGGTGTCATAGCATGGTCATCCAGATGGTTGTTCCACTGTTTGGCCATTCGGTCGATATGCATATTATGCTTTTATTATTATAGATTTTGAAATATTCATACAGCAAGGAAAAAATTTCCAGAGAAAAACATGCTGCTGAATGTAAGCAGTAAATATTAATGCCCAATTAACATAACAGTATAAAGACTTCTCTGGGATTTGGGACTTTCTAATTCTAAGGACAACGGCTTTAAAAATCCATGATTTACAAAGGAAGGATATGAATAATAACCACGTTGCTGAAGATAGTATTTTGAACTTTTAAAAAAATCCTCGAGGGGAAACTCAGGAAGTATTCTGTTTGGTAGGTTATCGCTCACGATCTTAAACGATCGGGGAGCTTGTACTTTACATGATTTAGATGTACTTCCCTAGCAATTTTACTCAGCTTTTGCAGGGGGTCCTGAGAGCTCGCAGGTCAAGCCATTTCCTGGTTTGCTCTGCCCGACAAAAGGCATTAACTCCACTTTATGGCCACTGGCAGTTTAATAAGTGACTTAGACTTTGATTCATATCTTTTAAGCTTAAGCCCAAGACTTTGTAGAAGATATTGGGATATAGCACCATAATGTTAATTTAAGGATGGACTCTGAAAGCTGGAGAGATATTTAAAGTATAAATGTAAAGGACATACTGAGGTACTGAATTGGGGTCACTTTAAATCCTTATAGAAGATCCTAGGTGACTTGCCTTTGTAAAAAAAAAAATATGTGAAAGTGATTTTTTTCTTATGTATTTACAAAGGGATTTACATGAGTTAAGGGATTCATTTATGAAACGGATATGGCTAGTTCTTGCGTGGTATACACAGAGATGCTGTTTTCCTTGCTCAAATCGAAGAACCCAGATCAGGCCCTCCCAGTTCTCCTTTCAGTGTTTTCCCCTCCATGCAGCTTGTACCCTGAGTTCTCAAAACTACCTTTCATATTGAACTGGGCTTCTTCGTGTCTCTTGATCTTGATTCATGGTTTGTGCTGTTGGGGAGGATAAAGATGAGTATTGATAGCCGGAGTATAAAGATCCATCATTACCATGATTCATTCATTCACTCACTCACTCACTCACTCACTCACTCACTCACTCACTTATTAATTCAATTGACAGTTTGCCCAGCAGAGCATTGGTCTAGTTGCTGGGTTACTATGATAAGCGATTTAGAACTAGCTTCTGCCTTATGGGAGTTTGTGGTCCAGGGTGGAGAAAGACATTAACCAAGTATAATTAAGAACTGTTGTGAAATAAAGAGTCGTGTGAAATAAAGTTATAAGGGGGCCTCATCCAGGTTGGAGCTTGGTGGAGAGGGAAGGCGTTCCAAAAGAGATATATAAAGTCTTCAGAAGTAAAGTGGGAGGGAGAAGGAAGAGCAGTCTGGGCAGAGGGAAGGGGAGCCAGGAGGTCCCCAGTGCTTTTGAGAGCTGAGAACAAGCAGTGGTCAGAGTTCAGAGAGTGAGGAGGGCCATTATCTGAGAAGAGTCCAGAGAAGCAGGAGAGGCTATATCTTACACAGTGTTGCAGCCTGAGTTACAGTCTTTATCGTAAGAGCAATAGAAAACCTTGAAAGTTTTAAAGCAAGGGAGTGACATAGCCAGGTCTGCATTTTAAGCAGCTCACCTGGCTCTATTCTGAAAACTGGATGGAGGAGGGAGAGTTATTTAGGGAGATGGATTATGAGTCTGTTGTGAGCCAGAGATATTGGTCACTTGGACCAGGGTAGTGGTGATAGAGAGAAATGAATGGATTTACTATTATGTATGGTAATAGATTTACCATTTATTTATGAAGTAAAGTTGATTGGACTTAGTGCTGACTTGGACATGACTGGGTGAGGGGTACCGCAGGTAACTCCCAGGTATTGGGTTAAAGTGAATGTGGAATACTGGAGGGTGGCCAGGTACAGGTTGGGAGAAAGTAGTTTAGTTGGTGACAGTTTGAATTGGAGGCCTTTTTTAAGACATCCACAAGGAAATGCAGTGCTGTCTTGGGTCCTAGATCAGAGGAGATAAGAAATTGGAAGTCAGTGCCTTCCACACAGATAAGTGCGATCACAGACAGGGTGAAAATGAAGTGAGAATGGAAAGCACAGGTCTGAGCCACAGGGAACTCCAACATTTAGAAGCAAAGTGGAGGAGGCGACAAATAAGAGTGAAAAATGGGACAGAGTAGATGCTAAACTGTCATCTCAGAGGCCAAGGAGCCTAATGTATAAAGCCTTGTTATGGTTTATTAATTCATCAAAGGAAAACTTTTTTTTTTATATCCTCCACAGTACAGCAATGTGCTGGAGGTTGGGCCCATGGTGGGCATTTAGTAATTAGTAATCGATGGATTTATTCTATATTTGATAAAAATTTTGGAAGGCTTGGTTTGATAATACAGGTTTTAGAGGGCAACATTATTGCTGATGCACATTGAGTGGGAAATATGATACCTTTTAAAATCCAGCAAATAGAAAAATGAATCAACATGAGTCAGATTCATTGATGGAACTGTGCCACCATCAAGCACTAAAATATTAGTGGTGATGTCACTAGAAAATATCCCACTCTGAGAACACCCATAGGCAGTAAGACAACGGTCTCAGTGTGTTCTCTGCTTGGGAAGGACTTCGTGATCCAGTAATTATGGTAGTTTAAAATCTTTTTAGTTTATAAATTTGACATGACTCTGCTTTTCTGTTTCCTCCAGTCTCTGGTGGTGAGTTTTCTGAAAATATTCTTTTTTTTAAATATATATTTTATTGATATTTTACAGACAGGAAAGGAGAGGGATAGAGAGTTAGAAACATCCATGAGAGAGAAACATTGATCAGCTGCCTCCTGCACACCCCCTACTGGGGATGTGCCCGCAACCAAGGTACATGCCCTTGACTGGAATCGAACCCAGGACTCTTCAGTCTGCAGGCCGACGCTCTATCCACTGAGCCAAACCAGTCAGGGCTGAAAATATTCTTGATTTTTCATGATTTTTTTTTTTTTTGCCCATAAAGGGTTTGAAGGCTAAGGTTGGGTCACATAATAATTATAAAAATTACAGAATTAACAGATTTATGTTGTTTATACTTCTAAATGCGAGAGAACAGGGAACTGTCTGCACATTGTATAAGATAAAATTAAAAATAAAAATGAATTCAAGCTTGAAAGACGAGGTCACTACCTAATTTTAAGATGCAAGCATAACCTCTGACTTCTATACATTCCTTCAGTAGTACTACAATGATGGAAAATAGAAAAAGCGCAGCATTTCTAAGGAATCACAGACATTTGGACCATAATTATTTGTTCCTGTTTTGTTTTTGGAGAGCTTTTATTTTTTTTTAAGACAATCGGCTTAAGGATGTTTTTGGGCACTACAATTTGTGACAATCAAAACAGTCTTCTAATGGGTCCACAGCACTCGATTTCTCCTGATTTTAATCACAGCGGAAGACTTAGGCAGGTACAGTGGGGCCTTGACTTACGAGTTTAATTCGTTCAGAGACCGAGCTCGTTAAGGAGCTAGTTAAGGAGCTCGTTAACTCAAATTACTCTATCAACTCAATGCAAAAAATCAGCTGAAGGACAGCTGGTATCTCAAAAAACTCGTTAGTTGGGACACTCCTAAGTCAAGGCCCCACTGTATCAGGAGATACTGCCTATGTAGCTCTGGATTTGAAAATGTACTTCAGTCCAATCAGCATTTACTCTGATGTCACACAGAGTTCTGAACAGAGAGGGTCTGGCTTAAGCTCAGGGTGCATTACTGAAAGGAGAAAATTTTTGTATATTGGTTTGTTTTAATGTACATTAAGGGCCTTATCTACACTAATAAAAGAGAAAAATGGTAATTGGCGTACGAGCTACCCTTTTCATTGGCTAATCAGGGCTATATGCAAATTAACTGCCAACTAAGATTGGCAGTTAACTGCCAACAAGATGGCGGTTAATTTGCATATGTAGGCACAATGCAGGGAGGCGAAAGGGAAAGCAGGAAGAAGCCCCCTGCCACTGACAGTGATCAGAAACCCAGGGGGGAGCTAAGAGCTGGGGGGCAGGGCAAAGGCGGCCGCAGGGCCGTCTTTGCCCTGCCCCCCAGCCATGATCGGAGAATCAGGTGCCTTTTCCGCCCTGGCCAGTGATAGCAGGAAGTAGGGGTGGAGCCAGCGATGGGAGCTGGGCACGGTCGAAGCTGGCAGTCCCAGGAGCTAGGGGTCCCTTGCCTGGGCCTAAAGCGAAGCCCACGATCGTGGGGCCACTGCAGCTGTGGGTCCCCACTGCCCGGGCCGGACGCCTAGGCCAGAGGCGTCAGGCCTGGGCAAGGGGCCGATCCTGCGATTGGAGGGTGATGGGGGTCAACGCCTGAGGGCTCCCAGTATGTGAGAGGGGGCAGGCTGGGCTGAGGGACACTCTCCCCCCCCCCCCACACACACACCCAGTGCACGAATTTCGTGCACCGGGCCCCTAGTTAAGCTATAATTGGCAATAACCTTGTGTAAGCTTAAGATCACCATGGTGATATGATATGTGTATACATTGTAAAGTGATCACCACATTAAGGTTAGTTAACACAACCGTCACCTGTCATAGTCGTGTGTGTGTGTGTGTGTGTGTGTGTGTGTGTGTGTGTGTAGAACATTTAAGATCTTCTCTACCAGAACATTTCTAGTAGACAATACAGTATTAAACTAACGGAAGCTTTCCCCTCAACAGCGTAAAAGGAACAGGCAACTCTTTGATACGCTCATCACCGGTTTGAGATGGGCCCTTGTGACCGGTTTGCTGTGCCCTCACTTACTGTCAACAGTGACCTTAGTGAACCTCCCCTTAGATAGCTGAGACCTCAGTGTGTGTTTCCTCTGAATTGGTCCTAGTCACTGACATTTCTCTGTTTGGCATTGATTTTTGAGCTTTCATGGAACTTTAGTCCTAATTTACACAGAGTAGAACTTAGAAAATCCTACAGTCATCCATTGAGCAAGTTCTTATTGAGGTGCGCCTCACCTCTCTGGTAAGGGAGGGACTGACAAGTCCTTTGCCTTCGTGGAGTGTCTGGTCCGATGTCAATGTTGCATGATGGTCACTGGATTTAGGAAAAGGGGACTCTAGCATTGAAAACTAATACTTCTGCTGGGGAAGTATTTGAAATATTTACAAACTACATATATCGAAACCTAAAACTCTAGTTCATTGGCAAAAAGGTAGCACTTAAATTAAGAGTTTCGTTCACAGGGTGTTGGGTTAAGTGTGTACGTCGTCTCCTGCTAGCTGCAGGCTGCTTTAATCTTCGACCGC
This sequence comes from Myotis daubentonii, assembly GCF_963259705.1. Lineage (NCBI taxonomy): Eukaryota > Metazoa > Chordata > Mammalia > Chiroptera > Vespertilionidae > Myotis > Myotis daubentonii. The sequence continues at coordinate 107,369,134 of NC_081843.1, read as the reverse complement.
CCTTTCTTAATAGGTTAGGCCAGGTAAGGCCAGGTTTCCAAATCGGGCTACACATTAGAATCACCTGAAAGCTTACCAAATAATCAGAATTGCCCTTGCAGGAGGGGACAAGCAGGCACATTTTCAAAGCTTCCAGGTGGTTCTTTTTTCTTTTTGTTTTTGAAGCCAGGGCTGAAACTGACTGGAGGAGGTCCCATATGAAAATGCAGAGGTGAGTTTTTCTCTGCACATGGGTACAGAGCTTACTTATTTATTAAATTAGTAGCCAACATTTGGAAAAAAAAAGATTTTCAGTTTCTCTTGAAAAAAAAAATGGAAAGATTGGGCAACAATTGGGCTTTCATTTGTGAGTGGCAAAAATTCAACAAAGTAAACCACAGTTTCTGCCGGGACCACTTCATTCATTGGTGTTACCTTCCTGGCTCTTGATGGCCTTTTCATTTGTGAAACTGAACTAGATGGTCTTAAAAGTCTCAAAAGTATTTGAATTGCTGGTTTCCAAGGCCAGAAAACCGATGGCAAACAAATGACACCTTGATCTATAAACTAATTGTTATATGAAATCAAAGGGGACTTAATCTTTGAGGATGGAAAATCCCAGGTCAGGTGGAGGGGAGATAGCAAACCCCCTGCCCCCCATGCTACTTGTGTGTGTGTGTGAGGGGGGGGTGGAGGATTAGAGGGAGAAGACAGCAGACGATTAATTCATTTTCCGGGGATTTTTAATGAAGCTCCCCTCCCCTTTTGCATTCTTTCCTGTTTGGGAGCTGGGTCATTAGTTGGGATGTGCCTGGCTTTCCCCAGGGAGTGAAGAGGCCATTGTCAGGGCTTTGTTCACTTCTTCCTGTGCTATGTGCTGTGCGGAAGGCTCCTCAGGTTCTGGCCCTCCTTCCCCCTCCATGTGGCTTCCTGCTGTGTGTCTGCCTGAGAGCATGTACCTGTGAGGAGGGGGCGGGGTCTGCTCTGTGTGGCTAATTGGCAGCTGCCTGGCGTGAGATTTAATGGGCGTATTTGAATTAATAGGATTTTGCTTTATGCAGGTTGAAAACTATGTACTTGATTTGTGTAGGGCCTCTTGCTCAGGTGGATAGTCCTTAAATAGTTTTTTTTTCTATTAAAAAAAATCTACACTATCAACCTGATTATATGCGCTATATAGGATGACAATACGAAACATAAGTTATGAGCACTTTAAGCGCCCAGGCTGTTCCAGGTGCTTAACATAAATATCCCATTTGTTCCTGACAGCCATCCTATGAACTTAGGTGGTGTTATCATTCCAGGCCAGCAGGGGAGAGCAGTTGAGGGCAACCACGCCTGCAGGGGAGGGCAGTTGGGGGTGATTGGGCCAGCAGGAGAGCAGTTAGGCATTGATCAGGCTGGCAGGGGAGTGTTTAAGGGGCAGTCAGGCAGGCAGGCAGGCAGGCAAGCAAGCAAGCAAGCAAGCAAGCAAGCGAGAGGTTGGGAGCCAGCAGTCTCGGTGCGGATCGACTGTCTTTTCTGGGGAAGCCACGTCTCATCTTTGTGGCTGAGAGGTTGCTTACCTGTGGCTCAGCCTCCACAATAAGTCACACGAAGTGACTGTCTTTGCACAGCTCATGCCAACTGGTCAGGAAAAGATTTTTGGGAAGCAAGGGGGGTGAGGGCACAGTATCTCTTGTCTGTTAAGTAATTTAAATTATGAATTGAGCCTGTCAGTCATCGTTTTATGTGTGGTTGTGTGCTTGTCGTAATTGTCTGGATGCTATGGCAAAAATAGCTGCCTTTAAAAAAAAAGAGTGAGAACAGGGGTCTACACTCTTCTTAGGTTCCTGTCCCTGCGTGCATATGTACACCTGTGTGTACGCCTATGCATACCTATGTGTGTGTGTGTATGTGAATTTTTATAGGTGGTTTGTGTGCATGCTTACTAACACTCATGCTCTGCACAATTACCGCAGCATATTCAACCATGACAGCAGTTAGAAAACAGCCAAGAAATTATAATTGTCCCCAGTAAATACTTTTGCTGCCCAAGAAACTTTTTTGTTTTTCATATTGTGGGATAAAAATAAACATTTGTTTTAAAACAGCTTTCTCATAAAGTTCCCTGGTTGGCACATATAAAACCAAAGTTTATTAACTTTTAATCTTATGGAGTTAGTGAGGGATAAACGCTCTGAGCTCTGTAATCTCTCCTGCTCTCTTTAAAGGTTTGTGAAAAAGAAACTGAGGAGTTTTTATTTTTTAAATTAGTATGTATTGGGGGTGGTGGTGGTGGTATTAGTTTCAGGATAATTTCAAGTCTTTTAAGGGTTGCTTATTACTACAAGTTTTAACTATTGTTCAAATTCAGTTAATGCAAATTTCTGCTTTGAGGAGAGGGTTTTTACTGCCAACCTCTTTAGTAAGTTCTAACTCAAAAGGAAATGATGCCAAACTAGAGAAGCTATATAAATCATTTCCCTCAATACATGTTTTCTGGCAGTAATAAATTCGGCTTTTGACTACGTCAAACATAATAATGAGTTACCTGCTTGTTTATACTTCGGTTCCAAGAGCTAAATGCTCCTTTTTGTTATCCCGTGTTTCAGGCAAAGGTTTTCATTCAGCTTTGCTCCCTGATGTGAAATGCTAGACAGGGAGATCTGCAGTATAATCATGAGAAATTTCACTTGGTTTCATTTATTAGAGCCTGTAAGCAAGGAAAGAAGAAATGGAAAGACCAGGAGTGTGACACGGGCACAGCGACCTGAATGGGCTATTTCTTTGTTTGCTAGCAGGCTAGAAACTTGATAAGTTATCTTAGCACAATAATGATGTCCTAGCTTTCTGAAGTTCACACTACTCTATACCTCCCACTCTGAGATGGACAGCATGAGAAGTGGACTGATCATGGGCTTTAGGCCTCCATTCAAATCCTGCTCTTACATGTTCTAGCCATGTGTTGTATGAACTGAATGTGTGTGTTCCCCTCAAAATTATGTGTTGAAGCTCTAACCCCTATTGTGACTGGGTTTGGGAATAGGACCTGTGTGGAGGTGATAGAGATTCAACGAGGGTCTAAGTGTGGGGCCCTAATTCAACAGGGCTAGTGAATTTATAAGAAGAGGAAGAGACACCAGAACTCTCTTTCTGACATGTGAAAACATAGTGAGAAGGCGGTTGCCTGCAAGACAGGAAGAGAACCCTCACCAGCAACAGGTTTGGCTGGCACCCTGATCTTGGACTTCAGCCTTCAGAACTGTGAGAAATATCTTTCCGTTGTTTAAGCCACTCAGTCTGTGGTGTTTCGGTATGGCAGCCTGAGCAGACTAGTATAGCGCAGAACTAAGTTACTTAAATTTACTAGAGGTAGTAAATTACTTAAAATTACAAACCCTGACCACCATTTACTCTAGCCATATAAGCTTTTTCATCAACCTGCAAAATGGTTTTGTTGTGAGTTTTATTTTTAATTTTTATATTTTTAAATCTTTACGGTTGAGAGTGTTACATAGATCCTCTTCCCCACCCCCCACCCCCATTAACCTCTTCCAGCCCGTGTTGTGAGTTTTAAATAAAATTGCACATATACTTGTGCATCATGGTGCTGAGCCATAGAAGGCACTTAAACTTGGTTTTGTTTCCAGGAAGTTTGGAACGGATCTTAATTGTGCAAACAGTTTGCAACGGCTTCACCCTGCTGTTGGAATAGTCCTATGACTGGCGCAATAATTTTGCATGTTAAACTTAGATTTTTATCTGCAGGTTGTTGAATCCGCAAACACCATTGACCAGCCTAAAAGGAATAAAAAGTTTTTCCTATGGTTAATAGTCGATAGATTCCTAGGGAATCTGGAAGAAACCAACTGTTTAAGAATGAAGCTACATTAATGATAATCATTTGAGTGCCTGTCAGTAAGGAAATAATTATCTTTTATTATTTATTAATAAAAACCAACTGGCATAATTAGGCTTTGGTGAGTTTTCTTCAATGGCCTTCTAGTACCTCATTCAGTATCACTTAAGAGGCACAAAAAGGCATCTGTGCTTTCAAATAGATCCCAAGGTCTACAGCAGCCCCCCCTCCACCTTGGCTCATGCAGGCCCTCACCAAGGAGGATGCAGCTGGGTCTTGTGATCACGAATGGGGGTGGGGGACAAACTTTGCTTGGCCAAGTTTTGCCCTCTCCCCTACCCTCCCTGTTGACCACATTGGGCCAGAGCGACCATTTCCTAAGCTCAGACCTCCTTATTTTATGCACAAAATTCTTGACTGGCTCCCAGTGCCCTATAGAATAAGTCTTTGCCAGTGGCCCCATTCATCATCTTGCGGTGGTAAGACTCTGTGCTCCCTACTGTGTCCCCGTTACATAATGACCAGCAGTGCCATTGTCATTTCCTTAGGGAGACCTTGCCTGGCCACCCTTGACTGGCTCTATGTTTATATGTACAGTTGTTTTTTTTTTTTTATCACATTGTCTTCTTCCCAATAGTTCGTCAGCACCGTGAGGGCGGGCCTGTGTGTGTTTGGGCTGCAACTCTACCTCCAGCACCTAGCTCAGAGGGAAAGAATGGCATGAAGGTTTACCCAGGGAGAGGAAGGGAGTATCTACCCTTAGAGGAGCATGTGGTGCTAGCAGGAGAGACTAGGGGCACCTCGTTGAGAAGAATGGAAAAGCAGAGGGAATGAGTGTTACCTCCTTTAAGATTGTCTCCAAGTCAGATACCTAAGAGGTGACAGAAGTAATCCCTAAGGTGTGCAGGTCCTGCCAGAGGCATGGTGCTGGGGACCAAGAGCTGCTTCTTAAGAAGCAAATTGGGCCGAAACCGGTTTGGCTCAGTGGATAGAGCGTCGGCTTGCGGACTGAAAGGTCCCGGGTTCGATTCCGGTCAAGGGCATGTACCTGGGTTGCGGGCACATCCCCAGTGGGGAGTGTGCAGGAGGCAGCTGATCGATGTTTCTCTCTCATCGATGTTTCTAACTCTCTATCTCTCTCCCTTCCTCTCTGTAAAAAATCAATAAAATATATTTAAAAAAAAAAAAGAAGAAGCAAATTGGGATGAAACTGTTCAGGACCACACACTGGAAATAGGGTCTTAGAAATGAATGTCAAATATAATGTTCCCATTTCCAACCAGCTATGGACACTGGCTTGAGCAATGAAACTGGAAGTACTCTGTATAGAACTGGGAAGTCCTACTTGAATGGCTGGGTTTTTCTCGTTGTCTGCTTTGGTCATAACAATAACTCAGGCTCTCTGGAAGTGAGTGAGGAGTTCCATTGCTCAGTATGATCATGCTAATGATGAAATAATTTCTTATTGAAATAACTTATTATTTAAATTAAGTGTAATAGTACTTGTTTGGGATGTTTTGTTTTTAGTTTTGCATCAAAAAAGATGTAATGGGAGAAAAATATTAGATCTTAATAATTAATTCAGATATAGACTGACACTTTGTCAAACTATGTCAGTTAATTATTTTTCCACACAGGAAATCTATTTTCAAGTAGGTAATGGGTTTACCCAAATGTTTGCTTTATGGAAGGTTACAGCCATTCCTCATTATTGGTTCTTCTTTTGTCTCTGCCTTGTTATGGTTATAAGACTGAGTACTTGGTTTTAGATATGATGGCAATGTGTGTGTGTGTGTGTGCATGTTTGAGAACACACATGTATACATAGGGAGATCCTCAAATCCAGAAATGATGGGAGGTGGAAATATCAGCACTGCCTTGCATGATTTTATGTTGAAGAAGTATATCTTCACCTTAAAATGCATCACTGAAATGGAAACTAGAATGTGTATGGGGAGGGCGGGTGGGAAGGTAATGTATATATGTAAAAGCCTAAGCAACTGGCCTCTGGCCGACCGGCCAACCAGCCGGTACCTATGATGTGCACTGACCGCCAGGGGGAGATGCTCAATGCAGGAGCAGAAACCACAGGCATGGAAACATGAAACAGACTGATTAATCTCAGGGGAGGGGAGGAGGGTGCGAAGAGATTAACCAAAGATCTTATATGCATACAGATGTGTGCACCGGTGGGGTCTCTTGGTCTGGCCTGTGGGGATCGAGCCAAAACCGGCTCTCTGACATCCCCCGAGGAGTCCTGGATTGCGAGTACTTGAGGCCTTAATGGGAATTGGCACATCCTTTTAACTCAAACCATTGAAAAACAAATTGCCAGAAAATAGTTAATGATAGCTTAGTTTCAATATTATGCTGATTAATATTTTAAGACTGTATTATGAGAAATCAGGGGCAATTTATAATTTTAAGGCTTACACTGTAATTCCTGAGAGATTGTGATATTTATTTAACCTTTTCTTTATTTAATTTAAATAAAATTACTGTCATTTCTGTAAGCATTTATATAATGATGTTTTGCTTACTTTTCCATTAAAAATTACTAAGATAAATAAGGAGTCCTGGTGAATGAGATATAATTTAATAAGCATGTATTTCTTGGTAATCAAGTCTTGCTACAAATATTTATTTAGAGAGAAGCACAGTAGACAACCTGCATGATTTAGCCAATGATATGACTTCAGGGAAATGGTTTTATGCCTTATTGGCCATATCGTTTAATACTTGCCTTGGAAATAAAATTACATTCCAAGATTATGAGGATTGTGGAATTTTCTAATCGGATATTCAAGTCCTAAATTGATAAACAGCGCTATAAACATAGATATAGATTTTAGGTTAAATCTGAGAATGATTTTTAAAAAACACACACACACTTAAATCTTAGAGTAAACAACAATAGGAAATTCAAACTTTTTCCTGGGAATTTTCCAAATGAGATAGTCATCTTTCTGGAAATAGAAATAAAGAGGAGAGGTGGGTGGCTGGACCACAGACCTCTTCAGAGACCTGTCAACCTATAGCTATAATTCATATATTTTATCATCATAGAAATTTTAAAACAGAAAATACATTAAAAATAATTTAGTGCTACACTGTTGATTTTTAACCAAGAAAAAAAATTCCCCATAGCCACATAATTTAATTCGATCACAGGTAGCCCTGGAGTCCAGGTCTCCTGACCTCTGATGCAGTTTGCCTTATTAATCTTTCCCTGGTCCTCCGGGTTTCTCGGGAATGTGTGTGTGCGCGCGCGTGTGTGTTTATTGAGCATTTACAACGTGCTAGCTCTACTCTAGATGGCAAGGAAATAATGGTGAGTGGGAACTCACATTCCGACTCAAAAACAAGCTTTCGCTCTTCTCCTTCCAATTGAAATGGCCCTTTCGTTTTATCTGCAGCGCTGAGGTGGAAGTTCATTTGTTTTTACTTCTGCATTTTTAGAGAATTGGAGTGGGGCCCTGTCATGAGAAACACCTGTGTGAAAAGCTCAGTGCACTGTGGGAAGCTGGCCTTGGACAGATGGAAGGTGATGCAGGTGGGAAGGCAGCTGTGCGAGTGGACCTAGTCCAGGGAAAAGAGACAAGGAGGCAGAGCGAAGCAGAGGAAAGCAGGACTGTAGGTGTGTGCTGATGGAGCAAAGAAAAGGGACAGAACCAGGGGACAATCAGCCACATTACCTCAGTTTTGTAAGGAGTATAATGGGGATCAAAGTGGGTTGATCCCCACTTTGGACTCTAAGCAAACCCTAGCGTCCTTGGCAGAGTTCATAATTCTCAATTATGGGCATTTTGTACACACACGTACACAATGCACTTCCTAATACCTATTATCATCTTCTCCAGTGCACGTAACAAAAGAGAATAATAGAAGTAACTCCGCCAGAGTGACCCGAGTGAGTGAATTCAATGGACTGAAAAGGCACACTGGAATATATTTATTTGGGGGAAAATAATAAAGAAGTAAAGTAGGAAAAGCTTCTCTTCCCAGGAGTAACTGTTTCCTGTTGCCACTTGAGCAGCTCTGTGACCTTGAGAGTGATCACTGTGTAAAAAGCACGGGGACTGTGGGTGCGTGTGACACAGAGCTGGCTCCTGTGGTCTGAGTTAGATAGAAGGCAAGCAATGGGGCCTGCTGGGCAGTATGAGCATCTGAATCAGGAAGAAAAGCAGACCGGCCGGGCCCAGAGGCGGCTCACAGTGGTGGGGACGGGCCTGCCTGCTCCTTGCCCTGGCTCTGCCCCCCCTGCCTCTGCAGGGCATGTCGAAGTGCCTGGTGTGGGAGCCTGAGGAGACCTTCCCCTCTGGCCAGTGTGCAGGCGTCTCCCCAGAACCCAAATTCCCCTGCAATAGGAACAGCCGGGTGGCAGACAGACCTGGTGCTGAGAGGAGAGCAGCTTCCTCGGACTCAGAGACCCGGGACATGGGCAGAGTCGGTTCCCTTGGCAGCTGCATGCCCTGCGCAGCTGGGAGATGGGCCCGCGGGCACCAGAACAGGAGCATAAGCTGTGGTGGGGTTCTCAAGTTTGGACTTTACCTGAGATGTTGCTTCATTCTCTGGCTGTTTACTGATTTTTAGTGTCAGAGTTTCTTTCTGGAAATTTCCCAGCGACACTTACCCAGTGGGAGTAAATATTCATTTTGTCTTTCAGAAGAGCGTGCCCAAGAGTTAGCCTATCTCAACAACCCAACAGCCTCGCCTCCTAAATGGGGGTGGGGAAGAGTATATATATACATACATGTATATCTGTGTGTGTGTGTGTATATATATGTATGTATGTATATGTATATACATGAACATATCTCTTTATGTAATATAGCAGAAGAATATTTCAGTTCCCCAAAGGTTAAAATCCAAATCCAACAGGTTTCCTCTGGACCCTTGGGGGTCACGCCGTCCGTCCCATCGGTAAACGTTGGTCCTATTGCTCTTCCAGCGCTTCCTTCAAATGGGACTTCCATCACGCAGATGCCCAAGGTGCCTCTCTGATGGTTAGAGCGTATCACCATACACTCCTTCAAGACACAGACTTTCCAGAGAGGAAGCCTGCACTTAGAGACTAGCTTGGGACAGACCCGTGTGTCTTCTGTGACGCTCCCACCAAGCAGAGACACCCCCTGGGGTTGCCTGTGGGGTGCCTCTGTGTTGCTTATTCAGCTGAAGGAGTACTGAATTCAGTTGGAATCGAAATTTGGAGTAAAAAAACCACGCAGTAGAGCTGCTTCTGTAACCACTTTGCCTCCCAACTTGCTTTTCCTTCTTTCCCAACCACCCACATTCTCTTTCCAGTATTATTCTGTCTTCAGATGTACAGCAAAGTGGTTAGAAAATCATGTCCTTCATAGAGTGGTGCCCCCGATGCTTCAAGTACCCACCTGGCAGCATGCGTAGTTATCTCGATATTACTGACTACATTCCCTATATTGTACTTGACATCCCCATTTCTATTCTGTACCAAGTTGTACTTCTTAATCCCTTCACTTTTTTCCCCCCAGACCCCCAACACTCCTCCCCTCTGACAACTGTCAGCCACCCCACATTCTCGAGTAGTTTGTTTTAGATTTCCTGGGCTGGTTTTAATTGTTTTTCTAAAATCCATTGCACTGAACCCATTGGGAATGGGTGTGTGTTTGAGGAAGCCAGGAGCAAGGTAGTAAGTCCTGAGAGTTTTCTCATCTGTGAGGGCAGAGGTCGCTATTTATAGTATTTATTTAAACCTTTCTATTTCTACCTTCAACTGGGTCAGTGCTTAGCTCTGAACTAGTATGTTAGTATGTGCCTCAATGTTTTTCCTAGGAAATGCATGTGTCCCTCTCCCTCAGATTCCTGGAGCCTGGGGGGAGGGGCACATTTTGATGTGCTGCTGTTCTGGCAGTAGGTCAGCTGGCTGCCATGGTCCTGAATGTTTCGGGTAAATACTTCCACAGTTGTGACTGAAGGGAATCCAGATCAATGCAAGGCATTTGCATCCACTCGACGTTCATGGTGCTGTATTTTGAGTGATTCCTCCATTGGTTAGTCACCTTACTACAGCATGATTCAGGAGAAGCTACTGTCTTGGGAAGTAATAGAAAATCAAGCAGTTTTTTTATATACTAGGAGGTTCACTTATCATGTAAGAAGTGTGATCAATGATCAGCCAGAATGTCAGAGTCAGAAATGAAAATGGGGCATTTGGCGTGTAAGGGTGAGTGGGAACCCGAATTCCTCCCAGCCTTCAGCAGTGGGAAAGGGGGGCTTACCCCTTCATCTGTGGGGTGTCTCTTGGGCAGGAATACTCTTAGTGGGGTGCAATTTCCTGTATGAGTTAAGAAACATACATCAAGTTAACTTTAGAAACCATGAAGTCTTAAAGATAATGCCAATTGACAATGAGTGAATGGTCAGAAATTGCTGACTGAGGAGAAAACATGCTTGAACCTGCATTCTCCTTTTCTGTGGCTAGGTCACATAATTATAAAGCCTTTCCCCAAAGTTCCCTTTGGGAAGTTTGTGGGAGAAATACGGCCAACAGAAATGCGATAGAAATTGGAGGCTTCTGGGTTCAGACAATTCCAGCGCGTCGCGGGGTCATCCACTGTCCAGTAGGCTGTGGATGAAGTCCTGTGGGGCCTTGTTCTGCCTCTACCCCATCTCTCCTCACACACACACTGTGGCTCCTGTTGGCACACGTACTCTCTTCTTAATTGCCAGTGGACACAGCTTGCAAATGAGAAATCTGCCCAAGGAGCCTGAGCATACAGGCTCCTTAGCGCCATCTTTGAGTTTCTGGTTCTGTGAGATCTTAAAGATGTATTTTATTTGGACGTGTAAAAACAAAACAAACAAAAATCCCTGTTTCTTCCCAGCATCCAAATTAAATACTTTACTGATGGCGATAATCCTTACTGAGGAAAGGGGTAATCATTCATGATATCAACTATTTCTCCAGTGATACCTACTTGACATGTTAGGGTTGGGAATCAAGTCTGAACGTGATGCCCATTTAATGAGGCCAAGTGATGGAGCAAGAGCCTGGAAATATATATGGTACATCTATAATAATAAAAGCATAATATACAAATGGACCGAATGGCCAAACAGTAGAACGACACGCTATGACACCCGCTGGAGCCAGGCCAGCCAAGGCAGGTGCAATGTGATTACTTGGAGGTGGGGGGTGGGGGGTCGGGGGGAGGCATGCTCCGCGATCGCCCCAAAGAGGGAGGCCCAGGCCACCCTCTGTGGGGTAATCGATGAGGGGAGGGGGTGGCGGTGGACACGGGCAGTGTCAGGCCAAGGCGGGTGCAGGCGGGGGACAGGGCCATGAGGCAGCCGGGGCCGCGAGGCAGCCGGGGCTGTGAAGGCCTACCCTTGCATGAATTTCCTGCATCGGGCCTCTAGTACAATAAATATAATAAAGAGAAGTCTTAGCCCACGTCCAAGACCTTATCAGTGACCTAAAGACCAGTTGCCAGAGAAAAAGTAGCTGTTTGATCAGATCTGAACTCTCAAAACTCAAGACACTGCCGTTGTGTCAGAGTGCTGTCAGGAAAAGGATTAAAACCTGGTGGGTTGTGACATTCTGGGCTCTGTATTCCAGGGGCAGGATTGGGCAGGATTCTCACCTGTGGCTAGAGTCAGCCGCAGTGTCTCCGTGCTCAGCACAGAGGAGGTGCTGTAGACAGCTCGCTGGCTAGCACATGCGCTGGTGTGGGTGCCGAGCGCATGTCCTGCACACTTTGCTATGGGAGATGGTTTCCCTGTTGGAGTTTCCATACCGTCCGTGGGCATCCTTAAAAATTCCAGAAAAGTCATCTTTACAGACAGGCCTGTGACTCATACCATGGGGACTCAGAACTCAGTGAAGCACTGTTCTTTGGACTAAACTTTCCAGGCTCATGTGCATGGCACAGCTCATTAAGTAAAAATGTGGTCCTTCTGGACCTTGGGTAGGAGCACTTTTAGGATGCCCTTTAGTACATTTAAGTCATATAAATAAATAAATTTTAAAAAAACTATCAGAAATAAACATTTTCCAGGAAGGGGAGGTGTGATGCTTTGATTGACCAGCCTGAGGCTTGGTCCTGGAATCCTGATTGTAGATACTTTCTTTGCTTTTCTCCTGGAAATGGAGCGCCTGCTGCTCTTTTGTCTTGAATGTAACCATCCTGCCAGAGGAGAGCCCAGAACTGCTTTTAAATTCAAGAGGAGACAGGGCCTAAGGCAGGAAGCGGGTGCTTAGCAGGGGCTCTTTGCCTGAGACACAGTATATGAATTTTACTGTGAGAGTGAAACGTTGGCCCGTTTGTAAAAGGTTAATCAGGAATTCATTGTAGTTCTTTCCTAAGATGGAACAATTTAAATTCTGGCCTCTGAGCGGCAGTACGTTTCAGAGGTGAGCCAACCCTCTGCCAAGCAGCCCCAGCAATACCTGCAACCCTGGGGCAATGAGTGTGGCTAGTGCAAGGGTTGGACACTCCTTGGACCACTGACGTACACCCCTGCTTCTTCACATTAAAGCCTGCCAGGAGGAAATCTGACAGAGGCTTTTACCACGTTCCATATTTAGGAGCTGCGGAAAATGAAAGAAGTGTCCCGCACAGGGCTGGTTGATAAAATTATGCCATCCCATTTCCCCTTATTTCCAGGCTGCTGGAAATTGTTGGGAAATCAGTCCTGGAGCTGGAAGAGAGACCTCGTTCCTCCCTCGGCAAGCAGATCCACCTGGGCTGTCCCATTCCCGCACCTCCTGCACTTTCTTTCTCTCTCTGCGGTCAAGGTCTTCCATCTGGTGACTTGCCTCTCTGTGGTCCAGCTCCCGGGCTTCCTCTAAGTCAGTGGTTCTCAACCTTCCTAACGCCGCGACCCTTTAATACAGTTCCTCATGTTGTGGTGACCCCCAGTTTCATTGTTACAAATTGAACATAATTAAAGCATAGTGATTAATCACAAAAACAATATGTAATCATATATGTGTTTTCTGATGGTCTTAGGCGACCCTTGTGAAAGGGTCGTTGGACCCCCCAAAGGGGTCGCGACCCACAGGTTGAGAACTGCTGCTCTAGGTGAAGGCTTTCTTGCTTTCCTTATCCCGAGTTAATTGTTAATTCCTCCCTGTTCTCTAAGTCTTTTGCATATATCAATACCCCATCATTGCCTTCATCACCATATGCTTTGTATTATGGTTATTTCTGTCCCCAGCTCTTATTGTTTGAATCAGTGAATTCTAGATCCCACTTTACAGGTGACAAAATGAGCTCTGAAGAAGTTTAATCACTTGCCCAGGGCCACACAGGTAGAATAGTTATGAGTCTGCTAACTTCGTTCCAGTACATTTTCTCCTCCGGTGTAATACAGAAAAACCTTTTCTTCTCCTTTCCTGCTTAATCAGATTATTCTAGACATACATACATATGTACACATACATACAAACATCGATACACATGAATACACACACCTGCACATACATAGCAATCCCTAAATTAAACCAAGCTGTCTTTTCAGGGTCATACTCAGTTATATGAGGATCAGAATGCAGTTTTGCAGAGACCCATGATTCCTCTGCGTGGAAGTTATACTCAGACAGCTCACCAGAAGGCTTTAATTGCTGGCTTGCTGCGCACAGGCCTGGCACAGCTGTGCTGGTCTTTTCCTGAACTCCTCACCTCCTTCCTGCATTCCTCCCTGCAGCTGTTCTGTCTCCGCCCCAGACGGTGACCCCACCCTTGCTCTCAGCAGATGATCTGGTTTACTGCTCTAGCTGGGGCTGTAGGTCAGTAGTTCTCAAACTTGAACATGTGTAAACATCACTCTGAGGCCTTCTTATACCAGTGCCCGGGGCTTTGTCCCCAGGGACTCAGAGTCGGTAGGTCAGGGTGGGCTTCTGAGTTCGCTTTTCTAACAGGCTCCCAGGTGGTGCCCATGCTGCCGCCAGTCGGGGACCACACTCTGGGAACCACAGATTTAGGCTGTCCTGGGTGACAGGGTGTCTTCTCCTGGATAGACCTCCCCAGATTTTCATCTTTGCTCTCTCTCTGGGTCAGAACTCAGAGAAGGGCAGGTCTCTTCTCAGGCCCAAGCCTTTCACCACCAGTTTTGTTTTGTTTCTAAATCACTGTTGGCATTCACTATTGTTTTGTAATAGTTTCAGGTGTACAGCATGGTGATTAGACAATCATATTATTTACAAAGCGATTCCCCCGTTATTTTAAGTACTCACTGGCCCCATACACAGTTGTGACAGTATTATTGACTAGCTTTCCCATGCTGTACTGTACAGCCCATGACTATTTTGTAATTACCCATCTGTACTTCTTAATCCCGTTACCTTTTTGACCAGCCTCCCAAGTCACCTCCCCTCTGGCAACTACCAGTCTGTTCTCTGTGTCTACGAGTCTGTTTCAATTTTGCTGTCTCTCCACCAGTTTTTCATCTCATCTCATTTCACTGCTTCAGGACCTTGCCCCAGCCATTAGCCTGTCTGTCTCTGCATCTCTCATGCAACCATTCCATTGCCTTTGTTTCTCTCCTACTTTTCTTTTTTTAAAAAAAATATATTTTATTGATTTTTTACAGAGAGGAAGGGAGAGAGATAGAGTTAGAAACATTGATGAGAGAGAAACATCAATCAGCTGCCTCCTGCACATCCCCCACTGGGGAAGTGCCCGCAACCCAGGTACATGCCCTTGACCGGAATCGAACCTGGGACCTTTCAATCCGCAGGCCGACGCTCTATCCACTGAGCCAAACCGGTTTAGGCTCTCCTACTTTTCTAACAAAGCTGCTTAGGGTTTCTCTCCCGGGTGTACTATTTAAGATAATAGCTACCTCTAACAAAATGGCGAACAAAATGATTTCCATAGGAACACATGGCAATTTCAGATTCAATTCAATTGGCTAGGACCTGAGCCCCTATAATTTGGAAATTGGCTTGCAGACAGCAGAATTAAGAAGCCAAGTTCTATTTTTTTTTTTTTTAATGGAGGTGAAAGAAAGACTAATGGCAACGCAAAAGGGAGTAACCTTATACATTTCTGTATCCCTTGTACATTTCTGTATTCTTTGTACATTTCTGTATTCCTCGTACATTTCTGTATTCCTTGTACATTTCTGTAATTTAATAAGAGGTGGTTCCTGTAGGTATTTAAATAGCACGCTTTAAATATTTTTCCCTCTGAGGCATTTAATATTGACCTGCCAGGCAGAGGCCCCCGGCCCTGTATTAAGCAGTTGGAGATGGAATAAATGAGGACTCACATAGCTGGTCCTCAAATAACACTGTTTTGCGCAATGACACTTTGTTATAAGTGGATGGACACAACTGACTCCCCGAGGGGTCCACTGTCTGTGTGAGTTTGCACCCTCTCCCAATATCTGCGTAGGTTTCCTCCCCGGACTCCAGTTTCCATCCACGTCGTGAAGATGTGCACGTTAGGGGAGCAGGCATGTCTAACTATTCCGGTCTGAGTGAGGGGGGATGTGAGTATGAGTGGCCCTGTGGTGGAAGGGTGTCCTGCCAGGGTGGGGTCCTGCCTTGCGCCCTGAGCTGCCAGGACTGGCTCTGGCCACCCACCACCCTGAACTAGAATCAGTGGGTTGGAAAACAATGATCTTACTTGTTTTTAGTAATCTTTCTCAAGTGTATGCATAGCTCACATTTATTTCATTGACTTTGAGATGACAGAAAAAGTTTGACTGAACATAATTTCACTCATATGTGGGATATGAAGGCAACAAATGAATAAACAAGAAAAGCAAACAAAAACTCACAGACAATAGAATGGTGGTTGCCAGAGGAAAGCGGGGTGGGGGCGGGCAGGAGGTAGTAAAGGATAAGGGGTCAAATATATGGTGATGAAAGATGATTTGACTTTGGGTAGTGGGCACACAATATAACATATAGATCATGTATCATAGAAATGTACATTTGAAACCTCTATGATCATATTAACCAATGTTATCCCAATTAATGTAATAAAAATAACTAAATAAAAACTTCATTGGGAAATACAAGAAGAAGAAGGAGGAGGAGGAAGAGGAGGGAGAAGGAGAATTATTATCATTTTGGGGTCTTAATTAGAAGTCCGGTGATGTTTTTGTGACCAGAAATATGCCGTAGAGACCTAACTCTTGCTTATATCAATTACCCTCTAGTGACATTAGTTGCCTTGGTTGTCCTTTGACTTGAAGTCGCCGTTTCCAAGAACTAACTTGGACAAAAGTGGGGACTTAATTTGAAATGGTTCACATGAACTACTTTGCATTCTCATTACTGTTCTCCTTTCTTAAGAATCTTGCTTTGTTCTTCCCGCAATCACTTATACTTTATTTGCATTCACATCACTTCATTAATCTTGATGACTTATAATAAGTCATAATCTCACCCAATCATACCAATGTGAGTCATTCCTACCTGTGTTCTTGCTATTAATGCTTTTCCAGTTCAATATTGATATTCTTTAGGATACATAGGAATCAGAGAAAACATGGAGGGAAGGCATATCAAAGAAACTTGTCTGCTTTTTTGTTCATTTAAAAAATGTTTATATTCTTATAACACATACAACTTCATTTGTTATACATAACTCTGCATTATTTTAAATTATCTGGCAGAAACCTAATGAAACATTGTCTCTTATCTAAGGTGTATATTCTGTGAGATCAAAGACCGAATATTTTATTGCTTTTGAACTCTTAATAACAATTTAACAGAGGGCTCTGGGCTTATCAGCGCCAGTTGAATGAATGAATGTAGACATGAGTGGGAGAATGTAAGCCTCCAACTTCATCCTTCAAAAGTCTCATTTGTTTTAATTTAAATGACACTCTTTTTTAAAAAAGTTTCTGATGTGATATTGTTCAAAATTTTCCTTTCTCCTCTCTCTGTATGGTTTATAAAAATACTTAGCTACTATTATTCAATGATTTTTTAAATCCAGAAGGCAGATTTCAAAACATTATTTTATAAATTTGCAGAAAGCAGTGTTCTACTTAATGATATCCTTAATAGGCTCAATAATCCAGGGTCCCGTTTTTTCTCCTTTTAATATGCTATTATTATTGTGACATTGATCTTCAGAAAATTTCATACAATTAGAAGATCATTTTTCATGGTGGATCTCAGCAGTCAAAATTGAATGATCGAACTCTTCTAACATTGCTCCCTAAACGGCCAAAGGGATTCTGGATTCTAAGAACTGTGGGAAGGTTTTTACACCAAGTGGAGCAGGTTTATCCAATAGAATATTGTCATGCGTATTTTTAGTGTATCGGTTTAGTGAATGAGAAACATTCTTTTCTATATTTAATAGTTATTAGGCAGTTGACGATGTTGCGTTTAACGTGAGTCTTGGCAAAAAGATTTAGATGGAGGAACGCGCTCTCCCTTCTGTGTTTATTTTGGACACATAATTTAACATTCTTGTGCCTCAGTTTCCAAATTTGCTAAAGAGTATGCCTAGCTGTCACCATATGTTCACCAGTGGGATTACAATGGATTAGAGATCATGAAATACAACACCAAAATAAAACCATTATGGCCCAGATTGCAGAATTGCTACAGATCAACCTAGCATAGTGCCAGATTCCTGAATGTGGTTTCTTGAGGAGAAAAAGCAACAACAACACATATTTTTTCCTCTCTCTTTTTTCCATGACACTCACCAAAACTCCATTTCAACCAAGAGGCAAATGCCATTTATCTGCAGTGTAGGGAGATGTACTGAGACAGTTATTCATTCCATCCATCAGCCTGTAGGCAGAACTGTATTAAAACACGAATAAAGATTACTGCCGGTGTATCTTAAAACCCTCCAATTGAGGCTGATACTGGTGGTGATTTCTGTCAGTGGCTCTGCACATTTGCATGTCATGAAACTTCTCTGTCGACATTTAACTTAAATCTCTTTCCAGCTTGTTTTGGTCACAGTGGAACAGCTGCTTACCTGTTTTGATACAGCTCTTCATGTGGCTTTATTTCTGCCTCCTACTGTCCACCCCGACATGCATGGCCCGCCTACATGCTGACCTACCTACTGGGCCTGTGCTCTGGCTCCCGCCTTCTCTCCTGCAAGGATACTGAGCCATTTATTTAGTTCCTCATGCAAGGTTCTCTAAATCCCCTATGAACTTTAAATATAGTACTAAACTCTAAAAGCAATAATGACACCACATTTGTTAAACCACTGTGCTAAATTTCTATACTTCCTCAATTAATCCACATAACAGTCTTAAAGAGATTTGTATTCCCCTTTTATACACAGGTAAACAGAGCTCCGGGAAGCAAGTAACATGTTCAAAGTCACCCGGCTAGTAAAAGGCTTAGCTGGGATTTGAGCCCAGATCTCTGCAATTTGAAAGCCCAGCCTTTTAACTACATGCACACAGTTACTGTATTCCTATCTGCTCTCTTCCCATGTCGTGACACCTTATTTATTCACCTTTCATCTCTCTATTTTAACTTAATTATTTTTAACTTGGTAGAATTTCAGTGTATTGGTCTTCTGAGTTCTTTAGAGCTTGTGTTATTTTTGAAGACCCACAAAATATTTCATTTTTTCTGTGATAGAGATCCATTTGTGTACATATTTTATCTTCCCTCCTAATGTACGTTTCTGGAGGAGAGAAACTCTAAGTGGCTCATGTAGAGATTCCCATGGAGCCAAAGAGTCACCTTCATCAGCACAGCTGACTTTTGGATAGTGCTTACCATGTACAAAGTGTTTGCTTGGATTATTTCAATTAATCCTCACAATAACTCTGTAAAGTGGATTATATGTTCACCCTAAGGTTAAGAAACTTGACCGAGTTCATCCAGTTACTGCTACATGGTAGAACTATCCAACACCCAATTCCACTGCTTAACTACCGGACGAATCTCAGTGCAGTCCAGAGCTCTGCCTACTTATTCCCTGCTCCTTGCATTCTTCGACAACTGTCCTCCCTATCTCCTTTTCCTGTCCTCTCTGTCTCCTTTTCCTGTCTCCTCTATTGCTCACTTCTTGCCCCACCTATCACCACCCACCCACTCAGTCTTGTTCTTTCCCATTCTTTCTCAACTTTGTTCGCTTGCAGTCCTTTCCCAGCTTTCCAGTGGCCCCTCCCAGCTCATTTACCTGGCTCTCTCTTTTTATTTTTTTTTAGCCTATTACCTTTTTTTAAAAAAAAACAGACTTCAGTCCTGAAAATGGACTCCCTAGCTCTCTTGACAATGTTTGGTCAGAACCACATAAGATGAGAATTAGCTTGGTGAAAAGAGAAGTAGAATATGGGATTGAAATAACAAAGAAGAATCATTTGGTTTTTCTGTTAGAAACATAAATGAGTTACTATAGCATCTTAATGTCCATAATTTATAAGTAGCTAAATAGAGCATGATTTAAACACACACTCACATGCACATGCATATGCATTCACACTTGTTTTATGCACTTATTGCCATTTTAGTAAGCAGCATATTTTTGGCAATGCATCAGCAACAACACAAGAATTGGAGTTATCATCATACAGCAGCATAGACAGGCTCATCATTTTGTCTCCTTTCATTTGTTCTATTGTGTAGGGAGTTGCTTTGGAGATCATTGTGTGTTGATATGAATTATCGCTGGAGTTCCATTTGGATGTCTGGGCTCAGGCATTTTGCTTCTTTCTCCAAATTCAGAAGTTATGGCCATTAATCTTTATAAATAAAGACTTTTAAAATAGGACAGAGTTATAAAATAAACATTTGAGAGCAGGGTTGGATATGCCCAGCTGAACAAACTGCCCTTCTATTTAGCTTTGAACTCCAAACCTCATTTAAATACCCTCCCTTTTTCTGTTTCTAAAGAAGAAAAGAATTAAAAAAAAAACACAACACCTTAAAGTTACAGTAGATTCTAAGGGAAAAATAAGCAAGAACATTTTGGTAAAATATATTCCCACATGGAAAACACAACAACTGGACAAGTGCTTGCAGCTGACCAGTGTAACTTGGAAGAAGAAGAGTGAAATGCACTTCGGAAGCTAGTGGAAGGGTCTGGATAAGTTTTGATTCCTGAGATGTTCATAGAGATCCAGCATTTACCCCCTGAAACATGGGAACGGCTCACAGGTCCCTGTGGCTTCTTCCTTTTCCTTCCAGAAGCAGTAGGTTGTATGTAGCGGAGGGTTGTACTTACTGCCAGTAACGGCATCACCATGCGGATTGTATTATGAAGACTGTCGCATCTCACTCATTTCTCAACATTGCAGACTATGATTATGACCCTGGCCTAGCTCTCTTGGCAGAGCTGTGCCGTGCGATCGAGTCCACCTGATTGCATTTGCCTTTGTGTCAGCCCAACGGCCTTCATTGGCATCTGCCACTTTGCTGGGCCCTGGACTGCAAATGCAAAATGAAAGGTCAGCAATATCTACTCAGGAGGCACGTGCGGCACTGATGTAGCTGCCCCTGTGGATGGCGTCCCAGCTATAACCTGGCCTGCAGTGTCCTGCCTGGCCTTTTAGGACTGTCCCTTAAAAACATAATCTTAGCTCTAGCCGGTTTGGCTCAGTGGATAGAACGTTGGCCCTCGGACTGAAGGGTCCCAGGTTCGATTCCATCAAGGGCACGTACCTCGGTTGTGGGCTCAATCCCCAGTGGGGGGCCAATTAATGATGTTCCTCTCTTATCGATGTTTCTATCTCTCTATCCCTGTTCCTTCCTCTCTCTCTGAAAAATGATTAAAACATTTTAAAATAATAATCTTACACATTTTTCTTTTTTCAAAAAATCATGAAGACTTCTCTCCATCCCCTACCAAAATCAAAATGGTGATATCCATGTCATTGCACAGACAGAAAAAAAATCACAGCCACAAACTTATCTCCTAAAACATAACTCTGGGCTGTAAACCACAAATAAATATATCATGAGCCTTTGTGACGTGGGGACCGGTCTGATGTTAGGAAGCAATTTTTCTGTATTTTAAATCATCAGAAAATGCAACTATTGAAGAGGATGTGAAGGTGTTGATTTTTTAAAATATTTTTAATGTTTTATTGATTTTTAGAGAGAGAGGAAGGGAGACGGAGAGGGAGAGAGAGATAGAAGCATCAGTGATGAGAGAGGATCATCAATCGCTGCCTCCTGCATGCTCCATGCTGGGGGTCCAGCCCGCGACCTGGGCATGTGCCGACCAGGAATGGAACCAGCGCCCTCTTCGTTCATGGGTTGACACTCAACCACTGAGCCACACCAGCTGGGCGAAGGTGTTCATTTGAAGTCAGCCTGGCACTTAAAGAGAAACACATAGATAACTGACTTGGGAAAAAGTATTGGTTCCATTTTGGACACTGCAGGTGGCAGTGCCAGCTGTGGTCATACCGTCTCTAACGCCCGTGGAGGTTGATGCCAGCCCAGCAAGCTCCCCAGTAGCTGCAGCCATGGAGGTCAGCACTGGTGCCCGCCTCCGACATGACAAGTCAGGCAGCGGACCTCCGTGCGGCCTGTGTCCTGCCAACTCGGAATTATCATGCCTGTGGATCATTCACTTGTGGGTTATCTGCAGAAATTTTAATCCCAAACTTCCTTTCTTCTGCCCCTCCACAGTGGTGTTCTCAGGAAGTGCAGCCTCCTTGGAGTGGAACCTCCCCATGAATATTCATTGAGGCTCCTAGAGAACAAGCAGAGGACACTGAGGTGTGAGACACAGGCCTGACTCTAAAGCATTTATTTTCACTTCAGAAGCAGAGGCGCTGGGTGTAGTGAACCAAACGTGGATTTCCGAGATGGCGGGGCCTGGGTTCAAACCCTGGTTCTGTCCTTGGGCCCATCACTGACATTACCTGAGGCTCGGTTTCCTTTTCTCTGAAATATGGGCCCTAATGCAATGTTAAAGCCCTTCTGAGAATTAGAAATGTCCGTACAACCCCTAGATCACTGCATGGCAGCGGTATTTCCAGAAGGGATATACCCTTTGGTATATGTCCTACAAGGCAGAGGAGGGAAGTGCCCCTGAGAAGGCAGTCCGGAAGACCTGGGCCCTCACAGGCAGAGGCTAAATGGAGAGGTCAACCTCCTGGGGCCAGGCTGCAGCGAAGGCAGGGCCTGGGGCTGGACTTCACTAAGCAGGTGAAGGGAGAAGGCACTGGGGCAGCAGGTGGAGGTCACGCCAAAGCCTGAAGACCCGAACACAGGTGGCATTTTCAAGGCCAAAGATTAGGAAGTTCTTGATAAGGTTCGGAGAGTGTAGAACAGCAAGCCAGCTGGAAGGTACTCCTAAGAAAAAGCTTTTAAAATGGGGTAGCCTAAAAAGACGTTTGGTGTGCATTCAAATTCAAGATAAGGGAACCAACAATTCTGTTGCCGGGTTAAAGGTTTTCAGAGTTAAACGGGAATATGGCAAACATTGGGTGAAAATTGGCTTAAAAACACAGATAAGCTGCGAGTATTTAAAGGGTGGAGGCATCAAAGTATGTCAGAAATAGTTTAGATCACCACAAATCAAGTAACGGAACGTGTAACAGGAAATCCGAATCCATGCTGTCAGGAAAAAAGTCATATTGTTATGTAGAAATTCCATTATTTGGTACATTGAGATAAAATGGAAATGGGGTTTTCAAAGGATTGGCCCCTCCTCCTTCCCAGGAGTGGTGGGCACTTTTCAGTGATTCCTTGGGCAGAAAGCAGGTTTCGTTGCCAAGCGTGTCTGTCAGTGGAGGTGGGGAGATGGAGGACTTAACTGTGTTACATGAAAGCGATTGCTTAGAATACAGCCAGCCTTTCTTTGGAATGGAGAAGGATTTCGGTATATCATATTATCAGCAAAAATGTTCTTCTAATGGTAGATTTAAAAATGTGTTGGTTATCGTATATGTTTTGAAGAACTTCTGCCTAAATATATAAACATTTGCAAGTCCTGATTTTTAAGAAGGAGTGCAAACCTGTTCAATAGAGGGTGCCTAAAAATTCTTTTTTTGGTAATTTCATGGATACGTAAAATACACAGTTTCAGACCCGTGTACTTGACTTTCTAGGACTGTGGTGTCCAATAACGAGTGACTTTTGTGGGGAGACCTAACACATAATTAGGAGGATCAGACATGATCTGTTTCTTAGTCATGGGATCCGTATACCGTAACAATAGAAAAGAAAGAAAACTTTTCAGGCCTGGTAATGCTTGTAAATTGAGGGCAAAAGAAATGTTTCTGAAGGTACCACTTTTGTAGACATAGGCCCAATTACGTGTTTTGTGCACATTTTACACAGGTATTAGCCTTGACCTGTCCTCCCACCTTTCATTTGCCGGGACGAACCATGATCACATGGGAAAATGCAGCCAAGGTGGGTAGGTTTTCCTTGTCTTGCCTACACTACAGCAAGCCCTGCATCGCAATTTCTTGGCTGACGTAGATCCTAACTGTCTAGAGTAACCAAGTAACATGGTTTTATGTAACCAACATAGGGAAGACTTTGAAGAGACTGACACTGATGTCTTGGAGCAGAAAGGGAATCCTGGGGTTTCCTGGGAAGGTTCGTCACTGCAGCTGAGAATAGGTGCTCCAGTGGATGCCTAGTAAATACCGAGAGAGTGCAAGCCCCGAAGGACAGGGTATGCTTAACCTACTTATCATGGCCAAACTCCCGTGGACTCTAGAGCTGGGCTATGTTAGAAACTCAAAGGGAGCCCCAGGAAACATCATCACCAAGTTTGCACCTTAAGTCTCTCTGGCTGATGTAACCCTTCTCTTCCCATTGGAACTGTTGGCAACCATACCCTGGCTGGTTGGTTGTGTCAGGATGGTCATTTTCATGGGGGAAGGAAGAGGGCATCCATAAGTCCTTGCCTCCTCAGTATCCCTCTTGCTGGGTACTAGTAGCTCAACAAGTAACAGAACCCTGTTCAGACTCCTAATATTCAGAAACCAACTCTCATGATAAAGACTTGTTAGGAGGAAGCTATCTCATAGTTTATTCTGTCTAAAACTCCTCAAGTACCATCAAACATGGATGGGTGTATATAAAAGTAGCAACATCCAGGAGACACCCATTCATGTAACTAACCCTGGCTCCCCTAACCATCCACTCGGCACTCTGTCTTCTGGAACCTTGCTATGGGGCAGCCACTGATGTCTCTCTGTGCCTTTGAGCACAGCTTAGCATGAACAGGATAAGAGAGAGAACTTACCGCTGTAAATACAACTGATGTGGAGAAAGCTGATGACATCCTCACCCAGGAGTCTAGTAGAGAGTCACCTCAAAATGTTGGGTTTTTATTTCTGCTTGTTGTCCTTTATCGATGAGTGAACTGCAAGGAAGGGATTTGCCTGTACTATAAAAATTCATTAGTTCTCTCTGGTGAGGTGCTTAGCTGGCAGAGCCAAACATGTAAGTGGTTGGAATTAAGTTTCTGATTTAGCAACCCTCTTAGGTGATGAAAGCTCCTGCATCTTGGTGTTTCTATGTTTTAATATCTCATCTCACCCAGGCAATATGACAACCTCTACATTGTATTTTGCCACAGGTATGGAACTAAGTGACATATCTTCTAATTTCTTTTTTAGGGGGATAGATTACATTGTAAGATACAGATATTGCTTGAGGTACATGATGCTTTTATAGGCAAGCAGGAATGAGAAGGGACAATCATAGCTAGGAGGCACATTCAGGGTACTCCATCTATCTAATATGTACTTATAGAATGTTCTGGGGACATTGGGTGTACTGGGCGATGCGCACGCAGAAAAAGAATACTATAGCAGCAACTCCATTGAGAGGGAGACAGCATGGCTGAAGAGTAGATAACTTTTCTTCCCTACCCCCAGAGAGATTTATGAATTATTTATTAGCTAATTTTTCCATCAAGATTGTAATCATCTCACCTATTGCTTGTCAGCCTGGTAGTTTTTTATTAATATTATTGCTCTATTCATTTACATATTTTCCTTATGTATGTTATTCATCCGGCATTACTTAAATACAACCCTCCTCCCCCCACTCACTATCTGTTATTTTTCTTCTGGATAGCTTTTCATCACTGCCCTATTACTGTGAGATTAGAAAAAATGGAATGACCTCAAAATTAGCCCAACCCAGACTTATTGGGATTGTAGGTTCGTTTGGGTTAGGGTAGAATGCTGTTCGTGCAGGTAACTGAAGCTTGTGTACACATGTTCGATTTCAAGAAGAAACACTTGCAGTGGAGAAAGCATGAAAGCCTTGGCTTACCATAGCTGAATGGAGGTGGGGCTCAGAAGTCTGACAGGCATTTAGCTCTATGCGTCTTCATTATACCGGAGATTATGTTGAGTATTTTATCTCTTGAAACAGATTAGTTTTGGAACCATCATCACAAGCCAATCCTATCTGGGCTTGCCTTCACTGTCTGCATAGACCCGCCCTTGACAGCAGCTCTATTGGCCAAGTCACCAGTAATTCTACTTATGTCAAATAGGGCTTCTCCTTTGTGAATGTCCCTCTTTTTATTTAAAAAGAAAAGAAAAAAAGCTCCCTGTATCTGGCCAGCTCTGATTTAGCCCTTGGTGAGGAGGAGTTGTTATAGATTGAGAGGGTGCCAGGCTGCTGCTATGATTCATCTCTTCTCTTGTCAAGACCAGTTGAGGCAATGCCGGCGGAAACCTCCCCGAGTTGTGAAGAGGTACTTTGTGTCAGAAGGGGAAGCATGAGCACAAAACTAATTAGGCTCTCTAAGCAGAGAGAATTAGTCGTTCTTGATTAGTGAATAATTCCTGCAATTTAAGGTCAAGAGTATTGTCAACCAATTCAGTATACCAGGCTCCTTCATCATTTCCAAGGACTTGTCCTTTCTTTGAAGGTCATTTAGCAAACCAGACCAATTATTTTCTTAAACTCTTGTTGAAGACCTAATGACTGGGTATATTGGATGCATCTCCATGGAGACACAGACCTGGAGCTATGCCTGATCTTGGGACACCAAATGGAAAGTCATGCATTGCATTGTGGGAGTCTAGTTTCTGAAAGTTGAGGCAGTATTATATGGCCTGTGAAATTTGTAAGTCTCAAATTCAGGTATGCTTTGCCTGACATCCGATTACAGATGTTGAAGGACAGATTGCCTTCCAGACAATTGGCACCAATGGATGGTTGAACACCCGGAGTTAGCAGTGTCCCAGCAGAAAACTCATCTGTTTTCATCCCATCATTTTCATCCACAATTTATCCCCTTAGTTGAAACATTGATCCCAGTGTAGAGCATATTACTTTTCAGATTCCATTTTATTCAATATGGTCTCTTCCCAGCTTCACTAATTTCACCTTGTTTCTTTGTCTTGCCAAAGACCCAGAGCTCTGTGGCTCAGTGGTAACATTTCAGAGAAGCCTTCACTAGACTAGAAATGAGTAATTTATCGGGTCTAATGTTCTGGTTGGCTTCCAAGAGCATATATCTTTAGTTTTATCTTTAGGATTATGGGTCTTCATAGGAATGTGGATTCAAATTCCTCAGTTTGAAGATAACTGAGTCAAGGTCCACAGTAGTTAAGTGACCTTCTAAAGTTGCTCAGCAGATGGATTGTGGGGCTTAGACTGAAACCTAGATCTCTAGGGACAGTGCTTTGAACTTGACACCATGTGGCCTTTCACTCTCTCATGTGTGTCGTTGCTCCCTATCCCCTTCACTGAGGACTTCCTTTCCTCCTCCAGTCCCGAGATCTATGGGTGGGATTTTCATCCTCCTCGTGCTTTCAACCCTGAACTTGCCAGAGCAGGATTAGGTATGGCCAGGGGGTAACAGAGGTTAGTCCTCATTGGTCTGCGAGTGCTTTCAAGAAACTTGCTCCTGAGGGAATTAATTGCAGGTTATCCCAGCATCTCCAAGGCTTATCTTTCAGGAATGAGAGCACTTCCCTTCCATACTTGCATTCCATTTAAACTTTTGCCGTACGCTTTAAAATATGTGCTGAAAGAGGATACACATGTAGATGAAATACTGACAAATAGGGAATCTCCTCTTTGCCTGAAGCCTTGCTCCTAAACCCTAGCATGTCTCTCCTTCACACTTTTATAAAATTCTTATTATATAAATTTTTCAACTTTTACAAAAGTAAGCAGAAGAGGATCATGAGTCCTCAAACACCTATCACGCAGCTTCAGTAGCAATCAACTCATGGCCGATTTTGTGTCGTTTCTGCCATACCCAATTTCTTCCTCCCGTACTATTTGGAAGCAAATCCCAGACATCTTTTTATTATATTCATTAGTGTTTCAGGATAAATCTCTAAAAGATAAGTGCTTTAGAGGTATATTCATAATACAATTATTATATGAAAAAATAATTCTTTAAATCATTCAGATGGTGTTCAAATTACAATTGTCTCATAAATGTCATAATTTGTTTTTCAGTTTGTTTGTTTTTAAATCTGGCTCTAAATAATATCCACACATTGAACGTGGTTATAAGCCTTTTAAGTCTCTTAATCTATAGGTTCAAAATCAATCACCATCTTTCTGTCATCTAGTCATTGAAAATAGCGAGTTGTTTATCCTGGAGAGTTTGCTACAGTCTAGATTTTGCTGATTGCTTACCCAGGATATCCTTTCACATCTTTCCCTGTCCTCTTTATTTCCTATAAATTGGCAATTGTATCTGAAAGCTATATTAAATCATTTTCTTGAGAAAAATGAAAACAAAAACCAAAAACAACTTTCTGGGATACACGGGAGGGTAGAGTGGAGGGTGAGGTGCCCAGTCAGCACTGTGGAGGCGGAAGGCTGTGAACTCAGGATAATGTGGAGGCTGGGAGCACAGACTGGAGCCAGACTGTCTGGGTTCTAGTTCCTGTTCTGTCACTAGTTAGCTGTGTAGCCCTGGGAAAATTACTTGGCCTCTCTGTGCTTCAGTTGTCTCATCTGTTCCATGATAGGACCAACTATACCTGTTGAGGATCAAAAGTATCAAAGTATGTGTCTATAATGTACTTAGAACATTGGCATGAGGTGAGTCCTTCAGAAGTGTTGGCTGTTACTTATGAAAGAAGGGAGTTCCGGGTAAGAAGAAGAGTAGAAACAAATTCCATTTGTGGGAGACAGTAGCACAGCCACAGAACAGCCGAAAGACCAGCCTTCCTGAAGGTGCTCGGCCTCATGACTCTCCTTTGGCTCTGATTTTCTCCAGTGCCTTTTCTCTCTGTTTTGTTCATCTTCCTCCATGTGCCTCCCACGTAAATCATTTTCATCATATGAACACTTGCATATGAGTAAGGAAGAAAGCAAAGCAGTGAGGCCAGTGCCAAGTAGTGTTGGGGCCACAGGGAGGGGCCTCAGATGTCTGGAGGACATCTGTTTGGACCGGATGTTCTGCTACTGCCCAAGCTCATATCTCTGCCTCTTGTACTTTTAAAAATATATATATATTTTATTGATTTTTTACAGAGAGGAAGGGAGAGGGATAGAGAGTTAGAAACATCTATGAGAGAGAAACATCGACCAGCTGCCTCCTGCACACCCCCTACTGGGGATGTGCATGCAACCTAGGTACATGCCCTTGACCGGAATCGAACCTGGGACCTTTCAGTCCGCAGGCCAACGCTCTATCCACTGAGCCAAACCGGTTAGGGCCTCTTGTACTTTTGTGTCTAAAGGTTCAAAGGCTGGACTTCTTGGTGTTTCCCATTCATTCCTAATGGTTACCTTGACCTTCATGTGGAACCCCTGTGCTATAGTCTACAGATGATTTTATTCACTTCCTTGCTTATCACAATTCGCATTCATCTTTGAACATTAATCTTTGAACATTTGAGTCTTTGGCTTCGCATGATAAGCACTGTTTCAAATGTAGGAATGCCTGTCTTTCCCATTTCATGTTTTTCTCTGTTGGTTTTCATTTGGAGCCCTCTGGTTTGTTTCATGATAATAATTATGGGTGAGAGAGTGTTATGTATAATCAAATGTTTCTTGTTTGCTTTTGTATAGCATAATCCCAACGCCCTTAAAGCAGAGATTGTCAAACTAGGCCACCTGCTCTGTAAATACAATGTGATTGAAACACAATCATGCCCATTCCTTTCCGTGTTATCGGTGTTCCCAGTGGCTGCTTTCTCACTTCCAGAGCGGAGTTGGGACAGAGACTAAGGTATTTACACTCTGGCCCTTTACAGTGAAAGCTGGCTGATGTCTGCTCTAAAGAGAAGGAAGTTAGCAGATTCACTTGGTGCCAAAGAACTGCGGGCTAGAAAAGAGAAATTGTGGAAGTCAGTGATTTCCTTGGAAGTAGAAAACATTAGAAAAGAGTCACCTGTTCGCAGGTGACTTGTATGCACTTAGGAATCAAAATCACGTGTGTGCTCGGAGCCTGGGGAAAGCAAAGGCCCTGGTGTCAGGTCCGCAGGCCCTGGGGTCGTGTGAAGGATGGCTCTCCCTCTTGGCTTTTCCATTTTGCCTCATTTCCCTGGAGGTTGACTGTCTTGAGCTGTAAGGGCTTTTGAGATCCTTCCTGATGCTTGCTTTATTTCAGATATTCTTAGGTTCCCTACTGAGCAAAGCCACATATTCTCTCTGCTTCAGCCTGCACGGCCCAGTCTGCTACTTAACCTTGACCTCCTGCTGCTCACCTTGAAGGGAATCTCTTTCATTTGCCTAGTTCAGTGATTTTCAGCTGGTGTGCTGTAAGAATTTTGTAAACATGTAATACCTGGCTTCTTAGTCAGGGCCACTGACCTCTTTACCCCCCTACCTTGTCAAATTAAAAAATGACAGCCGAAACCGGTTTGGCTCAGTGGATAGAGCGTTGGCCTGCGGACTGAAAGGTCCTAGGTTCGATTCCGGTCAAGGGCATGTACCTGGGTTGCAGGCACATCCCCGGTAGGAGATGTGCAGGAGGCGGCTGATAGATGTTTCTCTCTCATCGATGTTTCTAACTCTCTATCTCGCTCCCTTCCTCTCTGTAAAAAATCAATAAAATATATTAAAAAAAATAAAAAATAAAAAATGACAACAGCCAACGCAACAGTAGCCGTCAGGTGTGAATGAATCAAAATTATGCTTAATTATTTTTAAAATATATTTTTATTGATTTCAGAGAGGAAGGAAAAGGGAGAGAGAGATAGAAACATCCATGATGAGAGAGAATCATGGATCAGCTGCCTCCCGCAAGTCCCCCACTGGGGATCAAGCCCACAACCCGGGCATGTGCCCTTGACCGGAATCGAACCTGGGACCTTTCAGTTTGCAGGCTGACGCTCTATCCACTGAGCCAAACTGGCTAGGCATGCTTAATTATTTTTGTCATATCGGCAAAACGTATCATATATTTTTGGTGTGCTGCAGAATTTTAGTAATTAGTTCATGGGTGCCATGCGATGAAAATGGTTGAAAATCGCTGGCCTATGGACACAGACAACAGGGGGATGAGGGCAGGAGTGGGGGGGATGGGGAGTAATGTGGGGATAAGGACACATATGTAATAACAATCAATAAAGAAATTTTAAAAAAAGAAAAAGAAAATCGCTGGCCTAGGGCCTTGTTTTCTCAATAATTTGACACCAAGTCAAAAAACACTTTAGACAGAGGCCTGTTTAGCTTATTAGTAAGCAGCAGTAAGCCTGGCTTGATTTCTCCTGATGTCTGGAGATCTGATTGAAAAGGAGAAAGGAATGATTTATTTGTTGATTTGGAAACTGATTTTTATCAGCCATTCTGAGACAGTTTAGCAGATACTATCTCATTTAAATCCCCATACAAACCCTGCAAGGGAGATAAGAACATACTTCAGGAAACAGGCTCAGAAAAATTAAATAAATTGCAAAGTTGTCATGGTATAAGGATTGTAGTCTCCATAACAGCAAGTGTCGCGAGCTTCTTCGAGCTTTCTCTTCATAGTCCTTACTATACTGCCCTCTTTCTTGTGCTCGAAAAACAACTGCAGGGGATCCAGGCACATGCTTCTAGGCCAGAAGAAGAAGAAGGGTAGAGGGCAAAAGGTAAACAGTTACCCAGCCAAGTTCTTTCTCTTCCGTGTCCTACTTGGTGACCAGTGTACATGTTGATAATAATAGGGCCACCCCTTTCTGCAAGGGAAGCTGGAGAATGGGGGCTTTCCTGTTTGTTTTAAGGTAGGCACAATGCCACCCCCATAAAAATGTGTTCTGTAGAACACAGTGGGGGAGAACTGTTACTAACTAGACAACTTAGGGCCTCCTTTAAGAGGCCCTTCTGATCCACGGAAAGATTGGAAATCTCTGGTCTAAACTCTTATGGATCTTGCTTTTTCTCATTTGATAGAATAAAGGTTAGTATACCTCTCCTATCCCCTGGTATGGGCAAAGAATGATTTCCTTCCGGCTCCCATGGTAAAACAGGGCCCATGTCAGGGAGGAGCGGCTGCTGGCTGGCTGGCCTCAGCCCAGTGGGGAAAAGGGTGAGGACGCCCATGTCTCCGAGCTGGGTATTGCCAACAGGTGCCCCGTAGACCAGCCAGCAGTCCCTTTGGTGGGGAAGGCCACGGGGAACTACTGCGTCGCATTAGCTTGGCAGAGACAAATGTAGCACCTACGGAGCCCTAGCAGGTAAGGAAGTGCCTGACACTGTTGAGTGACTACTGTTGAGTCAGCAGCCACTTTTCTCTCCAGTTGCCCTCCCTTGTGGCTCTTTGTTGATTGCTCCAAAGCTCCAGGCCTGGGTGAGGCCTCTGAGGTGTAAGGGGTTTTCACCTTGATGAGGAAGTTCTCTAAGTGTCTGAGTTATCAGACCCTGAATTCTCGCCGCATACCTGACTACCCACAGCAAAGTTGCATGTGGGTGCTTTTTTTTTTTTTTGCTGCCAGGCATAGGGCCTCAAGAGAACAGTGTGTCCTAAGAAAAACAAGAGTTTCAACCTGCAAAGAAAACAGAATCCACCCTGTTTGGTCACCTGAGAGAATCAATCAGCTCAGGAGGGCTGGACTGGCTTTCTGTTGCTCTGCAAAGGGGCTGAAACTTAGTTGAAGCACCGTGACTAGACCCTCTTTTAGAGGAGGAGGGGGGGGCGGGATTTTAAAACAAAATGCCAAGAGTGTAATAGAGTTCAGAGGTCACAAACTCAAAGAGCCTATAGCATCTTGGCAGGTAACATGCATGTGTGCAATGAGTCAGCTACACGCAGGCCAGGATGTGGCCCTTCTGGAGAAAGTGTTGCCAGAGAGGACTGCTGGTTCCTTCCTTCCTTCTTTCCTTCCTTCCTTCCCTCCCTCCCTCCCTTTCTCCATCCCTCCTCTCTCTAGACCTGTGCTTCTCAGTCTTGGCACTATTGACATTTGGGGTCAGACTATTCTCTGTTGTGAGGACAGCCCTTCACACTGTCGGATGTTTGGTCTTTACCTACTGGATGGCCAGTAACACACCTCCCCAACTGTGGCAACCAAAAGTTAACCCTGACCTTGCCAAATGCCACCAGGGGAGAAAAGTTTTCCTGGTTGAGAACC
This sequence comes from Myotis daubentonii, assembly GCF_963259705.1. Lineage (NCBI taxonomy): Eukaryota > Metazoa > Chordata > Mammalia > Chiroptera > Vespertilionidae > Myotis > Myotis daubentonii. The sequence continues at coordinate 107,336,922 of NC_081843.1, read as the reverse complement.
ACGGCTCTAGGCTAAGAAAAGCAGCCAGATTTGTAAACATAACAGTGGGGGGAGGGGCCATGACAAAAAAGGGCCCTAAAGATGGGCAAGTTCTGAAAAACTCTTCTGCAAGCTATACTGACCAAGGGCTTAGAGAAAGATCTGGAAGCACCATGGGTGATTTCGCTAAACTCAGCAGCTTTTCCACATATCGTGTTAACTGCTGTGAGGCTAACTAGTCTAGAGGGTAGGTCTCATCCAGATCATGCTTAAAGCATTTGTCCCCACTTCTGAGAAGGTATGCTGCTTGTCCATCGGCACTTGTACATGAAAACTTACCAGCCGGAAGTAAGGGATTCATAAAACAGGGACCAGAGATCTTCAAGCCCACGTCTCATGTTTTATAGGATAAGACACTGAGGTCCAGGGACTCTGTGTTGTAGCACAATTTTTCATGATAAGCCTCAGTGAGTCAGACACTATCCTGGAATTTTCAACAGAATTATTATTGGGTAAAATGTTAAAACTATACTCCTGTGGCAATTTCTGAGACTTTTAGAGCTGTTTTACAAATATATACAGTGTTCTCTTCTCCCTGGGGTCAGTTCCTGATCTGAAGGAGAAAGAGGAAGGCAGGCAAATGATTGGATTCAGATGGGGCTCAAGTGGAAGATGAGAACATCACGGAGAGAAGGTACAACATGTTCTGGTATGCACACGCTCTGATTACAAGGTGTGCTCCCGCTGCCCGGTGTGGTGCCTCAGCTCGGTCTAACTTTAGTTGTAACAGACAGGATATCTGGAACAGAACTCTCCAGAGTCAGGCAAGGCTCTCATTCTTCGCCCGCCATGTTCTAAATTTTCCCTGTGCCCAAACTTCTGAGCAATAAGAGGAAAGCTTCCCACTGTGGCATGGTATGAGCTCACTGAAAGACGTCAGGAAATGCCTTTGACCTTGTTTTGGATTTGAGGGTGATGGAAGATATCGGAAGCTGTTATAAATGTTCCAACAGGAAATTTATTAGAACTCAGAACAGCAAGCCTATCTGTGCTTCAAGGGGGTGGGAGGATAGAAATGGGGGGAGCTGTGGGGAAGCATGAAGGACGCATTAAAGGTATACACTGAATGTGTCCACAACTCTGATTGGGTAGACTATAACATTGGATTATGTGTTCACACGTCTCTTACATGGTTTGTAAATATGAGACCTATGGCCCTGTTAAGCATCGTGGTCTTTTGTTTTAGCTGAGTTGTGATGAACTTGGGATCGTCTTTTGGAGTTACCTTGTGAAGCAATAGTTTGTATACATTTCTCAGGTTGATGATGTTACTAATCTGGTTTGGGAACTAACACAACCAGATTGAGGCTTGACTGTGGGCTCTGGTCCAATTCAGCAGATCCAGTGCCCAATTTTTAATGGGAAGAGAGGGTGCTGGGCCAGGCAGGAGGGAAGAAGCGGGTCAGTTTCTAAAAAGAAATAGGTCAAGAACTCATGTCACCTGCCTTCACATCCCTCAGTCGACCCTCCTGCCTCAGTCCTCAGAGCCCTGTGTTCTCCCGAAGGCTGAGGTGTCGCGCTCGCTTCCTCAGCACACGTGCTGAAGGCTGAGGGGTCTTCTCCAGCCCGGGGCCAGGATGCAAGGACTGCCGTCACAGCGCCTTCCCCAGAGACGAGTGGGAAATTCTTACCTTGTATTCCGGGTCTCTTCATTCTCTCAGGAGGGGCTTCCTTCTCTTTCAATGTGAAAAGAAAAGCCTCAGCTAGCGCTGCCCCTTAGCTAAGCTCTGCTCCAGGTTCCTGAGTGCCCGACGTCCAACAGCGTCACTCGTGCCAGCTGGAAGGGCTGTGTTCTCAAGGACAGCTGGTTTCCCCTGCCCGCCTCCCAGGCGAGCCCTGCCTTGGGGGTGCTTGAGCAAGCTCGCTGGGCGTTGTTGACCGTGAACGAAAGCAGCACTGGTGTAGGCCTAGCAGGGGAATATGCTACCATTCTGCTTCTCAGAGCTGAGGAGCAGTTCCCTTCAAGCCCCGTTCTTGAACTGATGAACCAAGGGCAATTAAAGAAGCAAGGGCTCACTTCCTGCCAAGGGATGGAATCCAGGCACAAGTCATTACCTGAGCAATGTTGTCCAGAGTTGGCTTGTCTCGAGTGCTTCCGCAGTCATAGTTGTGTGCTGTGACAAGGCATTTTTTAATACGGCTGTACACTCAGCGAGCATTTTTTTGAGCATCTGCCCAGGACCCCGTCCTGTGCCATGCATGTTCAAAAGAAACAGGTTACATTGTCCTTGCACTTGTTTTGTTGAAAAGATAAGACTTCCAGTCATAAAGCAATCCAAGGAGGAGCAAGTGACAAGCCACGTAGGAGGCATTGCTCAGTAGGAAGGGCTCAGGCTTTGGTGTCAGGTAGACCTGGGATTGAATCAGAGCTCCGACTCTGACCAAGAGTGTGCTTTGTGAGATTCACTTACCCTGTGTGGTGTGGGCCTCAACTTCCTAGTCCATAAAGTGGGATAATAGTAATTAGTATGCTGTCACATTGGACTGCTGTGCTGATTCAATATTATACATAGAGCACTTACTAGTACTACAGTGCCTGGCACACAGTAAGCACTTCTATTATTGTTGTTATTATTAATCAGACAAATAGAGGACTTTGATAAATCACTTAACTTTATCTCACCATCTGTGCAGATTACCTATAAACCAAAGAGAACAGTCTTTCTACAGTATATTTTACCTCTAACATTCCATGGTATTTTGAACTGAAATATGTTGAGCAAATACCTTAACAGATGCTTCTCCTTCTAATTCTGATACTAATGCTAACAATAAAACCTCAGTGTTGATGAGGGCTTGCTTTGTCCCAGGGGCTGTGACAGGCTTGGAAGTCTTTGTTATTTACTTATGTGACACACTCAGGGAGAGGGGCAACCTTGTCCTGTTTCCTACACTATATTTGGCCCAATTTAATATTTCTAAAGACAGGGTATATTATGGAATTAATTATTATTTTTGATGTGATAATGCTTTTCTTGTTTTCTTCCCCAAAAGCCATTTCAAAGTGAGATAGGGCATCTTTATAACAGATGTACCTGTGAAGCAAGGGAAATGAATATTTTTTCCTATATTTTGAATGATAAACCTGGGACTTAGAGATGCTAATTTACATGCCAAAGATTAATGGAATCACTAAGGCCAAGCAGAATTTGGACTGCTATTGGTCTTATTTTGTCCACTCTAACATACTTCTTAGGAATAAAGGTTTAAAAAGTTGCTAACAGCTCTAGCTGGTTTGGCTCAATGGATAGAGCATTGGCCTGCAGACTGAAGAGTCCCGGGTTTGATTCTGGTAAAGGGCACATGCATGGGTTGTAGGCTCGATCCCCAGTAGGGGTTTTGCAGGAGGCAGCCAATCAATGATATTCTCTTATCATTGACTAGAGGCCTGGTGCATGAGATTCGTGCACTGGGGGTGTTCCTCAGCCTGGCCTGCGCCCTCTCACAGCCTGGGACCCCTTGCTCCTTACTGCCCGCCTGCAGCAGAGACGGGAGTGGCTCCTGCCACCGCTGCTTCGCTCACCAGCTGTGAGCCCGACTTCTGGCTGAGTGGCACTCCACCGGTGGGATCACACTGACCACCAGGGGGCAGCTCCTGTATTGAGCATGTGCCGCCTGGTGGTCAGTGCACATCATAGCGACCAGTCGTTTCACCATTTGGTCGATTTCCATATTACGCTTTTATTATATAGGGTAGGATGTTTCTATCTCTCTCTCCCTCCCCTTCTCTGAAATCAATACAAATATAAAAAAATAAATAAAAAATTAAAAGTTGCTAACATACAGTCCTTTGTTCACTTCATTTTTCCAAAGCAAAATACTTTTGATCCATTTTGCTTGGGTGAACTGCAGATTGCCTGTTTATTCTTAACAAGGATACACTTTGAGTCCTCCTGGCAGGACTTGACAGACTGTGGATCTTGTGCAAGGTATGTTGACGTCTCTCTGATGTTGCATCACCGGTGCCATTGGTCAGTCTGCAGAGTTATTTTCCTCATGATAAGAACCTCCTGGAGTCATAGATTTTCTTTAGAAATTTCACTCTGACCTGAGTTTACCCGGGTAATTGCTGCAGGTTTTTCCCCAGGCTTTTCAGGATCTTGGGTTCTCACAAGGAAATAGGATTGCAGTCTTCAAGGTTGATCATTAAGCACGCTCATGGAAAATTAACAGCAGTATTCTTTGACCCCAGTCTTTATAGCCCAACTAATCTTGGGTAAATATAAGATTGCATTACTAATCTTTTGACATTTGGTACAATTTAGCTATCCAATAGGCCCGTTGTTACTGTTGAAAACTTTTTGAAGTATATTAAAACTCTTCTCGTTTCCTCTGAGTTTTATTCTCTGAAGAAAGAATCTCAGGGCCTTTAATTCAAGCTAGGAGACCCTCCCAAACCATCTTATCACTAGCTGATTAATTGTCTAGGATATCAAATCAGCTCTGTCATAAAAATAATTACAGTTCCAGGGTCACAGTTAATAGAACGAGATTTCAGCAGTCTTTTGAATGACAGGTGACCACTAGCCTTTGTAAGTGTCCTTGGATTCAGGAAGTGAAAGTTTTATTGGGGGAAAAAAGCTATTTGTAGACCTGGTTCCCTGATAAGTCATTCTGAAGTTCTCAAAGTAAAGGGTTCTGTTTCTACTTTTAACAAAACGTGGGTGTAAGCATATTCACCTAGAATGAAAGAATGAATGAATGAACAAATATATTGCGCCTATTTGGAATTTGCTTTTTGTTCTTGCAGTTTCAGCACCAAAGTGCAGTTGTAAAATTGGTGGAATTTGAAATGGTGTCAGTCAGGGTCCTGGCAAGACACAGAGTCTAACTTAGAAGGTTCGAGAGACCTTAAAGAAGGGGAGATGACAGAAGGGTGGATGGGTTTAAGTCACCAACGAGGCATGTTGAGGCACTGGGGAGGCCATGGGAGGCCATCACCACCCCTAGACCTGGGGCAGCAGTGGAAGGAAGCGGTGCTTCTCTAGTTCTGGGAGAGCAGGAGCCAGGCAGAGGGACTTGGGCTCTGCCTGAACACAGGGGTTGGAGGGAAGTCTTCCCTGACCTCTCTTTCAACTTTCTAATCTCCATTGTTCAAACCCATAGGAAGTCAGCCAGAAGGGAGCCTGGAGATTCAGCCATAGCTATCGAGGTGTGGGGTGTAGGAGGAAGGATCTAGAATGGATCTGCTAGGAGAGAAGGGCCAGACAGAGAAGCAGCAGCCCAGCGTGGAAATGCTGCTTTAGAGTCCCAGAGAATGGTATATGCAAGCTGCCAAAGAAGAATGGTATATTCAAGGAATGCCAGGCCCTGACCTCACTTGACCTTGAGTTAGCATGTACTTTTCTGGAACTTCCTTTCAGATCCACTTGTCATGCCTGCCAGCAGCCAGAATTACAGTTCGGTTCAGCCTGTCCCATCACTAAGGTCCCTGTGTGGTGATGGCATTGAGGGGATGGTCCTGTAGCTCACTGGTGGAGGAAGGTCTAGACTCTAGAGAGAAAAAGATTAAGAGGGAAGCTGTTGAGAATCTCTCCAGGAAGTTCAATAACTAGGGATAGAATGAGAGTAGTAGGGAAGCCTAGAGGAGGCGTGTGCATGAAATGACTTGCAGATGGTTTCACAGCCATGTGGTCATGTTCGCTCCCATGGCCTGCCAGCCCCCACGGTCTCCTGGAGCCCTCTGAGAGCAGGGGTGGTGACCTCTCCATTATAAATACTGAGCCTCAAAAGATGGTCACTCTCAGTGTTATTGGGGATATTACACATCTTAACTCATCTCCCAGGGGGAAGTTTGTGTTTGATGTTACTGTGGTTTCACCCACTAGAAAGGGGAAAAGAAACATTGATAAAGAAGGGGGAACAGATATCACTATGTGATGAAAAGTATATCTGTAATTCTCGTTTGCTGGATGACAATTGCTTAAAGCCTGTGCTGGTTAACTCTCCATTCTCAGCTGACAAAAACCAAACATCTTAATCACACACCATATTCCATGGTTCCTGCTATAACAAAATACCACCGGCTGGGTGGCTTATACGCAGCAGAAATGTATTGCTCACAGTTCTGGAGGCTGGAAGTTTGGGGTCATGGTCGGGTGAGAACCCTCATCTGAGTCACAGACTTCTTTGTGTCCTCACCTGTGGAAGGGGCCAGGGAGCTCTGTGGAGTCACTTTTATAAGGGCACTAATCCCTTTCATGAGGGTGCCAGCCTCAAGACCTAGTCACCTCCCAAAGGCCCTACCTACTAATACCATCACCTTTGGGTGTCAGGATTTCAACCTGAATTTGTGGGGAACACATCATTCAAGCCATAGCAGTTCATTATCATAATCTTTTGTGCTTCTCTTGCTTCATCATACTTTAACCTGGCAAAATCCCAACCGAGATTAAATCCAGCTCTCTGCCTACACCATGCCTGTACCTGAGAGCAGAATGACCCTGGAGAGAACACACACGCTGACTGGTTTCACTGTAAGTTCACAGCCACCACCTCACTGAGCCCTCAGTCATGACTGGCAATGCACCCATCGCTCCCTGGTGGTTCACTTTCCTACCCTCCTGCTTAACCATTGCACATCTTGTCTTCCCTAAGCCTCTCACACTCACTTCCCACATCCCGCCTCTGCGCAGATAGCCTTTCTTCCAGTCTTACTGCAACACAGAACAAACCCAACCCAGAGGCCATAGAGACTCTCCAGCTCCCAGCACACCTGCTCATCTCGCAGAGCAGTGGCCACAGCTGTGCCGTCCTCCTAAGACACACCTCTCCTCCTGACACTTGCTTTCCCTCTGGCCTCTACTCAGGACATTACCCCAGCAATGTTTCTCCTTCTCTCTTGTATTATCTGTTTTCTTTCTCCACCGGATCATTCCCATCATCCTAAAATCAGGCTGTAATCTCCTAGTGTGATAAAAACTAAACATTCGGCTGTTGACCCTATGTCTTTCTTTAGCCCTTGCCCTATTTTTAAAATCTTTTTTTTTTTCCAGCAAAACCCCCTGGGAGAGTTGTCTGTACTCCATTGATTGTGGTGGGGTGGCAGGTGGAAACTGGGCTTGGTCCCTGGGATGACCCCGGCTGCTAAATTCAGTAGCACAACCTCACCCTTCACCTTCATGGCCTGTTGGATCACCCACCCTTCTTTATTTTGTCTCCAGGACGCCACGCGTACCTGATTTTTCCGCACACCTCACAGGTCTTCCTTGTAAGTTCTCGTGCTGTTTTCACTCAGCAACCCAACCTCTAACTGTTTGAATGACCCAGGAACCAGGTCTCAGGCCCCTTTCTTCTGTACCCCTTTGCCACCAAAGGCACCCCCTCCTCCCATTCCAGGAACCCAAGCTTGTGTGCTAAGAATTAAACATGAAGTCCACAGGCTTTGTAACCTGTGTTCTAGCTCCTGGTGGGGTTGCCAGAAAATCAATATTTGGTGGGAATTTTAATACATTTTCTGTTGTGGCTTCAAATAATATTTTATACACTGAAAACTTCCTAATTAATGTCTCCTGGGCTCTGGACCTGTCTTTTCAGCTTCCCAGTTGAAATCCCCAGCCGAGGCTCTGTAGTCCCTCGAAATTGACCCTCCCAAAACAGAACTCATCGCCCTGCACTGGGTCACCCTTCAGTCACCCCCATCTCAGATGGTGACACCTCCATCCTTTAGTTGCTTAGACTTAAAAGTATTGGGGTCATCTTCACTCCTCTCTTTCTCTCATTTCCCAGAGCCTATTCATGTGAAAATCCTAACCAGTTCCCATCATTTCCTCTGCGACCTTCCTGGTCGGAGCCGCATCCTCTCTCACCTGCATTACTGTAAAGGCCCCAGCTGGTCTGTCTCCTCTGCACCTACCCCCCCTCTCTCCGCCCACCCAACGCCAGTGCATCTCTGCACATCACATTCTCTGCTCGGAGCCCTCCAGTGCCCTCCCCTTGCTCTGGTCTCAGTGGCCCTTGGTGATCTGGTCCCCTGTAATCCCTGACTCCCTTGGCCAGAGGTTTCTGCTATAACACTATGTGTGTGTCCTGTAACACTTTGTGTTCTGCAGAATGTAGTCTAAAAACACATTTCTGGGGACACAGCTCGGGTGCAGCTGCGCATTTTAAATTCTCTTACATGGAGCCGAAATCACTGCAGCCTGTGCAGCAGCCGACCTGAGGGCTGTCTCCTTTCTGCTACGGCTGGGTTTCTACTCCTGCTCTTCTGGCTCCTTTTGCCTAAGAAAAACCTTGTTTCCGTGTGATACCCACATTACCCTGCTATTTACCAATAGCCTCTGAGCTAATTGCTGTTCTGAGACACATGTTGTAACAGAACAGCCTGTCCTCACTTACTGTCATCTTGGCTCGTTCCCAGATGTGTCAGACAAGCACCCACCTTGAGCCTTTTGCCCTAGCTCTGGTCCTCACCCGGAGTGCCCTCCCCGCAGAGCCCTCCCTGGGGTCTGCATCGCTTTCAGATCCTTATTCACACGCTTCCTGGGGAGTGTGGGCTTCCCCACAGCCCATCTAAAAGGGCAACGCCCTCGCTGCCGTCCAGACGTCTCTCCTGCAGGACATGTGGCTCTTTCTCCATGCCGCTTAGCGTCACCTGGGATAGATTACTCACTTGTTGCCTAACGCACAGCCATGAGCACATGAGCTCTGTGGAGGCAAGGGTTGGGCGGTTTTGTTTCATTTGCTTCCTTCGTGTTTCTCTGCAATATCTTCTGTGCCTGGAACATGGGCCTGCATGTGCAAAGCATTTTGTGTTTGTTGGATGAATGAATGAATGAATGAACTCTAAGTTCTTTAGAATTCATCTGAATTTCCTTCTTACCCACAGAATAAATAGTCCACCTGCTTTTGTTTCTGTTCTGATTTGGGGTATATGTTTGTATGGACAGGACAGTGGCTTTTTCAAACCTGGGTTCCTATGTTCTTTGCTATGTGTCAGACTTGCACGCTGGTTCATGCCTGCCACTCTGGGCTTGTTCAAACTTTCACAGCTTTGGTACTTAGTCATTTATTAAAGGGGTGTCCTGGGAAAATGTCAGATGCAGGTTGTGTATGCCTACTCGTACCCCTTACTAACCTAAGCACTCCTTCTCCCACTGCCAACTCAAGCTCTCCAGCCGCCAATCAAAACTCAGGCTTTTCAGACCTTGCCTGTGCGCTAGCTGCTCATAGGTGTCTGGACAATCATACTTTTATGAGAATTTGAACACATTTCCTTCCCAAGCACAGCCAGTCTCGATGTCTGGTCATAGAGTAGGTCATTCCAGCACTCCAGAATGGTGGCCCTGCTGCAGGTTTGTGCTGATGCTATAGGGACAGGGACATGGTGACTAGCTCCCTGTGGTTCTGGGCAAGGCTGCACAAGGGTGGTGATGGGAGCAGTTGGGGGAGGGGTAAGTACAGAGGTGCTTGATGCAGAGAATGGTGGGGGAATCAACATGCTAAAAGGCACAGAAATGGACAGGTTCCTGGTGTGTTTGTTACTGGGACCCCAATATTTGACCTGTCTGCCTGGCCTACAGAAATGCATTAGAGAAAGGAAAATAGTTTGTTATTGAATTGGCCAACCCGGAGGTGGGGTTACAGATTAGGGAGGGCACGGGGGGTTAGAGGTTCAGGCTCTTTCTGAGAGCTGATTGGTTGGAGGTGAGGTGAGGGTAATAAATCATTTCTTCAGGTCTTGAGGACAGCTCTGAGGTCGGCTCCAGCATCCCTCTATATGGTCTCATAGGAAAGTGGCCAGGGGGTCATTCCACCTTAGGGCTCAGGAGCTGAAACATAACTCAGGTCAAGATGTTATCTTTAGCCTGCAGAGGTCCAGGTGGTGTGACCACTTGTCAAGTCTGGGCTGTTGTCTTCTGCTACCTTGGGTGTCGCTGATTATGGGGTAGAGGGAGGCGGGTGGGATTGGGAGGGGAGAGGCTAGGTCTCTGAGGGGAGAAAGAATATAAGAGAGGAGGTGAGAGACATGGAGATGATTTCTAGAGCTAGGATTAAAAGCTAAATTTAATCAAAGTCATAAGGACCCTCAGTTCCAGATTTGGGGAAGAGTGTGGTGAATCATTCAGCACAGGCAGCGGGTGGGGAGGAGTGTAGGGTGTAGGGTAGCTGAGGAGAGAGGTGGGCTCATATGCCATAGAGAGTTCTAAGTGATATGACTTCCCACGCCTCATCTTTCCCAACCAATCCCAGCCTTCTTGAAACTGTCAGCTGTAAGCTTATGTGGCCTTGCCCAGTACATAGATGGGTGCCTGGCATGTATAGAAAGACCTATTGGTTTCATGAATACATATGTATATACGTGTGTCTATATTCATATACAGATGTACATTTGTATGCATATAAATATATGAATGATCTATCATTATATCAATATTTATTTCTACATTTTCTCTACAACAAACTAATTCTGTATCTAAATCCATGACTAGCAAGTTGTCCATTTAAAACTAGCTTCATAGATTCTTAAGGTAATAGCACAAGTCGACACTCCATAACGTATTTTGACGTGACCTAAACGCTCTGATACTTTCTCTTTCTCAGGGCTTAGGTTCCATCTACCAGTGCTGACCACCTCTCAGTTGGGGGTGATATCACCCTCTGAACATTTTTGAACACCCTGAAATTCTTGCTTTGGTGTCCTGAACTCTTGGCTCTGTGAGATTTTTTAAAAATAATCAGAGAAAGATGGTTGACTGAGAGAGATCCTTAGTTGAGGTCTGTGATGAAAAGAGAAGCCTGCAGTAAGCCCTGTGGAGCTCTGCCATTGACAGGCCTGTGTCATTACCACGTTCCTCCACATTTCTGCATCTCAGTAGACTAATGTAGCCAAAGTTCAATAACCAAATGATCTCTAGAGACCGGATGCTTTAACCCCCATGAATGTCCCTCTTTGGTGAGCTTTAAAAACTGTGTATGGGGCAGTTATTTGGGAGAAAAATGCCCATTCAGCCTCTTAAATCATACTTCCCAGGACTGGAATGAGAAGCACACAACTTCTTGCGTAAATGCCTTTGTAAATGGTCCCACCTCTGGGCTTCTCTCTCCAAGTGGAGGCCAGCTATCTTTGGCCGCTTCACAGCTCATTAGCAGTCCAGGGGAGAGGAAACAGATGAGATGAAGCTTAAATATGTCACATTGGTTATTTCTTAGCAGCTCTGATAAAAGGCTTAGCAGCAGGAGGTTAAAACTCTACTGAAGAGGTTTGAGGATTATCTGTGACTTTAGCTTATGGGTGTTACCTTCCTCCTTTCCCCTCATCCCTTTTTCTAACGATTAAGCATGAGTTGGCTGAAAACATTAATGAGGCCACTATAAAAATATTTTACTATCCTGTAGGTCCTTGAAAAAATGATTTTATTACTTACAAGAAAATCAAAATAAAATAAGACCTACTTTGCTCGGAATGTTATTTTTCTGTCAAAATTGGCAAGCTCTTAAAGACAAGTGGCTAATTATAGTAAAAGATGTGCTCAAGTCAGTGGATGCCTCTGACCTATGTCTTGGATTCTGTAGGCAGGAATTTGGCTCCTTACAAGTGGCTCCTGGTGCAGGTCCCCAGGCCAGATTTGTTCTGCAGGTCCGCCAGGAGCAAGGGCATGGCTTCGGATGGGCAGACCCCAAGGTCCCACATTGAGAACATAAACTCACACTATACTTCTTGGTGGGATCTCCAGTTCTGCTTCTCTGATAACCAGGTCTCTCTTTCCTCCTGTTAGAATTTATGGTCCTCAAAAGCAAGTTTTATCTGGATTTATGCAAACGGCCAGCTCTGTGTGATGATGGACATAAATGGGTCTAGGTGCAAAAAGGAGGAAACTATTCAGAGACATAGGCAAACTGTGAGACCAACACAAGTGGGGGAGCCAGTGGGATGAGGTGCTGGGTTTGAGAACCACAGGTGGAAACTTGGGGCACAGGGTAAGTGAGACAGGGGCAAGGCAGGGACTGGACTGGGAGCTCTACTGAGGCAATGCTCAAGTCTGGCCCTAGAACTCTGTCTTGGTGAGGACATTGGTTCACAGTCCTTACAGAAGAGAGAGATGGATGTAGAGAAAAGATTATGGGAGGGTCAGTGGTGGTCCCTTTCAGTCATATGATCCCAGTTCCATTTGAACATGGAGCTATAGGAGGTTTCCTTTGTTTAGTCTCCATCACCCGAAGGTAAATTGGGCCTTTAAGGACCAATGAGACCCTCCATGTCACTGGGAGTGTTGGACATCTCAGAGGAGGAAGACTGATGGGGACAGGGGCTGAGGACAGCTAAGTCTTAGACAGCCTCATGAAAGGAGGCCTTGAGAAGGCATTCCCCTTTCATCAAGAGCACAGAATGAAGTTGGGAAGAATGCTTAGGCCACAAGGTCATCAAGCATGATGCAGGCTTAACCAACATGCAGTCTCTCACACAGGTAGGCACTTAATGCATGTTTGCTAATCACATGTTAGCTGCTGCCTTACCCCCGCCCCCGCTCTCCCTGCCGCCCCCCCCCCCCCCCAAGCTCATCAGAGTTCCATAGAAACCTGGAACCTGGTCCCTTGCGGAAAACCAAAGGTGACTCTAAAGGAAAAGGATTGCCCATCCAGAAGGCAGCGTGGCCTTCCTGGTGAGAACAGTTTTCTTCTCCGCATAGTTTACCTTGGCAGAGGCCAGTGTCTCTTTCCTGCAGGCGGCTACTGTTTACAGCTGTTATCATGTTTTTTCTTCTCCGTCTTCCACAAGCGCTCTTCCTCTCCTTAACTACCACCAGTTCACTGGGGGGACCGCTTTCTGAGCCACTGCCTTCCCCTTCTCCATGGGATAACGTTGCTATGTCTGTGCCATCTCAGCAGCGTTGGCCCGTGTGCCCTGGGTGGTTGCTCAGAGGAGAGATGTGATGGTGGACGCAGGTTGGGGACCGGCTTCATGATTTCATGCATCTGGCAGTCAGGCCTAATTAAGATCCCGGTTCCATTCTGTTGGATTTCGTCTGTGACCTACTGGAACTCGGGCTGGAGCTAACACTGGGTGGATATAAAAACAGTAAGCCAAGAAGTTTGCACTTCTCTCGACTATAGCTGTTTACTTAGCTGGAGCAGGTTTAGTGGGTGGCCCAGCCTTCGCAACCGGTGAAGACAGAATCGAGCTGTAAAAACTTGGGTAAAGGAGGCCAGTAACACTCCTTCCATTTCTTCAGCTTTATCACAGCTTATAAATTAGTTTGGTGGGTGTGTTGATCTTCTAGGAGCTAGTACTTTAGCCTTCTCCACATCAAGTTATTTAGTTTAAATCCATGAGCTGTGCCCACTGAAAGCTCTTCCTGACCCGTGAAATGAATGACAATAATGTGTTAATAGAAACGATGACTTTCTTTGGCTTATTTTTGGAGTAAGTACCAGAGAATGACTGGGACTGGGTAGATTTTTGTTGTTGTTTCCTTTTTGTTTATTTATTTGGGTCATTATAACCTTGTTTATGTCCATGTGCTCCCACCTGAGAGAGGCAAAAGGCTTGAAGTTAGTGCAGTCAAGACATAAAACCTTAACAAATTGCCCCATTACTTACCACCTTCAAAGCATTTTACTACAGTGAGAGTTTATTAGATTTCTCTCAAGCGCACCAAAGATTAAGATTAATTTCTTACATGTCACAGCTATTTTTCTACCTACTGCCTAAAAAAAACAATTCACCTTTATCATAAACACCTAAGTCAAAAATCCCTTAAAGAGGCCGTGCAGTGGGTGAGAACTCTGGAGTCAGACAGGCTATTGGAATTCTGGTTTTGCCGCTTCCCAGCTGCGTGAACTTGAGCTTCAGGGTCCCCTTCTGCAACAGAAGATGATTGCAGAGCCTTTTCATAGGGTTGTGAAATGAGGTAATGCATTTAAAGAGCTAGAACAGTGTCTCCCCTGTAGGGGAAGTATGGGAGAAACAGTGAGGGGAAAGGACACAGGACAGTCCCAGGGGTGGAGCGTAGGGTGGAGCGTGGGGGAGGGGAGGTGAGAGAGAGAAAGAAAGAAGGGAAGTGGAAGAATCTCAAATATAAAATGGCTACCCTTTAATTTTTCCCAAGGAGAGAGAAGCAGATGTGCTGATGTGGTTTTGAGAATCCCTAGCATCACCAGCAAAGGATGGGAGTTTGAGTCAAAGCCGAGGTGTGGCCTGCGTGCCATCTGCCCGGGGCAGCTGCGTGGTGGACCCTGTGGTCCATGGCTCCCTGTCGGCACACGGGACTTTATGGACATGTGTTTGGGGCAAACTTTGCGACCTGATTGTTTGCACTCGATTGCCACAATGTGTAATTATTTACTGGTGCCGGCTAAGGGTGTCAGTTTAGCGTTTCTGGCAGGGGGAGGATGAAGTTTAATATTCGAAGGCATCTTTTTTCAGGCGGTCTGCCCTGGCTTTTGTTAGAGCACTTGGGGTGGCATGGAGCAGCCAAACCTACTGGTTAACTCATTAGAGGTTTATTACTTAGAAATTCACCTTCTCAATTCACTTTATCAGGCCGTAGCTCTTCCCTCTAAGAGTGACACTAACTGTGGGTTTCATGGCAGTGGTCTAATTGGAGGGTTTTGGAAAGACAGTGATAGCTTAAGGATGATCCTTAGATGGAGCTTTCCTTTCTAAAACCTGAACTGAGCTTTATCAAAACAGTAACTAAAATTTGAAATAAGACTCCACTTCTGGGTTAGAAGCTCCAGGTGGGTAGGAATGTGACTCTGTTGTTCATAACTGTAGTCTTTGGACCTAAATCCATATGCAACTCAGAGTAGGCACTCACATGCTGAATTGATGAGTATGATATTTAAATTAGCATAGCTGTCCCTTGGGATAAGTCAAAGGAGAATAAAATTTATATTAAACCAAAACAGAAGTCCTTATGCTCGAAATGGCATCACTTTTTTTTTTTTTTTATGGTCAGGACCCAATTTTGTTCCAATTAAAGAAAAATCATGATTTAAAGGAACATAAAGTGAAATATTCGATATTCATATTGTGTTTTGACATCTGCAATATGTTTTAAATAAAAATGTCTCAGATCCTATTATATTGACACTAGAGGCCCAGTGCACAATTTTTGTGCATGGGCGGGGGGGGGGGTGTCCCTCAGCCCAGCCTGCACCCTTTCCAATCTGGGACCCCTTGGGGAATGTC
This sequence comes from Myotis daubentonii, assembly GCF_963259705.1. Lineage (NCBI taxonomy): Eukaryota > Metazoa > Chordata > Mammalia > Chiroptera > Vespertilionidae > Myotis > Myotis daubentonii. The sequence continues at coordinate 107,321,750 of NC_081843.1, read as the reverse complement.
CAACTCACAATCCAGGACTGCTGGTTAGACTCACCTGCCTGCCAGCCTGATAGCCCCCTAACCGCTCCCCTGCCAACCTGATTGACACCTAACTGCCCTCTTGCCAACATGATTGTCCCCAACTGCCCTCCCCTACAGGGCTTAGGGGACTGGGGGACTGAGGCTGGATGAGGCGGGACTGAGGGGATTGGGGGACTCTGGCTGGATGAGGCAGGGCTGAGGAAACTGGGCGCTGTCATCATGTGGCTGTGGGTGCCACCATCTTTATGAGGGCATGATGGTCAATTAGCATATTCCCTCTTTATTAGATAGGATTGCCATGTGTTTCTTAGAGGTATTGTTCATTCAGATCTAAAGTGAAGGTAGTCTGTGGCCACTCAGAGTGGACATGTGTTTCTCCTTATTAAAGGGCATATCTTCTGGGCGCGGCTGTGCTCTCCCTAAGCTCGCATGTTTTCTCTCGATGCTGTGCCTTATTGCCACTGCAGAATTCAAGGACTACATGGTTTTGTTCCCTACGTGATAGTCTTTTGGCCATTTTAGAATATGCCACATCCACTCACACAGCTAACTGGCTTATTCCCTCAGCTCTCTGTTCTGATCTTATTAGATTGTTCTCCACCAGCTATATGTTTAGATGCTGAAAAGAATGGTTGTAAACCTCTCCCTTCATTACCCTGCCTTATCTTTCCCTAAAATTGGCCTAATTTAATAATTTTATTAATAGCACTAGTAATAATTAAAAGTGTATGTGTGTGCACAGACATATACAGAGAGAGAGACTGATGGAGGATCATTTGATTTGGTATTATGTTAATGCTGAAATTTCTTATTAAACAAGTGTTCCAGATGAGTATGTAATAAATAACATTGTCTTCCTGGGATGTGGGGAACACATGCGTCAAAAATTGGGCCTCCTTTTCCCGGTGGGTGTGGAAGTCACATGATAAGGAATGAAGGGACCCTCTAGCCAGGGCTAGGTGAAAAGTAACACTGGAGAAACAGGCTCAGAGAAGTGAGAGCTGACAGCACTGTTCTCCTGGCAGATTCACCGTCTTCCCAGCTTCTCCTGGGCCTCAGGGGGGGGCCCCTCTGGAATGACCAAGCAGAGTACCCAGCCCTGGGCTCCGAGCTGGCCTTGGATCGCCTCTTCACCCTCCCAGTGGGAGCGGAACATGGCAGAGCCGGCTCCTCCCGGATGAGTGATCCCAGTGGAGGGCCCGGGGGATTGGGATCTTCACTGGCAACCCAGTGGCTGTCTGATCTGCCCACTGGAGAAAAGTGAGGAGGAGGATCCTCTGGGACTCCGGAGATATAAACCCAAATAAAAAATGAAAACCAAAAAGTGCACTTGGAGTCCATGAAAAGTGTTAAAACTCTCTGCTGGTCATGTGACTTGTTCTTGGCATTAGGGAGCCGGGGGCCCTTGTGGTTTAATCTGGAAAGAGTCGCTGACTGTGTCACCTTGGCAAATTGGTTGATCTCCCCGGGCTGCGGTGCTCGTCCAGCTGCTGGCCTCACTGAAACCAGATGCTGCCTCTCAGAACAGCTCTCAGTCATAAATAATATCGTATATACTTTGTTCCTGGCAGCGAGGCCTGAACTGTTATAACCCCCTGTTTTCACTTGCTTCTAAATTTCTGGAAATTTCTCCTTCGGGCTTGAATTTTTCCATGCTCGTCCTCAGCCCACAGTTTTTTGGAAAGTGTCAGTGAAGTTTTACGTAGCGGTTCTTCCTGAATGATGGGAGAAAAGGGGCCGCGCATTGTTTTTCAGTTCATTACATAAATTATAGTTTTCCTGGTATACCCCAGGAAACTAGCTGGGCTGTGACATTGAAAGTGTTTTGTTAAAAAAATAATCCTGGTATGCTAAAGAATGTCTGTGGAAGACAGTTTTAGGTTGCTGAGTGCATCTTCCTGTCTTTAAAGCAGACCACACACAAGCAGGACACATATAAAAAGCTCTCATCCACTTTTAAAGATGGCCAAAGAGGACAACCCCACAAATCCACTCAGTAACCATTCCAGTCACCAGGAGGCAATGTTGACCACCATCAGTTGTCATATTTGTTGATCAGTTGGTCCCTGCTTTCTGTCCTGGCTCCTATAGAGACCCCATGATTAGGTGCTGGCATTGACCCTGGTCTACATTGGGAACAAAGTTGACTGGGTCTTTCAGGTTCCCTTCAAAAAAGCCTTCCGCACAAGAATAGGCATATAGATCAATGGAATAGAATAGAGAGCCCAGAAATCGGCCCGAACCAATATGCTCAATTAATATTTGACAAAGGAGGCAAGAACATACAATGGAGCCAAGATAGTCTCTTCAATAAATGGTGTTGGGAAAATTGGACAGATATATGCAAGAAAATGAAACTAGACCACCAACTTACACCATATACAAAAATAAACTCAAAATGGATAAAGGACTTAAATGTACGACAGGATACCATAAAAATTCTAGAAGAATCCAAAGGCAAGAAAATTTCAGACATATGCCGAAGCAATTTCTTCACTGATACAGCTCCTAGGGCACTTGAAACTAAAGAAAAAATGAACAAATGGGACTACATCAAAATAAAAAGCTTCTGCACAGCAAAAGAAACCATCAACAAAACAACGAGAAAACCCACTGTGTGGGAAAACACATTTGCCAATGACATATCTGATAAGGGCCTAATCTCCAAAATTTATAGGGAACTCATACAACTTAACAAAAGGAAGATAAACAATCCAATCAAAAAATGGGCAAAGGACCTAAATAGACACCTTTCAAAAGAGGACATTCAGAAAGCCAAGAGACATATGAAAACATGCTCAAAGTCACTAATCATCCGAGAGATGCAAATCAAAACAGCAATGAGGTACCATCTCACACCTGTCAGACTGGCTATCATCAACAAATCAACAAACGACAAGTGCTGGAGAGGTTGTGGAGAAAAAGGAACACTTGTGCACTGCTGGTGGGAATGCAGACTGGTGCAGCCACTATGGAAGACAGTATGGAGTTTCCTTAAAAAACTGAAAATGGAACTCCCATTTGACCCTGTGATCCCACTTCTAGGAATATATCCCAAGAAACCAGAAACACCAATCAGAAAGGATATATGCACCCCTATGTTCATAGCAGCACAATTCACCATAGCTAAGATCTGGAAACAGCCTAAGTGCCCATCAGTAGATGAATGGATTAGAAAACTGTGGTACATCTACACGATGGAATACTATGCTGCTGTAAAAAGGAAGGAACTCTTACCATTTGCAACGTCATGGATGGAACTGGAGAGCATTATGCTAAGTGAAATAAGCCAGTCAATAAAGGAAAAATACCACATGATCTCACTCATTCATGGACAATAGAGACCATTATAAACTTTTGAACAATAATAGATACAGAGGCAGAGCTGCCTCAAACAGATTGTCAAACTGCAGCGGGAAGGCCGGGGAGGGTTGGGGGGCAGGAGGTAGTGGGGTAAGAGATCAACTAAAGGACTTGTATGCATGCATATAAGCATAACCAATGGACATAAGACACTGGGTGATAGGGGAGGCTAGGGGACTGTCTAGGGTGGGGGGATAAAATGGATACATATGTAATACCCTTTGTAATACTTTAAGCAATAAAAAAAAAAAAAAGGATATCTCACTACTGAGATTAAGTAGATTGAGATTTGGATAGTTATCAAAGGAGATTGTCTGCTTTCCATAGAAGAAAAATTGTTTTCTTTTATATATGAATAATATATTCATATATAACTTATAAAAATAAAATTGATATTAAAATATGCTCTTTTAAAACTCCCATTCCCCACTCATAGCCAAATATTCTCAGGAAGTATCTGATAGCCCCCAACTTCAAACACTGGGACTGATGGTATAACTATTCCATGAAAGATCACTGCACCAGCTCCCACTAGCTCTGTCCTCACACTCTCAGTCCCAGAAGCATTTACTGGGTCTGAGGAGCAAACTTTAGGTTGAATTTAAGAAGCTTCAATTTATGGTGACAGAAGATTTGACTTTGGGTGATGGATACATGGTGCAATATACAGATCTTGTAACATAGAAACCCACACCTGAAACCTATATGATCATGTTGACCAATGTGACCCCAATAAATTTAATTAAAAAAAAAAAAAAAAGCCTTCCGGTCCTAGCCAGTTTGGCTTGGTGGATAGAGCGTTGGCCTGAGGACTGAAGGGTCTCAGGTTCAATTCCAGACAAGGGCACATACCTTGATCCCTGGCCCCTGGTTAAGGCTCATGTGGGAGGCAACAAATCAATGTGTCTCTCACACATTGATGTTTCTCTCTGTCTCTCCCCTTCCCTTCCACTCTAAAAATCAATGGGAAAATGTCCTTGATTGAGGATTAGCTAAAAAACCCAAACCAAAACAAAACAAAAAATAGCCTTCTGTGAGCCTCAAATTAAATCATGTATTTATTCGTAGCTCTTATAACATGATTACATACATGTGTGATGACTTCAGCCTACTTCCCTAGGAGGCCAGCAGCTCTCTAACAGCAGCTCCGTAATGGCTGTTGTACTCACTGTTGTGACTGTGGCACTTACCATTGTGGCTGTGGCACTTAGGTAAACGCAGAGCACATCGTAGCAACTCATTGCTGAGTAAATTAAATGGCCCCAAGTACAGTGTGCTTGTTGGAATTTAATCATAGATTTGTCCACTCAGATATGGGTATGTGTATTCAACAAGCCTCATTGAGTATCTACTGCATGCCATGCATGGCTTTCCTTGGGCAGATATCAAGGAAGTTCTTGAGGATTCTCCCAAATAAAAAAACTATATTATTGCTATACCTAAAATTGGAATATTGGGCTATTAAACCCAATATCATTGCTAACCTAAGATTGGGATATTGGGTTATTAAAGCCAAAGCCAGTCAAAGGAAATTTATCATTTATTGGGCACTTATTATGTGCCCGGCACTATGTTAGGTACTGGAAAGAGAATAGTTAGTAAGAGTCTCGGCCAAGAAGTCGCTTATAGGTTGACAGCAGCAAAAAAAATCAAATTCTGAAATAATTATTATTCAAGGTGGAGTATAATTGGTGGCAGGAGATAGCTGTGGCAGAGATACCACTGTACCTTGTGACCTTGTGCAAATGTCCCAAAGAATCAGGAAAAGCTTTATGGTTTTCCCTTTGTGGTCAGAGGCCCCATGAGGAGGATAGGCAGTTGGGTCTAGTCCCTCTCATAGTTATCCTGCACGCTTCCCTTGCTAGCCATCTGCACTCTCTCTGTGTCTTCAACTGCAAGAAACTGGTCAAATCTATCAGTACTGGGAAATAAACCAGAACGAAGGTCAAGTGCTTGACAAGATCATGAGGGTCATTATTGTGTACACGAGAGTCCAAGACCTCTTTATGCTTGTACGAGCTTGGGTATGGTGTTGTCCCTGGGTATCTATGTTTCATTCCAAGTGTGAAGAACATGTCATAGTTACATAAGTGTATGTAATCATAGGTGATGTAGGTGATCGAATTGAAACAAATGACTCACTGAGCTCCAGCCACACCGATTGTTCTTCTGTCCTCCAACCTATCTACCTGCTTCACCCTCAGATGTTGGAATCATTGGTTTCTTTTGTCATTCAGGTCTCAGTTCACCTGACAGGCCTCTTGGACCCCCCTCAGCCCACCCATGTCCATCCCCATCAGCTCAGTCACATCACCCTTTATGCTGTGTTTATGGCATTTATCCCATCTGATAGTCTCCTGTTCACTCCCCTGTTTACTTTTTATTGTCAATTTTCTCCCACTACAGTGTCAGTCCCAAGAAATAAGAGATCTTTATTAGTCTCTTATTTCATGGAAGTAAGTGCCCAGGAAAATGCATGGCATGTGATAGGCACTGAGACATGCTTACTGAATGACTGATTGAGTGTGTGAATGGCCAGAGGCTGAGGGAAACACTCAAGAGTCCTATTCTGCTTTTTTTAAATGTGTTTTTATTGATTTCAGAAAGGAAGGGAGAGGCGGGGAGAGAGATAGAAACATCATTGATGAGAGAGAATCATTGATTGGCTGCCTCTTGCATGCCCCACACTGGGAATCAAGCCCGCAACCAGGGCACATGCCCAGACTGGGAATTGAATCATGACCTCCTAGTTCATAGTTTGATGCTCAACCACTGAGCCACACCGGCCGGGGTTATTCTGCTTTTTGCCTGAAGAAGACATCTTGCAAGAATATCAGCTGTTCTGGAGGGGCCTCTGCTTTGGCTCCAGCACAAACCTCCTCTCTACTGGTGCAGCAGTGGGCACTAGGAGCTTCCGTACCCATGCTCTCCAGATGAAACATGTCGGGGTAGAGGCTCCCTATAGTCCAGTGATGGCGAACCTTTTGAGCTCGGCGTGTCAGCATTTTGAAAAACCCTAACTTAACTCTGGTGCCGTGTCACATATAGAAATTTTTTGATATTTGCAACCATAGTAAAACAAAGACTTATATTTTTGATATTTATTTTATATATTTAAATGCCATTTAACAAAGAAAAATCAACCAAATAAATGAGTTTGTGTGTCACCTCTGACATGCGTGTCATAGGTTCGCCATCACTGCTATAGTCTATACTGCGAAGCTACAGTTGCTGAGGCCAGCATCTTTCAGGATTTAATCCATATGCTCATTCTAAGCCTTTCAGGCATGGGATGCACTGGGCTCCAGGTGTCATCTAAAATGTTGCTTTAGGTTATAAAGCTATTTATGCTGTAGATCTTCTCTGAAACTTGTCCAAAACTTTACAATTTCTCTTGTTAATGGTTTTCATCTGCCAAAGAGGTTGTCTAGTTAGAAAGGAGCTTGCTGAAGACACTTGGCACATCTTTCTCATGTTACAGAGGCTGCTTTTGTTTTAACTTTTTTCTTAACTGGGAAACCTGCTAATAAAAAAAGAGAGAAAAAAATGACTTCTCTTTTTAAAAGAGAAAATGTTACTCAGGTTGAGAATCTGGTTATCTAAAATGCATTTCTCTAGCCTGGCCAGTGTGGCTCAGTTGATTGGGCGTCATCCCATACACCAAGAGATCTCTGGTTCCATTCCCAGTCAGGGCACATGCCTGGATTGCGGGCTTGATCCCCAATAGGGGTATGCAAGAGGCAGCTGATCAATAATCTCTTATCGATGTTTCTAACTCTCTTACGCTCCCTTCCCCTCTCTCTAAAATCAATAAAATTCCAAGTATGTGTATTTGTATGTATGTGTATATATTTTTTGTCTAGTTCTTAGCTGAATTTAAAAAATGGAGCTAATAGAAAAATTTGGAATTTGGGGTGAAAATGGTTGGGCATATTTATGGGTTCTCTCAGCTATTTAAAAATAATTTTAAAAGAATTATTTGCATTGTTCAAATTAAAAATTTCAGCCAAAAAGAAAGGTTAAAGTCATGTGTTTTTTTTCTCAGCTTGACTTTTTGGGCGTTATGAATTTATAAACAGGATTTTTTTTGAAGGGGAAACATAGATAGGACCATTGGCCAAAATAAACACTCCATTGTTTCATAGTTTTGTATTGCACATAGGAAAAACATCCCTGCCCTTATTCTGTTAAGGGGACACAGATTCCCAGATTTGTAAGAGAAGGTCAGTGGTTGATTGAGCCACTTCGTATGGAAACGGGTGTTGCATGTTGATCGCCAAATTTCTGTCAACACAAGCAAAAACATTCAGATGTCAAACATTTTTTTCTCATCCATTATGTAAGAAGTTTATGTGTATTGGTGCTTACCAGAAGAAATGGCACAGATACTGTTCATTGCAGCAGTCTGTTGAAATATCTTGATCAAAGGCATTTTCTATTTGAAGCTTAAAAGTGACAGTATAAATACAGATAAATTCACTTCTAGAAGATTGGTCTTTCCATTATTTGACAAATTTTTCACTCTGGCAACAACATGAGCTATGGTGATCAACATAAAACTGCTAAATATAAAAACATATTTCTCTCATCTTAAGATGACAGGTCAAAAGACACCCACTCCTACGCCCAGCTCATCCTGAAAAAGAGGTTAGTGTTGAGTCATCGCTGGTCTTTGCTGCCAAGGTGGGTTGGCATTATGGTTGCTGGTTGGGCAATTTTTCTCACTCCCAAGGTTATTTCTCTCCTTATAAGAAAGAGTATCAAAACCCAAAGATCGTGTACCTTGTGGTGAGGTGGTTGGCTCTGCTTCCATTCAACCAAGGCTCATTTACTGGAGGAGAAAAAGAACATTTTATTAGGACCTATAATTATCCAGGCATTATGCAAAATAATAGTGGAGGCAGAGATGAGGTCTTGCTTCTGAAGTCTTAGATCTAGTTCCCTTTGGGCACCAGAGGATGAGAAGCCCGAGCTGAGAGGCTCTGGATGATTTTGAAATTTACTTTGCTCTGTAAACCACATACCCACATTTATCAGGCACCCTTTCCAATATGAAATAGTGTTAGTTTAACACTAAATGTATTTATTAAGCTTCTATTGTCATAAAGGAACTTATAGTTTGAAAAAGAGAAGACAACTTTTTGCCTCAGGGTCATAGGCAGGCTGAGAGTGAGAGTGAGAAAGAAAGTACAGTGGAGTGCCCTGCCAGTGTGGCTCAGTAGTTGTCACCAGGAGGTCATGGTTCGATTCCCAGTCAGGGTACATGCCCGGGTTGCAGGCTCAATCCCCAGTAGGGGGCATGCAGGAGGCAGCCAGTCGAAGATTCTCTCTCATCCTTGATGTTTCTCTCTCCCTCTCCCTCTCCCTCTCCCTCTTCCTCTCCCTTCCTCTCTGAAATCAATAAAAATATTTTTAAAAATAAAGTACAGTGGAGCTTCAGAGGAAAAATCCCACTGACCCAGTGGCCGAGGGGAGACTTCTGAAGGAGGAGCCCATGGGGTGGACCAGGGAAGTTCGGTAGGTCCTACAAGATGAAAAGAGGTGAAGTGTGGGGAGAAGGAACAATAGTGGGTACTCCAGGTAGGGACGAACATGTCGAGTAAAAGTTTGGGCCTACCCATGTAGCAAATTGAATGAGGTTGAGTGTAGAAGGGAATGTAGTTTGAAAGGTAGACCAAGATGTGTTTGTATGGGGCCTTGATTGCCTGCTAGGGACTCGGGTCCTAAGCAATGGGAAGTCATTGATGAATAATATACAAGAAAATGTCATATTCAGAGATAGAATTTGATTCCTGGCAGCAAAATCCATGATGGGTTGGAGACAGGAGAGTTGGAAAACAGGAAGACTGTATGGCAATAGCCGCTAAAATGAACAAAGAGATCCATTCTCGTGTATGATTACAACAAAACCTCCTAGCAGATTAGTGTCTTTCAAAGGCGAAGTAACAGTTTAGAACACAAATGAAGTGGAACAATTTAATGTTGTTTCGTTGTAATGGGATTTAGTCTGGATGGTTCAACTGTGGAATTAGGAGCAAAATCTAATGTCACAGATCACAGATAGCTGATAAATGCTGTAAGACATATATTTCAAATATATACGTCAATATGGATCCCCTGTTACTTGTTTAAAACTGTGCCCATCTCACTATTATCTATGGCATTAAAGCTGGCAGGGCTGCGTGCCCTGACCCACACTAAAGGCAGCCTTAGCCATTTCCCATTGTTCCGCCAGTAACGACAGACGTCTGAGTCCTGAGGGTAAATCTGGCCAGCCAATTTTGAGTTGGAAAGCCTGCACGAAAGTGGATGGTGCATACTGTGTGTAACTGAAGTTCGTTCTCAGGGACACAGCTGAACTCTTGGGCGGGTACTTAGTTCCTGCTCATAGTTGAGGCATCAGTAGGTTTCACATCTACAGTAGAAGTATCCTACTTGCTTAAGGTGTTATTCCTTCCATCCCTAAGATCTAAGATCTAAGACTTCTTCTAGATCTAGGATTTTTAAATATCTCATTATCAGCTAAAAATGGAACCAAAACTCATCCTCAGGACCAAAAGGAAAAGGAACAAATAGAGGGACTCCAGTCCGTCTTCCCGACTTTGTGACCTTGGCCCATGTTCTTCACTTGAAACAAGCTGAACGTGGACTTAGCACTAGAGAGGGAGTGAACATGTTTGCTTTGGACACTGGCTACAGCCTACAATGCAAATTAAAATTCTGATGGAAGAAGACAAATTGTCATGTGTCTGTTCCGTTTTAGAAATGTTAATCGACAAAATTTAAACTTTTACAATATTTTCTAAAAATCCAAACCTTATGAGGAAAACTCAGGCAGTCAAATATGCATGAATGAATGGGAGCACTTACCTCTGAAATTGTCATGGAATACACGCCCACACTGTCTTAGAACATAATTCACGTGCCAGTTGAGTTCAGAGGGCAAGAGGAGCCCTGGGAGTAACTCAGAGTGGCAACTGATGTTTTTATCTAATCTATTGAATGCTTTGCCCTTTTCATGGGGAAAAAATTAGGACTTTTAAATTTTCTAGATGCTGATGTAGTTCAGTTGTGGCTATGGAAATTAAACCTTGGCTTGACATGCGAGGTATACCAGTTGTTCACAAGCTGTGCCATATGTAGAGATAGGTTATTGGCACAAACTAAGTCACCTGTTCTCTTGGTGTTCTTCTCTTTCAATGAGGATGGCTAAATAAACCATTTCTTGATAAGCAGTTCAAGCTGCTCTCATCAATTCATTGGAAAATGTGACGGATATTCCTACATGACATGCAGAATAAATATATAAGGGAAACACATCTGCATATATACATTGAAATATAAATGGAAACCTGTTGGCACAGTTATATTATTCCTTAAATGATAAAAATCATTTTATTTAATTTTAAACCATTGATTCTGTCTCTAAGGAATTCTCATCAGGGACTTCTGAGTTCATTCTTAATTGTTACTACATAGCAGTGGCAAAAAAATAAACGAAGTATGGACTTTCTCAGGATATGCTCTGTGACCACTCGAGTGTGGCATTGCAGTGTGTTTGCACTTGAACTGAGATGACCACAGAGGCATGAAGTTCTGGACATTATGTCCTTTACAGGGTTCCTGCCTCATGCTGTCCTTTTATGGTTACTTTTATGTTTCTCAGTCAACTTAATCACATTGAAGTATGTGAAATATTTTGGTTCTTGTTTAAATGGGTATTTGCAATGCAGGTTTAACAATGGGCCACTAGAGTCATTTAGGAGCCAGCTCCTTTGTCATCATTTGTTGCCATTCAGGCGACTCACCGACACTCCGTGGTCCCGCTTACCAAGACCTTGTTGACGTATTTGTGACTTCCCGGGAGAGAGACTGTCCCTCAGTCATAGAGTTTTTCACTGGAATACTTAGATTAGCAAAAATGGCCATGGCCAGAGCACCACACGCTACTGGAAGGCTAGTGGCAAGTATTTTTTTGGCATTAATCACTCTGCTGGCAGCAGACCTCTGGGAAGCCTTGTGACAGGATCTGCCCTGTGTAACATTGCGTGTGCTCTGCTTTTCTTCTTGGAATCTATGAAGAAAATGTTCCTCAGCCCAGAAGCTGGGATTGAGAAAGCTCCCCTTCCATGTTATACAACCCAAAGTCTGGTGAGGGTCAGCGGTTGAACCGTGAGGGTGGGAAGGGTGAGGAAGAGGGTGATAGTCACAGATTCAGTGCCAAAAACTCACCTGAGTCACCATTCCAGCCTCCCCTCCCCCCCAGTATTGTGGCTGGAGTAGATGCCCCACGTGTGGAAAGTCATGAATCTCCTTTATCTTTATATCTATATATGTTTTTATGACATTATTATTTTTTACTCTGGGGAGGGATATAAACTCAGAGCTCTCTGACTTATTTTGTTTTATATTCCATGGAAAACTAAAAATGAAATAGCTGTTTGTATGGGGCCTGTTTTCAACTTTCTTTAGAACTTTCATTAGAAAGAGAGTAACATAAAAGGAATCCAGAATTTATCTTACATTACTTTAATATTTACCAAATTTCTACAGAAGCAAGCCTTGTGCATTTATAATCAGAAGAAAAATCAGAATTGTCTCTGGGAGAAAGGATCATTTTCAGACCAGTATCACACCGACTCTTCATTTAGCTCATTGTCTTGGTATAAATATGAAGTGTCTAGGAATAAAATCCTGTTTGAAGCAGAAAGCCTCATGTGTGTCCCACTTATACCATTTCAGAATACATTGCTCAGTATTCAGTTTGGTTTGGGGGTCAGGGTTCAAAAACCTGGACAGATATAACCCGGTAATAAGCCAGCCTTCTTTTCCTAAGCACTTCCCTACTCTCTTTGTACAACCATCATGTATTACCTGTTTTTATTATTTGATAAACCCCCTAATAACACATTGTTTGCGGGTAGTTTTTATCGCGTGCTAACAGGTGGCGCGAGCCATTTTTGCTAATTTTTTGCGCAAATGGCAACGTTCAGTAAAATTACGATAACTTTAGTTTATGTATTTATACGTTACCCGCATTCTACCGCTAGTCTATAAAAAACGTATTAATACGTGTCCCGCGCTCTACTGCACTGGTAGAACGCATAAACACGTAAAACGTATAAATACGTTTCCCGCATACAATGTGATAACTTGAGGTTTAGAAACTTGGTTTTGGAGAAGGTGAGCCAGGGTGTACCTGTTTTCTTATTAGACCAACATAATATTTCTGTCTGCCTAGGATGGCATTTCTGTGGGCTTGAATAATCCCCCAAATACAACTGTCCATGAGTTGTAAAATTCCAAATGCTTTTGGGTCCAGCACATTAGGATGACTCATAACTCTATTAGGAAGGTTGATTAAAAAAAAAAAAGGCATATCAGAATGTCATGCATTCTGGCAAATTTTCTTTCTTTCTTTATAGGTATTGAGAATAAAATTTCAGCTAATATTTTTACACACGTTTTGTGTAATTATTCTTCCTACTACTCTTTCAGTTGAACTAGAAAGATCTGGGCTGACTGGCCACAAAACCACTGGCTCATTGGCCCTTTGCCCAGGTTGAAACCTTGATTATCTGGGATCCAACTTCATGATAGAGAGTTCTAAAGCAGTGATGGTGAACCTTTTGAGCTCGGCGTGTCAGCATTTTGAAAAACCCTAACTTAACTCTGGTGCCGTGTCACATATAGAAATTTTTTGATATTTGCAACCATAGTAAAACAAAGACTTATATTTTTGATATTTATTTTATATATTTAAATGCCATTTAACAATGAAAAATCAACCAAAAAAATGAGTTTGTGTGTCACCTCTGACATGCGTGTCATAGGTTCGCCATCACTGTTCTAAAGTGTTCTGGGTAGCCGTCATCTGTGTGTTTGGTGAGCCATCCTGTCAGCATCCATGCCCGCCAGAGTGGAGAAGGGGAAGCAGAAGGGATGGGCATTGCCCTGAGAGAGGCACGTGCCACCTCCACTCACACACCCTGTGAGCCAGAACGGAGTCATGTGATCACAGTTAACTACAAAGTTGCCTTGGAGATGTCATCTCTCATTGGATTCTATTACTCATTGAAAGTGGGGAGAGTGAATATTGGGGGACAAGTAAGCTTCAAAATATACTTTTTCTATGAAATAGTGGATTGAAGAGAGCCTGAGTGGGTGTTGGCAGGCCATTCCTGAAAGTGATGGGGGATGGTGGCTAGGACTTGGGTGATAACTGTAGAGAGAGGATAGAGAATGAATTCAGAAACGCTGCAGCGTAGCACTGACAGAGGAAACAGGGCGGAGGAGTGGAAAAAAGGGCCAGATAACTCCCGGGTTTCTGGCTTGTATTGCAAATGCTGGAGAGAGACCAGGTTTCAGGAGGAGGTGTTTATGGGGCCCTGCCTTTAACTTTGAAATGTGATTTAGAGGCATCTGTCAGACAGGCTGTTTTTACACATCCAACATATGTCTTCTAATAAATTAACCACCAATTCACAGTCAGGTGAGAGCCCCAGGTCTAGTCAATGTCAACTAATCTATTCAAATGCATGGGCCTCATGGGAGGGTTTCTTATAGTAAAGGGCTTGGTTATATCACGTGTCACAGAATGATTAATCACATACAAACGTAGGAAAGCCAGCCAGGCAGAGGGAGCCTTTTAACCAGCTAAAGGCCTTGCTAATTCTCTATCATCATAAATCATGAGCAGTCTCCCTGTGTTGATAGTATGGACAGGACTGTTGGTCACACAGGAATATCAGTCACATGGACTTGTGTGCGGCAGCCCAGCCCATATTCAGTGATGGGCATCATCATGATTGTTGTAACCACGTGTGGAGCTGCAAGAACCACCACAGAGCTCCAGAGCCAGGAAGCAGGTGTTTTGTTTCTCGTGTTGCTTGTGCACATAATACACGAAGTGTTTAGTGTTTTGCACCTTTTAGTTGATTTGTGATATTTTTTCTTAGAAAGGCCTACTTTGTCTAAGTCAGTGATGGTGAACCTATGACACGCGTGTCAGAGGTGACACACAAACTCATTTTTTTGGTTGATTTTTCGTTGTTAAATGGCATTTAAATATATAAAATAAATATCAAAAATATAAGTCTTTGTTTTACTGTGGTTGCAAAGATCAAAAAATTTCTATATGTGACACGGCACCAGAGTTAAGTTAGGGTTTTTCAAAATGCTGACACGCCGAACTCAATAGGTTCGCCATCACTGGTCTAAGTGCTATGTCTTCCTGCCCAGCTGACCAAGGCATCCTGCAGTTGATGTGCAGGCGATACCAGCTAGTCGACTGTTGTGCACCGCTGCTGGGTGCTGTGGTTAAACATTTACAATGAAGTATGTCAGGCTTTCCAATAGGCACTGGTGTTTTGGCGTTCATTCATTTATTCTTCATTGAACAAGGGAAGTGCTACAGTCTGGCTGCATGGGATACTCACGCAAGATTCTGGTGAGCACGACAAATGGCGGACGCCTCTGCCTTTGGAAGCTCCATTCCTGCATCTTGGAAGCCAGGAAGTCAGATTCAATAGCCTATTGCTGTCTGCAACCCATCCACAGTGTCGTCGTCGTCAAATCGCAGCCCTTGGCCTTCTTCTGGCTGGCCCTGCTGTGATGGGTCTGTGGAGGCTCCAGCCTCGAAAGCCTGGCTCCCACTTCTGTTGGCGGAGGCCAAGGAAGTACCAGGAAAGGTTGGTTGGGTGGAGGGGACGGGGGCGTTTTGTGAGGCAATTGGGAATTGGGCTTTCTGCCTTCATCTACTCTTCTGCTAAGAGGAGGGGGTGGGAGAGAGAGAGAGAGAGAGAGATGGGGAGGGGTGGGAGAGAGAGAGAGAGAGAGAGAGAGAGAGAGAGAGAGAGAGAGAGAGAGAAAGAAATTGAGGGAGGTAGAAAGAATATAACTGATTTGGGGAGAATTTTGCATAGGTTTATATATGAAAGCAGCAAGAAACTAGAGATTGAGACATGCCAGGCAGTGACCAAGGAACTTGCACCGTGTTCTACCTTCAACGCCACGCTCTCTGCCAGACTTTAACCAGATCAGTGTAATGCGGCTGCTTGCACACCTGACTGAATGAAAAAGGAGATTGAAAAGGTTCTTTTCAGAAAGCCCAGGGAAACCATACGAAAATCCAGTCTCTGTTTCAGGAAGGCCTGCTGTGCTGGTGGTTAGTGCACCCATCTCACTGGCTTCGATCAGGAGGCTGACGGGCATGTGTCTTACTGTTTTCAACTGGCTTTTGCCCCTTTAGATGTAAATCTCCAACGTGGCTTGTGCCGTGGTTCTCTTCCTCCCATCTCCTTCTTCCCGCTCTGGCTGAATTTATTCGTGCTGCCTTTTTCCTCTGCCTTCCTGCTCTTCTCCTTTCTACTCTCCGAAACACTTCTCCTCCTTGTCCTGGAGTTTATAAAGTTGTCCTTTTAGGCAAAGCCCCAGACGGCCGGCCTTGTCTGGTCAGCATTGGGCTGTAATTTGGGCTTCCCAAGTGTGTTCTCTGAACGAGAGCCTAGTGTTTGGAGTATGTCAGGAGCTGGTCCATTTCGAGAAAGTCCACAGAGGTTATAATTTGCTCTCAGGAAGCACTTGGGGATTTTAATTCGGTCCGTGTTTTACATGTGAGCAGTCAGTTTATATTTTCGGAGAAGGTTGTGAAGAGGAAGCGACAGCCCAATTGCACGTTTGCTTGGCATTTCTTCTGAAGTGCTGGGGACTCAGCACTTTGAGGAGAAGAAAAATAAGACTGTCCTTCTGCGCTCCTCGCCGGACCTCGTGGCTGATTTTCTCTGACGCTCGGGGTTGCTCACTGCAGGCCTGAAGAAAGCTGTGCCCTCACTGATGTGAGGGGAAACCGCTTATTCTAGCTCATGGAAAAGCATTCAGATCCACTTCCAATGGAAGGACATGCTCCCACTTCCTCACACACCTATTTAGTAGCGTCCCGGGTCTCTGTTCCTTCCTTCAACTATTTATGTAAAACCAAGCTTTTGGGACACTGAGCGAGGGAGTGGGGGTGCAGAGATGAGCCCAGGAGGGAGATGAGAAGCCCCGATGTCACAGTGCTGGGATGGAGGTTCCCCAACGCTGTCCTGGAAGCAGAGAGCAGGTGGGGAGAGAGGGATGTTATTAGAAACACAGTAAGTTGAAGTGACTTGGAGCTGAGGTTTTGGGGTGCATCACAGAAGTGGGAAGAGGTCAGGAGGTAGAGGGGCCGGAGGTGTGACAAACCTGGAGCCTCTGAGAAGATTCCTCCATGGACAGAGGTGGGGTGGGAAGGAAGTTGGTGGAACTTGGGAAGGAGAGGTAGGGAGAGGCCAGGTCTGGCCACACAGGGCTGGATGTACCTTCTCAGAGTTTATCACTTATACTGGGCAGTTTGAAGCAAGGCTGGTAGGAGATGCTGAGTTCAGTTTGGACAGGAATCATTTGAGATGCTTTGGGGCATCCAGGTGTATTATCTCCCCTGCCCTCTGGCTCTTTAGCCTTCCCATGATGCTCCATGTAAACCGCCAGCCTGGGGTTCCCTGGAGCTTCTCTGCCTCTTTTGGAAGCAAAGTTTTAACTGATAGCATGATCACAAGTGGTTGAAAGTGACAAATTCATTTGAGTCATTTTTATGTTTGCTGGGAAGACCAAGGCCTTACTACTCCTCTTCTATGAGATGTGAAAGAACTGGTTTCCCTCTAACTGACCGCAGTGGGAAGCATTCAGGTGGCTGTTCTTGGACTTGGTAGGTGGACGGTCTCCATGACTCTGCAGTGCTTCGGGGTTCAGCTCATGCCAGCCCTCACCCCCCAGCCCTCTGGTACAGGAGAAATCGGCTGGGCCATTGAAGGCCGGTTTCCTGATTTACGCTGTGGTGGTCCCACAGGGTGGGAAACAAAAGACTCCTGGGACTTGAACATTCAATTGGGAAGCACGGAAAACAAGCTCTCTTGAGCCAAGATGCTAGATTTACGAGGACACGCTAGATTTACGAGGACAAAGATAGCCTGCCCTTTCCCCTTCCACAGCCACCTTTTCTTTCCATAAATACATGCTCCTTGTCCTTATCTTCCCCCTACCTCATCTGTCATAGACTTTGACCTTGGTTTTGACTTGCCTTTCCATTGACACATCATCTGTGTTTTTAATTTCCTGGTTAGGCCTGAGGTTAAGAGGAGAAGAAACGAGGCCAGCAGCTGATTGAGACAGGCTCTCCCTGGCTTTCTCACTGTCCCTGGGTCATCTCGTGCCCAGATTTACGTGTTCAAAAAAATAAATGCATCACCTGACCTAGAGGTGATCAGACTCAAGAGGCCTGATTTATACTAGCCAAATTCAAGAGAGGGGCGAATGTAGTAGGGTGCCAATGCATTTGTTTCTACTCCGTTTCCACTGTCAAGCCATTTCATTTTGGTTGGTTATTGGATTAGTTTTCCAGAAAGAGAGCAAACCCAGGAGGCAGGATAAGAATCAAAAGGCCCTTTGGCAGTTGCAGATTTGGAATGGAGGGACCTAATGACTTCAGGAGAGAGTTTCGCCAAGCTCTGAGAGATTGTTTTACCGTTTCTGCACTGGGCCTTTCTTCTTGGCTGGTCAAAGCACTCTTCTCCAGAGGTAGCTGGAGGAGACAAAGCCATAAATTATTTACCATCTAATTTTTTTTTTTATTCTTCATCCATCATTAATTGATTGGACTACACTGTCTCTGAAGGCCCTTCTGCCTCCAAATTTCTATGCTCTGCTAAAAAAAACCCCTCTCCTTCTAGACCTGTTTCAGGAGTGACTAGGCATTACCTTCTTTCTTTTTTTCCAATTTTATTTTGTATTGGTTTCAGATGTATAGCTTAATGGTTAGACAATCATATACTTCACACAATTATCTTCATGTTTGATGTTTAAGAAGTCAACCTCGGACTCTATAATGGACTTTTAGAAACAGTATTAGTTTTCTATCGCTTCCATAATGAATTGTCATAATACAATGGTTTATAACAGCTCCCCTTTATCATCTCACAGTTCTGTAGACAGGAAGTCTGGGTACAGCACGGTACAACTGCTTGGATTCCCTGCTGGAGTTCACAAAGCTGAAATCGAAGCGTTGCTAGTGCTGCACCACAGACTGGGCTTTGGGGATGAATTTGCCATCAAGCTCGTCCAGGTTGTTGACATAATTCCATTCCTTGCCACTGTAGGACGGTCTCCCCATCTCCTTGCTGGCTGTCAGCAAGGAGCCAGTTCTGCTCCTAGAGGCTGCCTGTGTTGCGTCCTAAGATCCCCTAGAGCAAGGTGGGTCAAGCCCCTCTCAAAAGTCTACTCCCACTGACTGCCAGTCTGCTTTTACAGGCTCATGCAATTACACTGACTCAGCGAGTTAATCCAGGGTAATCTCCCTGTTTTAAAATCAGTGGGTTAGTACCTTAATTATGTCTGCAGAGTTCCTTCAGAGCAGTACCTGGACTAGTGTGTTTGAGTAACCAGAGACGGGACTCTTGGGGACCACTTCAGCCTTCTGCTGGCCTGGTCTCAGCAGCAGCACTTTGAAGTCCTACTTTGTCATTACTTGAGTGACCTTATCGTGGGCGGCCGATGCCATTCATTTACGTGGGTTCTTTTGATTTTGCCACTTCACAGGACAGTATTTTCTTATCCTACCTTAATAGTTACTATTTCAACTGCTTGGCATAGAAGGTTCTCTTTTGCAAAAAGTGCATTAGTGGGTTGGTTGCATGGAGAGACTGATCTTTCTTTTCTCTCTCTCCATGCTACAGAGGAAGATTCCTTGGGGCCAGTGAACTCCACTTTCACAAACTTAAAAATCATCATGGTTTGCCCTGGCTGGTTTGGCTCAGTGGACAGAGCATTGGCCTGAGGACTGAGGGGTCCCAGGTTCGATTCTGGTCAGGGGCACATGCCTGGGGTTGCGGGCTCGATCCCCAGTAGGGGGCAAGCAGGAGGCAGCCGATAATGATTCTCATCATTGATGTTTCTCTCTCTCTCTCTCTCTCTCTCTCTCTCTCTCTCTCTCTCTCTCTCTCTGAAGTCAATAAAAATACATGTTTTTTTAAAAATAAATCATCATGGTTTGGTTTGCACTAGAGCCATAATTCTCAATTCTAGCTGCACTTTAGAATCACATGACCAACATTTGAAGTATCGATACTCAGCCCCGCCCCAGAGATCCTGACATCAGTGTTGAGCCAGGGCATGTCTGTAACACAGGCAGCTGTCATTTAAACCCGAGGCTGGGAACTGTTGAGAGGCTGCAGACGTTGTTGTGCAGATAAGGAGGCTGAGGGTGAGAAGTGATTTACTTCAAGTCCCATAACTAGTGACAGATCTGGGTTCGGTGCCAGTTCTGTGCCACAAACAGGTTTCTAGTGTAATCAGTGCTCAGCAATTATATGCAAAATGAGTGTTGGGAAGGTCTGGAACACCACCCTGCTTCTTGCTTCAGTCGCAGACTATCTTCGTAGGACTCAGAGAAACTATTAGACCTTGCAAAAGAACTAAAGGTCTTCTCAGCAGCGTGGCCTGCTCATGTGCAATAGTAAGCACATTCTGCGGGAGCAGGGAGCTGGTCACATGGCCATCCACAATCTCTCAGTGTCCCAGCTGCACAGTCGATGCAGTAGCCACTCACCTGCCTGTGGCTGTGGAGCACTGGAGATGCAGTAGCCACCCACCTGCCTGTGGCTAGTGCCCGTTGAGTTGTGCTGTGAGCGTGAAATATGCACCAGATACAAAGGCTCCCTGTAAAAAAAAAAAAAAGAGTGAAATAGCTCATTAATGCATTTCATCATTATTGCATGATGAAATGGTAATGTTTGGGGGTATATTGGGCCAAATAAGATATAGTATTAAAATTAATTTTACCTGTTACTTGTTTAATGTGGCTGTTGGACCTCCGTGGTCTTAAAGAATGAAGCGGTTGTTATAAACGTCCTGGAGATAAGACGTGACCGTGATCTGCCCTGTGTCTGCCATCTATCTGGCAGCCAGTCAGTCTGGCCAAATAGATTTCTTTCTATTTATACGTATAGGCTTAAAGGAGGTGGAGGGGTGTCCCTGTGTCATGGAAAGAGCACACGTCATAGCTCTGAGGTCATGTGCCGAAAGCAGGCCCGGTGTTCTTGGAGGCCCTGAGGCCTGGAGATGGCTAGCACAGCCCTTGAGCAGCGCTGCTCCTGGGGAGTGCTGCCCTGTCAGCCTTTGTGAATTGTCACCGAACTTGACAGGCCTCAGCGCTGGATGTCCTGTGGAGGCTGCCCCTGTCCATAATGCAAATCCAAACTTCACTCTTTCTCCTTTTCTATCGTTGTCCCTGCCTCTCTGGTACCCTGCGCAGGTGTTTGTTCAGCCCGGGTTAGCCTTTAGGAAGACACATGGGAAGGGAAGGCGGGCCTTGGAGACCTCGAGTGCAGCACTAATGCTTACCCAGGAAAGTTCATTCTATCAGCGGGATTCACCTCGCCTCTCAACGTCCCTCTAAACTTGCAGGTCTGGGTCAAAGTTGCATGGAATAGGCACTTTGCACACTCCCCCCTGGGCAGATTTGGGGAGGCATCTACTCTGTGCCAGGCGCAGGGCCAGTTGTTGGGGATACAACAGTGAGTGAGACGCAGCTACTGCCCTCGGTGTGCTCCCGGCTGAGAGGAGAGAGGGCAGGAGTGGGCAGCCTCAGGACACGGGTCCTCAGTGAATGGCGCTTCTCATTGCATGGCACAGCGCGGGACGTAGCTTCTCGGAGAATCTCAGAGTGTGTGTGGGTGAGGGAACTGAAGCCCACAGTGACTAAACCACGGCCGAGTCACCAGGTCAGCGATGCGGGGCTGGCACCAGGGCACAGGACTGCTGACTCCCCTCGCTATGCCTTGCCCAGGAGATCACATTGCCTCACGCTTGGTTTCCCAACTTGTCGACCTCAGAAGAACTTCACCCTTTGGGACCAGAGCAGAGGAAAGAAGAGTTCTTCTCAGGGTTTGCTCTATGAGTTATCTGGGTTTGCTGGTACACGATGAGTTACTGTACTAATCATTGTCAGGTTTCATCTCCACAAGGGAATGTTTTTATTTGAAGACTCCACTCTACGAAATGTCTTCCACAGCTTGTCTATTTCCTGTTAAATTAGGTTAAACAAAGCCCATTCCCTTCTGTGAGTTGGCGGCTCCTCTAACATCTTCAGCTTTGTTTAAAGCACATTCTTCATGCTATAGATCCGTCACAGTAATAAAAAAAAAATTAGATTTAAAAAGGAGCCTTTTGGAAAGAGAGAGTGAAAGCAGAAATTCAATAAGAGGTTTGCTTTTTCAAATTTTGTTTTGGAAAAAAAATGACTTGGTAGGTGCAACGGTGTAAAAGTAAGATGTGGAAAGGAACATATTGTTCAAATAAGCACCTGTGTGATGGGTGTTTTCCATGTGAGAGTCACGCCTGCACTGTGAATCACTGGACACACCAGGTGAGTTTGACAGCCATCCATAGGAATAGCTGCCGTGGTAAATTGCCACAGTTGTAAAGTGCCAAGGGGTCCTACTGAACTCAAACAGGATGCCCATGCTCTGAGAATGGCCCACTCCCAACAGAATACCCCTGCATCCCAAATAGGAGCAGCACCTAGCATTCAGTACTGAAATGCCCCTC
Organism: Myotis daubentonii; assembly: GCF_963259705.1. NCBI lineage: Eukaryota > Metazoa > Chordata > Mammalia > Chiroptera > Vespertilionidae > Myotis > Myotis daubentonii. Next base: position 107,299,745 of record NC_081843.1, on the reverse strand, counting down.
ATTCTTTCACTCCTCCAGAAAGGAAAGAGGTAGACCCAGGTTCCTGTAACACAGCTGTCTTCTCTGTTCTCACAAGGAGAGAACTTGGCTAGAGAAGGCATCACACCAAGCTGCTCATCATGAAAATTCATCTACCCAATTTGCAGCTCTAGAAATCTATGGTTCACAAAACAAATGATCTGTACCCAGTCACAGCAGCGTAGACTTTTCTTACAGTAGCTGAGAGAGTGATTAGGGGGAAATCAGCCTCTGGATTATTTCCCACATAACTGGGCCTCCGTGTCGAAGGAGTGCAGTTGCCCGTACTCCTAAGCAAAAATGGGTGGCATTCCTGCCTTAACCTAGGGGATGAGCCTTCCTTTTCCCTGGACCCTCCTGTGATGGAGTGCTTGACTGAAGAAGAGAGTCTTACATATTGTGGCTACCCAAGAACACATTTGCAGACCCCTTTGCCGCCTCCCTAGGCTTCCATTTCATGATATATAAATGGGGCCCCACTCTCAACTACTCCATGGACATATTACAAAACATAGTCTATTCATGACTAGTGTCAGAAAGAGTCAAAATAGCTACCATTTATTGAATACAGGCAGCGGGCATGCCAAGTACTTTGAATAAATCATCTCATTTAATCACCTCCTAATGTCCCTATGGAAAAGGTAATATGATTATCATCCCCATATTAGAGATCAGTAATATGAGGTTTGGTAAAGGCAGGATTTGAACCTAGCCCTCTGATTCCAGAACCCATGCTCTTTACCCCTAAGCTTACCCTGTCTATAAGTGAAGATCAAGGATAGCATCTGAGGTAGAGGCTGGTGTTAATTTCTAAAGATCTGGGAAGTATCTGTGAATGATTATTAACTCAATGTGATCAACTGAGAGTGGAACAGATGGCATCAAATGAAACCAAGTGTCCAGGGTTCACTCAGAAGCACTTACATCTCACATCAATGTCAGCAGATTGCTTAATCTTTGTACCCGTTACCTGCATGGTAGCATCATCACTTCCCCAGCTGGTGGTGTGCCAGGTCCAGTTGGTACTGGCTTGCAAATCCATATTCAGTGAATCCAGTGATTGGGTGAATCCAGGTGCATGACGTGATAGTTTAAAATCAGCCTTGGTAGAGGTGTTTACACCACAGAAATTGGCAAGTGCTACGTATCATGGCCCTTTACTCCAGAGGAACAATTATTAAATATTTATCAGTACACCACTGTGTATGACTCAGAAACAGATACAGTGTGAATTTTCACACTTCTGAAGGTAAGCAAAGGCACACCCCAAAAAATGTCCTACAAATATAATCATACCTATCTCTTCAGTGAATCTTCTGTCCACATGTTTTTGCATTTGGAAGGACTGCTTAATCATAATGATTTTATATGTCACTAGAGGCCCAGTGCGTACAAAATTGTGTGCGAGTAGCTTGCTTCCCCTTGCCTCAGCTGGCCACCCCACCCATCGCCGCTGGTAGCTCGCTGCCCCGCCCTCCGCGCTCTTAGTCCTCCATGCTCTTAGCTCTCTGCCCCACCGCTGCTCGTTTGGTCATGACGACGTTACCGCGTGATGGCCATGGGCCTTTTATATAAGAGATTATTTTTGTTATTCTTTTTTTACAGAATCAAATATGCTCACTGTAACAGTTTAATATTTATAAATGCAAGTACAAACATACAAACCTTAAAATGTGTATATCAATGTTGTAAAGTAGAAATATAAAATATAATACAAGACATGTATTTCTAAATGGAATTAACTTTAAATTTTCTACTGATCACATTTTTTAAAATGAAAAGAAACAAGAATTAATTTTTAATAATTTTACCCCCAAAATCCAAAATATGATTTTAACAGTCAACATTGACATTATTGAAATATTTTGCAAACTTTTTTGTTACAAGCCTTCAAAATCCATGTATATTTTACACTTACAGCATATCTCAATTTAAATGCTAAATTTTCATCAGAAATACTTAATCTGTTTTTAGATTTCATAAAATCTACAGCTGAAAAAGTAGATCCATATATCCAACCTGTTTCAAATAAACTTAACTAAATACTTAATTGACATATTTAATTAATTAAAATTTAGCTTATTTAATTCCTTAGCTGCATTAGCCACATTTCAAGTGCTTGATAGCCACAGGTGACTGGTGGTTCCCAAATTGGTCAGCATGGGTACATACCATGTATGATTTATTTCTTTTATTAAAAAGGACACTTACTATATATACTACTCACAAAGACTTTTTCCCTCCTCATCCCTCACACATTTAAAATGCCTTCTCATCCTGTATTCTCTACTGGATGCTGAGAAAAGAGAAATATCAGCAAAAGTACTTATATCGATAATGTCTGTGAACTTTTACTCCCTCACTCATGGGAAGGAAATAAGTAGACCTAAAGCATGTTGGTCTGACCAGTTTTCAAATAGCCACCACCAAAAAAAAGTGGGTAATGAACTCCAAATGCAAACTGTCCAAATAAAATGCCTGTGGCTAATTAGAATGGGGCATTTTCAATACCTTTTTGGAGTCACCTTGTCTTTTTTACTACTGAGTCCTTATCAAATCTTCACCAGATAGTCAACGAGATTCCGTTTTGCAATATTTCATTAGCAGTCAACACCAACATCAGAAAGTACACGTTTATTAGGTTACCTCCCTGGAGTCTTGGTTTAGCAATAAAACAATTCTGCTTCTGTGGTGATTTTTTTTTTTCATCAGCTCTTGAATTTTTGGTAGCAGAATAGCTAGATCAATAAAACAAAAATTGGGGGGAAACATTCTTTCTGATTGATTCAGGTGCCGTTTTGGTATTTTGCCTTAATAGGGCTACAAGCAACTAAATCTATTATTTTATTCCCCCCATATATTAATACACTAACATCATACTTCTAGGGATGCTTTTGACCACTTTTCTTTTAAAGGCCTGATACAAATCAGAAGGTGTAGGTAGTTTTGGGTGGTGGTTCATTTCGTCTGTGCCAAATTACAAACCAGAAATGAGCACATTCTTCCCTATATGATCTAACATAATTTTAAATACTACTTTTAATAAGGGTGATGTAGGGTTCTTCATGAAGGTGTTTTGTCTTCACAGTAAGTTCATCTGATCCTCATTGCCATCCAGTAATAACTTCTCTTTCAGTCTTTGCTCTCCTACCTTGAACTTCCCACTAGACATTCCCAACATTTCCACAAGTCTCATAATTGTCTTAAACACCAAGTATCCAAGACAGTCATGTGACCTTCTCCTCCCTCGAAACAGCTCAGATCCCAAATTCCTGATTTCTGTCGATAGTACCATCTCTCATTCGCACATATGCTATAGCCTCAGTCATTATGATAGACATGTGTGTCTCTCTCTCATCTCCATGTATCCATTCAGTCATCACCAAATCTTCAGTATTTCTCAGGGATACTGAGTTAAGAAGGTATAAGGGGAAGATTTCTGCTGAGAGAATTCACTTTTGCATATGATTTGCCTATACCAAAACTTCCAGAGAGTTTCTGATTAATATGAGTTGCAATATAATTTATTCCCCTTTATTCATAATTCAGAACCTTGTTCTCCAGCTCACCAGCTCCCTGAGACCACTACCATGAACTAGTCAGAACTCAGACCCACACCCACAACATTTGCACTGAGCTTTGTTGTTGTTCTGTTATTGTTGTTTTTGCCATAGCAAAAGTTCGCCCATCCCCTCTTACTTTTTCTAAACGATCACCATCTTATTTGTCATTTAGTTCTAATTTTCAGACCATCAATTCAGCAGCTGGTTTTCCCCAGTTCTGCCCTTCCATTTGTAGGTGTGCCTCTCTTCCCAGTTTCCTGTGCCTGTCTTGCCTACTTTCCAAAGTCAGGAACCATGGCTTGCATTGCTTTTGTTTTCTTCACTGTGCCTGGCACAATGCTAATAGGCACTCATTGTTGGACAAATACTTGTTAATTTTAAATTAAAGAGAATTGAACCAATTGTTTTCTTTGCTTGAAGTTGGGTATAACAGGTTGGAAAAATGTTATGTTTAATCTCCATCTCTTCTCATGTGTTTATAGACTGTTTTATAGCCAAGAAATAAAAGTCAGTATAACATAGGCCTAACTAATGTGGAGGCCTCCTCTGCTGGGCAGTCTACAGAATTCAAACACGCCAGCTGGATCATACTGCTTTTCAACTGGCTCTCCCTTCAGGGAGGGGAGAACAGACAAAATGCCTCAGGCTCTGAGAGTGGGAATGGTGTGCTTCCTTCGAGAGTAGAAGCTTGTGTTCCCCCTGCAAATGCAAATCTTGCCATGAGGTTATAGCCACAGAATGTATAAATATCATTAGAAATCTAGAGAGGGATTTTTCCCTAGAAAAATATTGCAAACTTAAAAAAGCCAATAGGCTAGGGTACAATTTGGTATAATCCTCTGGCCAACGCCTGCCTGTACTTGGATGGTGGTTCTGGGGAAGGGGAATCATGGGACTTTCTCCAGCTCACATCTGGCAGGCCACAGGTAGATTGCATTAAAGTTCCACACCGTGTGTTGCACTCTGTGCTCCACTGGGACGTTTCATCTCACCCAGAACCCAGTGCAGGGGCCTCTCATACGGAAGCTGCCACGTGGAGCCTGCACGGCGGAAGTGGGCAGCTTACACTGAAATCGAACAGAATGCCCGTTGGCCTGGTTGTGTGATGGAGAGTTCACTGGGGAAGTGCAGCAGGCTGCCTTTGGAGTTGCCACGCCCTGAGCCAGCAACAGTGCACGGAGAGAGCATTAGTCTCTAATGAAGCCACCGGCTCCTAAGGAATCCAGCCACATTTCTTCATCTTCTCTGCTGCCACCCGGGTTGGAGAGTGAGAGTTGGGTCCCTGTGCAATGCTCTCAGCGGCAGTGGACTGTTCTCACCTCCTGTTTGGGAGAAGGACAGTTTTAAGCATCCCCTGTTTTGCTGTAGGAGTGTGAAAACAGAGTTCTGCTTCATTTTGCTTCGGGGGGATTCTGATCTATTTGTTTTGTGAGATGGAATGTTTTCTATGGAGATACGTTTGGCTCATAGAGGCGTTGTGCTAATCAGTTTGTTACCGGCTCAAGGCTCAAGGCTCAAGGTTCTTTTGTGGGATGCTTCAAAGGCCAATATTCAAAACATCAGAGTTTGAAGTAGGGAAAGGTTTACTGATGGAGAAAATGCCAACTGGAGAAGATGGAGGGATGCCTTATAGCATCTGCAAATCCATCTTAAGAGAGCCCAGATTTCAGGCATCTTTTATGTCAGGAGAAGTGAGGAGGGGCAGGGCAAGAGGTGTGTGTCATCCAGGCACCAGCAGGGACCCAAGGAAGAGCACGAAATCTCTAAATCTGTTTGTTCCCCTGCCGCTCTGATCTGGTCTTGAGGCCCCGAAATCTTTACCAAAAGCTCCAACCTCAAGCAGAATTCCTCCGATAATTAGCATATCTGGAGCAGGAGCTGTTCACCTGAAGGCCAAGGGAGAAATGCAGGCTAGAATGAAGAGAGTCGGAGAGAGCCAGCAACCCACCCTGGGAGAAGTGAAGTTCATGTGCAGGCCATGGGAAGGGGTCAACAACTGTTCACCTGAAGCAAAATTCACAGGTGTCTGGCATCTGCCAAGTCTCTTTGAGTTGTTTGGAGAGGTGACTTGCAAACCAGTGAAAGCACCCTTCTGAGAACCACACACCTCTTTTTATCTCTACTCAGTTAGGAAGCAAAACACTCGCCTGTGAATTGGGAATCTCTGCTGCAACCAGACATCAAGAGAGGTGTGCCCCAGAGGCTCCTTTCCCTGCCACCAAGCACGTGAGGGATGAGGATGAAACGAACTCTTCGGGGGGCAGCTCCTCAATGCGTTCCCTACTTAAAAGAATATTAAAAATTAAACATTTAAAGGAAACATCCCATTACCAACAGGCTGGCATTTTCAGCCTAGAGCATATTTGTCTTTAGCCTTTTTCTGCATTTCTGCTGAGGCTTCAGACTACTCACCAAGGAGCAGATGCTCAGAGGTTCCATTGGCACCGTAGACGGGGATGAGGCAAGGACATTAAATTCCAGGTTAGGAATTTAAAACGTGGATGTCATAAATCTCACAGCTGGTGAAGTGGTGGAGAATTAAGATACACACTCGGTCCTCTGAAGGACTCCCTGGGGCAGCGTATGAGCGGTCTTCGTGCATGTCGGCACACAAATCCACATTCAGACGGTGTATGTAGAGATGTGTTTTCTTAGAATATTTTAAGAGCACAAAAGTATATGGAACAGCCCTAGCCAGTTTGGCTCAGTGGATAGAGCATCAGCCTGCAGATTGAAGGGTCCCGGGTTCGATTCCGGTCAAGGGCACATGCCCAGGTTGCAGGCTTGGTCCCCAGTAAGGGGCGTGCAGGAAGCAGCCGATCAATGATTTTCTCTCATCATTGATGTTTCTGTCTCTCTCTTCCTCTGTGAAATCAATAAAAAATATATTTAAGGGAAAAAAAAGCATATGGAACAAAAACAATGGTGGGTTACCCACTGTCTGAAAATGAAAGCATAGACTCTGAGACATTGTATATTGATTCAGAATTATGCAGCCATTCCCGGGGACCACGCCATCCCATTACCCATGAAAACATTCTTTTTTTTTTTTTTTTGGTTTTCTAATTAAATCTTTATTGTTCAGATTATTACATTTGTTCCTCTTTTTTCCCCCCCTAACTCCCCTCCTCCCAGTTCCCGCCCCACCCTCCGCCCTCACTCCCCACCCACTGTCCTCTTCCATAGGTGCACGATTTTTGTCCAGTCTCTTTCCGCATCTCCCACACCCCTTTCCCCCCCAAGAATAGTCAGTCCATTCCCTTTCTATGTCCCTGATTCTATTATGATCACCAGATTATTTATTCACTTGATTCTTAGATTCACTTGTTGATAGATGCATATTTGTTGTTCATAATTTGTATCTTTACCTTTTTCTTCTTCTTCCTCTTCTTAAAGGATACCTTTCAGCATTTCATATAGTACTGGTTTGGTGGTGATGAACTCCTTTAGCTTTTCCTTATCTGTGAAGCTCTTTATCTGACCTTCAGTTCTGAATGATAGCTTTGCTGGATAAAGTAATCCTGGTTGTAGGTTCTTGGTATTCATCACTTTGAATATTTCTTGCCATTCCCTTCTGGCCTGCAAAGTTTCTGTTGAGAAATCAGCTGACAGTCGTATGGGTATTCCCTTGTAGGTAACTGGGTTTCTTTCTCTTGCTGCTTTTAAGATTCTCTCTTTGTCTTTTGCTCTTGGCATTTTAATTATGATGTGTCTTGGTGTGGTCCTCTTTGGATTCCTTTTGTTTGGGGTTCTCTGCGCTTCCTGGACCTGTAGGTCTATTTCTTTCACCAGGTGGGGGAAGTTTTCTGTCATTATTTCTTCAAATAGGTTTTCAATATCTTGCTCTCTCTCATCTTCTGGCACCCCTATAATTCTGATGTTGGTATACTTGAAGCTGTCCCAGAGGCTCCTTGAACTATCTTTGTATTTTCGGATTCTTTTTTCATTTTGCTTTTCCAGTTGGGTGTTTTTTGCTTCTTCGCGTTTTGAATCTTTGACTTGATTCTTGCACTCCTCTGGTCTGCTGTTGGTTGTCTGTATAGTATTTGTTATTTCAGTCAGTGTATGCTTAATTTCTAGTTGGTTCTTTATCACAACATCGAGGGTCTCATTAGATTTCTTGAGGATCTCACTACATTTATCGGCGGTCTCACCAGTCTTTTCAAGGGCCTTACTAAGTTTATCGGCAGCTTCTAGACAGTTCTTGAGAGACCTTAAAAGTGTGGTTTTGAGCTCTATATCTTCCATTTCTGACATTTGCGTCCTGTTTCTTTGTCTCCGCATTTTTTTATCTTTTCTTGGTGCACCCCCTAGTGGTCTTTGTGCGCAGTCTTGTAGTTAAGCCTTGATTGTTGTCGGTAATACCAGGGGTGATTTGACCTGCAGGCTAACTGGCTATGAGAGTCAGCTGTGTCTGCAGTGGGAGAGCTTCTGTGCTGGATCTCTAGGGCGGTGCTAATCTAGCCTTTGCCTGAGGCTATCCGGCAAATGGCTCTGTGCAGGGCTTGGGCGGGGCGAGTGCCCGGGGATCTACAGGGCGGGCAGAGTGAGCAGTTATGGCTGCTCTCAGTTCCTTCCCCAGGGGCTCTGCCTCTCAGAGTCCCAGCAAAGGCAGCAAACCTCGGAGAGAAAGCTGCCTTCGAGTTCCGACCGAAACCAGACAGTCCCGCTTCTCCCGTTTGAGTCTGGGTCCCCAGAGATTCGCCGGGATCTGGAGCTCAGAGTCTGAAACTCCCTCCCGATTGAAAACAACAACCGAGCCCTCCGCCGCCAGCCCACTCCTCGAGCGCACTCCGCACCTGAGTATTTCACTTCAGCACTGCGCCTCCTCTGAGTCTGGGTATGATATTCTCTTTCCTCCTAGTTGTAGAATTTCCACTCAGCCAGCCTTCCTGTGGTTCTGAATGATGTCTGTTCTGTCCTTTAGTTATATCTCTGAAGTGGTTGTTCGAGGCAGCAATCTCCGGCGTTAACCTATGCCGCCATCTTGGTTTCTCCCATGAAAACATTCTTGTTCATCATTTCTGCCTGGTGCGGGGTAGTGAGCAGCGCTGTTTCATTATTGCCAAGAGTGTACAGTAACAAGCATGAGGCCAGGAGGGGTCCTGGTGGAGCTCCGCGTGTGGTGATCAGGTGCCTCAGTGATTTCAGGGAGATAGTGGCGTTAGTTAGTTGTCAGATGTAGCAACAGCTCTCCAAAGGGCAATCTGCTGAGTTCACTTTAAATCAGCCCAAACTTGCCCCTTGGGAGGTCTTGGAAGTGGATGCCTTGTTTATTTACCCCACAGCTTATTTCCACCGGGCAGAGGTGGATGCTGGCCAGGCATGCTGATCTGCTCCGCCATTCATCAAACTGGAGGGTCAAGGTGTGGCCACATGTGGGATTCCCAGTGGCCTGTGGCTAGAGGCATGAACAGACCCTTCTCCTTCTGTGAGCCTTTATTCCTCCTAAAATTCCTTAGAGCCCCAGGAGGATGCTGGGGAGGCCCCTGAGGCAGGACACAGGTTCTGTTTTCTTTTGCTTCTCTCCTTTCTGCTGCCCTTCAGCTAAACCTCCTTAGGATGGCTTGTTAGCACGGTCCTGGGTATTGTGAGTGTTCATTGAGCTTTTTTGTTCACTGGGAAACACACTAGAGAACTTTCATGATTACAGTAGGTTGTTTTACTTTTCATTTTGTGGCCCTGTGCTTGGTGACGCTGATGAAAGGTTTTTATATTTCCTGGTTCCATTAAAGCGAGCCACACTGGCCCCATTATAGGAACAATGCATGGGGGTCATTTGTCGTGGGGTGGTTCGATGGCTGCGGGCCAGGATATGAAGATCTCTAGTGTCCGTGTGACTCCTGAGGGCAGCACCCATGGGGAGGAAAATGTATTACAACCTGCTGTTGGCTCCCAGGAAAAAAATGGCCCTGAGACTCAGGGACCCTGGAAGATGACTAGGGTTTGCTCCAGAACTGCCACGCGTGTCAGCTAAGGTGTGGTTTCCACAGCCTTTAAAAGGCATTTAGTGATCATGGTCTGCTTGGCGTTAGCTTCATCTTCTGCTTTTTTGTGTGATTGCAGGTCCTACAGGTATGGATCTCTGGAAGCTGCTGTTGACCTTGGCAGTGGCTGGCTCAAGTGATGCTTTTTCTGGGAGTGAAGGTGAGTTCTCTGTTCCCACCCGCAGCGTTTTGAAATAACAGTGAACTTTGTTTGTTAAACCTAAGTTCTTGGGATGATGTCATCAAAATGTGTTACGTTTTAAGTAGCGGCAAATAGGAAATGTATCTTTGGAATCATAAACTCAGAGGACTTTTCTGTGGGTGTTTTACAGGAAACACAATAGCCAGCTTTGGCATCTGGTGTTTTCACATCAAAAATAAATGCCCCCAAATCATGCTGCAAGCATTTATGTGAAGGCAAACCAGGTCTCTTGGTCCTCAGGCTCCGGGAAAGACGCTGACATTACACTGAGGGGTTATTAACCTACTGATCGCTGAGCTCCTGTGTGATTAAGGATACCATAGCCTATTTGCAGAGCTCAGAATTAAAGCCTCTTAGTCATATTCTCTGAGAGTGGAAATTGCAGGCTTCAAATACATTTTGCCTCTTACTCTCTGGGTGGTGACCATCTGGCTATGTTTGAAGGACGAGACACCTGAAATAGTGAATAAGACACTCAGAAATAAAGACCCCCGGGCCTGCTTGGCCATCCCTGTAGTTCTTCCTGGTTTTACCCGTTTCCTGGTGGAAAAGTCCATCTATGCAAACATATGTCTCAGAGCAGAAATACCTGGACCAAGAAAGGGAAATGGAAGGAAGAAAGAAGAAGTTTTCTGTCCAGAAAGAAAACTGTGATCGGAAGGAGTTGGGGAACTTCTTCAGAGATTGTCTTGTACTTGATGTTTTCCCGGCTTGGGCGTCGGCAGAGGGAACAATCCATCTCTGTCTCCCAGGCTTGTGGCGCCACATGCGGCGGCTGCTTTAAGAGTAGCTGAGCCCCCCTGCTCACCGGGCAGCTCCTGTTGAAAATGAGTTTCAGAGCAGAGGTGGTACCCTCAGAAGTCCTCCCTGACCTTTGTGCCCAAAATAAATCCATAGTAGTGAGCTGCTGAGGGCGACCAGGGTAACTAAGAACACAAGCAAGGTAAAACATGTTACTTTATCTCTTAAAGCAATGGGGAAACATTTATAGAAAAGCAGTCATAATTGTTTGAAATATTTTTGGGTCTCTCTGGTGTCATAATGTCAACATTGTGCAAGTCAGACGTGGAGGGATCGCAGGCCGCGTTTCAGCAGCTTTTCCCAGGGCCGGCTTTAGACCCTGGTTCCGAGCCAAGGCATTACAGCTGGGCTCCGCGCTGTTCCAGAGTCACGGCGCTTTACTCTCGACTTTCTTCATTAAGGTGACTTTCACGCCCCTGGGCAAGGCTTGAGGAGTTTTAAAAACCTGTGAAATGGAAAGTATGGCAAATGAAATCTCTACAGATGTATCTTTAAAAATGTATCCCCACTGAAAGACGAACTCAAGTTACACTTTTGACCTAGAAAAGCTGCAAAGAGCCTCTATTTCAGCGGCTTTGACATTTTAGCTTGGACATAAACCTTTAGCTTCATGAGGAAAGTGGAGAAAACAGCACCATTAGCTGGCTCCGTGTGTGCCTTTTGGTTTTGCTTTCTGGTAGTTTTAGGTTTGCGTTGTTTCTGTGTTTGGGAGGAGAAGGGCATGAGAAAATGCAATGCTTGATAGTAAACACCAATCCGGCAGCCAGCCAACACTTGCACATGGTAAGTAATTTAGCAAAGGGACAGATTTCATCCTGCTCCTTTTTCCTCTTAGTGGGCTAACCAAAATCCCTTTGAAGTGTGTGGCTACTCCAGAATTCTTCCTTAAAACAGCCTGGGGATTGTCAGGGATAGTGCCTGATGTTTCTGTAAGGAGGTGTGGATGTGCGTGTTTGAGCATGAGTGTGACGTTCTGGCCATTTATCTGATGGATTTATCCGAAGCGATCACATGACAGAAGGAGGATTAAATGTCAGATAACATCCATGGGCCATGTGTTTCTTTCTCTGCCAGGCCGGATTGTAGCCAAATCATTTTATTTTTATTTCCTCTCTCATTGAATAAGGTAGACTGAAAATACAGGTGAGGATGGAAAAAAACAAAACAAACTCTAGTGTGCTTCACCACCCATTCATCTGAATTCCGTTTGGTCAGTCAGAGATGTGCTCTGCTGGGTGAGGGACCTGGGAAGCGGCAGCTGGAGAAAGGCGCCCGGGAGCTGGTGGGAGATGACAGATGTGTGTGCCTGGGGAAGGTTGGCACGTGAAGTGTTGAGCAGGGATTTTCGTGCCTGGGCAGATGAGCAATTAGGAATATACTGGCCCTGAGAGGCTTTTTTATTAAGTCTAATTGCCCTATGGGAAATTTAACAAGAACTAAACACTGAACAGTGCCACCATTGTCTTAGCTCGTGTTGCAATAGATGCTCTCTCGTCTTTCGTCCTGCATATTAGTCTCTCCTCCTGCTCCTCACAGCAGGTTATCGTCTCGGGGAGATTTCTTATTCCAGAATCAGGAGTGACCGGCAGCACCTCATTTCCAGGGGCCTTCACGGGGTTTAACTGTCAACTGGCCGCTTCAGAACTGCCCCTTCTGGGTGATGAGTTTAATGAGGAATGTGTTTATAGATTTGATGGACGGAAATTGTCTCATCTCTTCTATTTCAGTTAGCCCACCCCTGAACATCCTCTTTGCTGGATGCTCCCACCTCAGCAACCTAAGGCGGGAGCTGGCCTGCCTGAAAAGTTCATCTAGTCGGGACGTGAGGAACTCCTAGAAATTAATGAGAGACTGTAGAGCTTGAAGGGATGGTGTGAAGGATGCTAATGGTGAAGGTGCTCTGAAAAAGAATCAAGGTGGACCAGACTAGCTAGTTCAACAAATTCGATGTACAGATATTTTTTCAGAGCTTTCTGTTTTCAAAGATTGCACTTAGGGCCCTGAGGAATACAGTGATTCTCCCCTCAAGAAACTTACCATGAGTTAGGAGATGAGGATATACACAAAGAATTACAGTAGGGCCCTGCCAGTGTGGCTCAGTGGTTGAATGTTGATCTATGAACCAGGAGGTCACGTTTGGTTCCTGGTCAGGCCACATGCCCAGTAAGGGGCATGCAAGAGGCAGCCAGTCAACGATTCTCTCTCATCATTGTTGTTCTGTCTCTCCCTCTCCCTTCCTCTCGAAATCAATAAAAATATATTTTTAAAAGAATTACAGTAGGAGGCAATGTTGATTAACTATGGAAATAGTAGCCCAAACTGCAGTCTTTACGGGTCAGGAGAGGACGGTCACTTCTAGCTGTAGCGAAGTAAAGAGAACTTCACAGAAGCTGGAATATAGGAGAAGCTGATATGATAAGGGAGCAGCATGGACAGACTGTGCAGGAATCAACACGAGGTGGCACAGAGAGCAGGTTCTAGAGTAGCTGGGTTTCTACTCTGGACAGGGCGCTGTTCCAGGCAATGCACGGTTCCAGTTCACACATTCAGTATCCAACAGATATGTTTTGAGCCTCTACTTTGTGGAAGGCATAGGATTAATTTGGCCAGAGTGTGTGGTACATAGGCACTGTATTTGTAACTATTCCCTTTGGAAGTAAACTTAGGTCAATAGATTGGAGTTAAATTACAGAAGGCCTACAGGTGGTAAAAGCTTCGTGGAGAAGGTAAGACTTGCTGGGCCTTCAGCATGGCTAGTATTTGGAGAGGAAGAGACGAGAGAGGAAGTGTATGCCATATCCTGCAAGTCATGGTTTTTCTCAGAGTTGTAGGCCAGCCAAAAGTGCTAAGCTCATGATAGAACATTTGTGTGTATGTGTCTAATATTTATATACAGCATGTATAATATTTACATATAATATATGTATATGTGTATGTCTATCTGTACATTATATATAAATATTATATTAAATGCTATATATATATATATATATATATAGTGTGTGCGTGGCTTGCAGGCAAAGCACATAATTATTATCTTACCCCTCTAAAGATTTAAAGGTTCTTTATTGTTTAGTCCTCTCAAGATAAGAAACGTATACTAAGAGTGAGATGCCATGTCCTGAAGGAACCAGGATCCCCAAAACAATTCTCTGTATACCTTTGGGCATTTTCCTTAAACCTATGCAAACTGACACAGCACTTGTATGAAAGAAGAGACACTTTTGTTCTCATTGCAAACAGATCAGAAATAATGGCTCAATAGAAGAAACATCTATTTTTCTAAATAAACGCTGCCCTATTACAGTTGTAGCTCACGGAGCCCTGAGCAGCTGCCAAGACATACAGGATCTATTTCCAGCAAGCATCTGAGCCATGGCTGTAGTGGGGAGACAGAAAAGAGTGTGCCTATTAAATATTTTCAAGGAGGAACAAACAACCCAAGGCTTCCCATTCACCGGATGTGACGGAGACCCCACAGAGTTTTATGTTGCTGCTGTCTCTCCTGCCTCCAGGAGGCCAGGAGCAATCTTACAGAGTCTTCTAGTGCCAGGGCCTGAGTCCGTGCATATCAGCAACCCCGCATCACCTGGTCCTCCTGGTATCATAAACAGCTTTGACACCGGACTTCAGCAGGCCATAGCAGGCCAGGTTATGGAGCTTCTGGTCTTGTCTACCTGGTGCCAATGGAAGACATGAGCTTAGACCTTTGGAGATAATAACACAGAACACTCTTTCAGCAAGTTTTTACCAAGCACTGTAATGGATTCAAGGAGGAATTTTATATTTGTGTTTTCCTTTAAGAAGCTCATGTCTATAAAAGAGAAGAAAGACAAAAGAAAAACAAACACACACACACACACACACACACACACACACACAAAAGCAAAAAAAAAACATTTTAATTCTGGTCCCCTTAGGTTATGGAAGAGTTTTAAGCAGGGTGCTAATACTGTTCGATTTTCACTTTGGAACTCATACTGGTAATAGAATGAAAGTGAATTTGAAGGAGATGGATGCAGAGGAAGATGGGTGTAATAGGTCAGGAGAGAGATGATGTAAGTGTGACCGTGGTGGTGAAAAATAGATGATCACAGACAGATGTTGAAGAGACGGCATCACCAGTGCTTGGAGTCCAATTCCGTGTGGATGTTGACTTCAGGAACTGTCAGCTTTCCTACTCCGTCCAGTGCTAGGTTTCCACATTTTTCGTTGATGCTCTCAACATCAGCAATGACTCACTTTTAATGCAGTGAAGTCCTGGAGCACAGCTCAGCCGATTAGCAGTGTGAGGTGGTTCTTGCACGCAACAGCTCTGTGGCGGAGGAAACGTACTGAGTCTGATGACAGCAGAGAACCCAAGCACCCTTATTTGACACAATAGAACACCCACCTGCACCTAGCCCGGGTCCCACAGCCGTCGCTCACCTCTGCAGTGTGGCTCTGGTATGGCTTTAGGCTGCTGTGCACTGAGGGGCCACAGCCCAGACACCGGCCTGACCTTCCTCTCCATGAAGTCAGTGAACATTTATGACATATACCGCCACAGTATGTGTTACCTCATTGAATGCAATAAAATATGTGTAGGATGAGTTGGGAGAAGCAGAGCTGTGCACTGGGCAGAATCTGGGAGGTCAGCTAGGCCTGCACCATAACTAAGTGACTCACCCCCCTCTTCTAAATGAAGTTGTCATGACATCTGCATTTCAAGTCGTGTGACAAAGTCTGGACTGAGCTTGAAATACATGCAATGTCATTTTTCAAATGATTGACAAAATGACCACTGCATACCCTGTGTTATAGATTATTTTCGATTTAAAACTCACTAGACCTTTAAATCTATGAGGATGTTTTCTGCATCCCTGTATCCATATCCTCTAGCATTCTGTCATATAGAGTAGATCCTTATTGATTTATTAAGTGAAGGAATGAACCAGCATCTACATCCTGACCTGGGACTTTCCCAGTCATACTCCACAATTGTCATCGATGCTCTCTATCTCTAGTCTTAGAGCAGGGCTGGGTTGAATTAGCATCCCTTTCCATTGCAGGGGGAGGGTGGTCTGGAAATAGCTGTACACTGTAGAAGCCAGGACCAGTGCCCTCCAAGAAGCCCCAAGCATCCCTGTGTCCTACCCTAAGCCCTAACTAATGGACTTTCCCTGTTGAGGGAATGATCTCATTTTCCTACTATGTACTTCAGATGCCACTAGCGCCAGAACTTTGCCCTCCCCACCAATGCCAGGGAGGCTGATGCCCAGCCTAAGTCTTGTCAACCTTTGCCCAGGTGACTGAACTCTGTACCCCGTGCACCAGCCACGGGCCATCATCCTGCATCGAATGAACCAGTCACCCAGCACCACCGCCACCCTGGTGGGCAGCACCTTTATCTGTGCCCCATGTACCTGATTAAATTTCCTCAAATATTGACAGACATAGTGAGGTATCATGAGGCCTGCAGACTTCAAATCCAAGTTTTCTCTGCCCCTTTGGACATTGAGCTTGAGATTATGAAAGACCCTGATTAGGAATTACATAAATAGCTGGTTCAGTTTTCCCAGCCCCAT
This sequence comes from Myotis daubentonii, assembly GCF_963259705.1. NCBI lineage: Eukaryota > Metazoa > Chordata > Mammalia > Chiroptera > Vespertilionidae > Myotis > Myotis daubentonii. Next base: position 107,283,607 of record NC_081843.1, on the reverse strand, counting down.
TCCTCGAATCGCAGATCTTTCCAATTTTCCAATGAGAGCCCATCTTAAAGTATGAAACTCTCAAAATTAAGAGCCCAAGTTATATTTATATAATCCTTCATTTAGTAATATCTGAATATGAGAAACACTGGTATTTTGTGTGTCCCCTAATCTTACAGTAGAATGCTGCAAATTTGTGTAAGGAGAAATAACATTGAGTAGAATATTTGGCCTCTAGATTGCCATGTGTATGTACTGGTATTAATAGGTTCACATTAGTGGAGATTGAATTGGTGATATTACCATGCAGTATTTTGGGGACCCTTAGCTTCTCAAAAAATGAGAGGTCATTTTTTTAGGAAAGGACTGTTTTGTGGCTGCCTAACATGTAGGACATCTCCTCTTATACCCAGCCACTGACCCAGCTGCTTTCTTGGCTGGAGCAAGAGGCACCAAGCTTTTCTGAACAACAGCTAATAAAGGATGTGTTGTGATGACGGTAGGGCAACAGAGAGATGGGGAAGTCAGTCAAAGAGCCCTGCCTAGTGTCGGGGCCTTGTTTGGCCAGATCAGCTCTCAGGGAATGGAATGCAGCGAAGCACGCTATGTGCCACGCTCAGACACCCCTGGCTGGGTTTGCATGCTGTTATATGACTGTGCTTGACTTCCCCTCTGAGCGTGCCAGCCCCACACTGTGTGGGCGTTCACTCTGAACCTCATAAGCACGGTTGACCAGCTCTCTGTTCCCTGTGCAGCTATGTCTAAGCCTGGCTTCCTGAAAATCTCTTGTCGAGGAATGGAAGGAGGTAGATGAACTTCTGTGCCTCTATCTCCTGGCCATATGTGCATGTCAAACTCACATTTATGGAACAACTGTGAGTGTAAAAGTCAAAAAGGATGGCTACTCCCCACTGTAACCCCACTGTCTTATTTCATTGGATGGATGCTATTACACCTGTATTCTGAGGTGTAAAAAACTTACTTTAAGGAGAAAATAGGAGGATATTAAAAACAAAAATAGAAGGATTTTAGGCACTTTCATTAGCATGAGTTGTGTTTAAAATGAAACTATTCCATGTTGAATTTGGGGGGTGAATTATTCAATATGTTGGTTGAGAGGGGGTCAACTAATGACTTAATGCAGAGGTTGGAAGGCAAAGATGAAGTAAGGCAACTGTGGCCACCACTGAGCCCACACTTGGCATTCAGTAATGTCTGTGTAGATTACTGATTGATTTCTGCAGTTAGTGGCCAGGAGCTCAGTTAGCTCTGCATTTGACTTGGTTATGCCTGATGTCCCCTGCTGCTGTGACCCCACCCATAGCTCTCACTTCCTTGGAGCAGCCAGCAGCTTAGACTGGGAGGGCATAGAGAGCCATGGAAGAGCCATGGAGAGGAGGAGAAGCTGGTCAGGTGGCCTTGGCTGGTGCTCAGAGAACCCACAGAGATGAGTGGGGCGTAGGCCAGTAAGCAAGTCTCTATACCGGTCATATCCGATTCCTGTTTCCTTCTCCTCTGCCACAGTCAGGAAAAGCAGTCAAGCCCTAGCTGGTTTAGCTCAGTGGATAAAGTGTCGGCCTGCAGACTGAAGGGTCCCAGTTTGATTCCAATCAAGGGCACATGCCCAGGTTGTGGGCTCAATCCCCAGTAGGGGGCATGCAGGAGGCAGCCAACCAATGATTCTCTCTCATCATTGATGTTTCTATCTCTCTATTCTTCTCCCTCTCTGAAATCAATAAAAAAATATATATTTTTTTTAAAAAGCAGTCAAGAGCATCAATCTTGGACTTTGTAAGAGTTGTGTTTGAGTCCCAGCTCTGCCATTTTTTTAGGTTGAGTTCCTCAGAAACCAGATGCTGAGACAAAAATCCAAATGAAAGTAAATTATTGAAAAATGTTCCAGGGAGAAACTGATCTGGGACTAGGGAAGTGAGACGGGTGGAGACACCAAGCAAGGATGCGCTATCCAGTCGTGTCCCTTGGGCTGGGTGGCAGGGGGGCGGGTATCTGTCTCAGTGCCTTTGGAAGCAGTGTTTCAAGTTGTCCAGATCAGGCCTGACCCCAGGAGGATGCAGGTTCCTAGACCCTCTCCATTCTCCAAGTGGAGGTCCAGGTGGTTCTAGCGGCTCGGGACAGCCAGCAGAGACACAGTGCCGGGTGCTGGGGGCAAAGGCACACGGGCATCTGTGCACAGAAATGGTTACGGTGTCATTGTCAGCAAAGTGCTGCCAGCACTGGCAGCACCAGCCTTGGTAGTTTCTTACACTCTCTGGCCTCAGTGCTCTCATCTGTTCAATGGGAGGAGAGTAATTGTTTAAAGCCATTAGGGAGGAAACACCAGTAATCCACTTTTTGAGAGCCCATAGAAAAGGCACACACTTTTTCAATAACTTCTGTTGGCTTCTATTGGTAACTTCTATTGGCTCCAAGTTGGGTTACTGCACACCCTGAGGCCTAAACAGACATGCAAACTAAACAGACGTGTGGAATAGCATTTATAGCAATATATGCCTAAAAGAAGCAGTTCCGTTGCATAAGGAAGTTATGGAAGCTAGAGTAGTTTAAATAATGAGTCCAGACAACTGTCTGGAAAAGGATTCTACTGTTTAAGATGTTTTCAGCAATGGGAATAAGACACAATGGCATAAACTTGTATAAAGTAAGACGACTACTATATTAGTAGTTTTAATGGTGAATGTTCAGAAGATAGGGTTGCTAAAACCTTAGTGATCTAGTTTTTGTGCTTCTAATGCTAATAAATTTAAATCTGATCAATACAGCAGGTGGGTCTGCAGTGAGTTGACTGATGCTGGGGTGATACTGGTGAGTCGGTCAGTGATCATTCATTGAGCATTTGCCCTGTGACAGACAGGACACCAAGAGGTTGTGAGGCACAGTCCCTCAGCTTAGCCACCAGGTGCACTGGGGATGTGACAGACAGAATTAAAACCAGTTTGCAGCAATAATACTAGAACAATTTAGTGGATCGAGTTGTACCTCCTCGATAGTTAATCCCTCAGTTAATTCCCACAGCAGTGCTAAGAGGAAAGTTCATTATTACCTTCTTTTTAGGTAAGGGCACCAAGAATAATTATGTAACTAATTTACATAACTGGTAAAGGCAAGTTCAAGCACGAGTTCAGCCCAGGCAATCTAACCCCAAGCAGTCTTACACTGCACTGCCTCTGTGCCCAGTTCCCGTGCTGGCAGACTATTGTAGCACTCACCTCTGAGGGCATGTTAGCTGATGTGTGGAAGCTGCATTGGTGTCACATGGTCATGTTTTACACAATGAAGCTAAAGAATCATGGTTGTGTCAAAAAGACAGGTGGTGATTTTGTGAACTTATTCTATAAATCCCCTAAGATGCAGATTCTTTAGGTTTAATGGAGCACTTAGACCTTCAGTGTGAGCCTCATTATTTCATATTACATATATGTAGAGGGGTTATATTTGTGTGTGTGTGTGTATATATATGTTATATATGGGCATATGTAGCTATGATATATCAAACTTATATGTTATTTGTTTATGGGTATGTACATGTGATATATAAAACTTACAAGCTATAGGTAATTTCCTTAAAGTAAGTAGGCATCTCTTCTTGAGGCTAAATCAGGAGCCCGGGTTTGTGGGGACAGAAGCCATGGCTTCACCTTTGAAATAAACACCTTTATAAACAGTGCCTGCTGGGCTGCTGAACCACACCCTCCGGCACCCTCAGCCCCTTCACTACCAGGCTTTCCCCCATCTTTCTAGGGAGGTCCAGGCCCGCCTTATGGGATCAACTCTCAGTTTTCTTGTCTGCATGGTTTATGGGTTATTCATGAACGCAGAAGCTGTCCAAGTGAAGCCATCCCACCTCTACTGGCTTGTCTGCAGAATTATACTACACACACACTCACTCTTGCACTGTAAGCTTTTGCTTGTTTCTAAGTCTATACCTCCCTGTCCAAAGCTTAGCCCATCCTCATAGGACTAACGTTCCCTATTTTGTCCAGAGGACTTGAGTTGGGCATAATGTTGTTCTCATACCATTTTTTTCTGATGGGATTTGTCCACATGAATTAGTGGGAGTGAAACCACGCTCATGAAAATAAAAGTCCTCCATTCACTGGAATTTCTTTTTTGTGTTGCTCTTTTAGGAGAAAGGCAAATTGTCAGCAAAGAACATTGTGTCAAGCAAAATAAGCCAGTCAGAGAAAGATAACTATCACATGATCTCACTCATATGTGGAATCTAACGAAATAATAAACTGATAAACAAAACAGGTCCACAGAGGCATGGATGTATGGAACAGACTGATGAATCTCAGGGAGGTAGGGAAGGGGGATGGGAAGAGATTAACCAAAGAACATCATATATGCATAACCCATGGCCACAGACAGTAGTGTGGGGAAGGTCTGGGATGGGGCAGGGGTTGGGTGGAAAGGGGCAAAGGGAGCTCAGGAAAACAGGGGACCTCTGTAATACTATCAACAATAAAAATATTGAAAAAACAACAACAGAAACCAATCAGGATGCCTTCTTTGCCACTGATGATCCCATCGAATGGGTGATGGGAAGAAACATCAACCGGTTAGCAGCTCTGGGCCATGAATCCAGGAACCTGGGCTCTGTCAGGAAGCCGCTCTGTGGTTTGGGGCAAAAGCTCTTAATTTCTCTAGACTCAGTTGCTCGTCTATTAATAAAACCTGACAGAGAGAAAAATTGAGTCTGTCCCTTTCAACTCCAAACATATTTTTCTGTCATTCCTGGATATGGAGGTGGACCTCTGCAAGGGACTCCTTCCGACCAAGCCCTGGCGACAGACCTTCGTCTCCTGCGCTGGGTTTTTAGTCATTTATTCAATGAAGACAAGGAAGGCGGGCTAACCCAACCTGCAGCTGATGCAAAGCCCAGGGCAGCTAAGGTGCTCCCTGACAGACGGGCATTCGGAATATCCTGACAGCCTCCTGTAGTCCAAACCACCGGGGCCAGAACACTCAGGGGGGTTTGATAGGGATAAATGTAAAGTCCTGTGTCTACGTGGTTGTTTTTTTTAAATCAAGTTCACAAATGAAGGAAGTGGAAGTCCTGGCTTACAGCAAGTCCTCTAAGAGACTTGACTGTTATTTAGTTGGTTGCATGCATAATGTAACTCAACTGTTACAGTGCAGCTGCCAAAGCAAACTAGCTCAGGCTGCCTTCCTAGAAAGGGGGATGGTGCGGGGGGCAGGGCGGGGGGTCCGTGCTGGGACAATGGAAGCACCAGTCATCTGAACTTGGCACTGGCTTATGTACCTAGAATAATCTGGTGAGTTGCAGCCATCAAGATTTAAGAAGGGTGGGCACACCATGCACTATACAGATGATGTATCTTAGAAATGTGCACTTGAAGCCTGTATAATCGTAGTAGCCAATGTCACCCCAACACGCTTAACTTACAAAAGCAGAAACAAAGTCCCCTTACTTCCTGCTTGCTCCCAACCACTCAGGTAAGGTTTTCTCAAAGACAAAAGATGGAATTGGCTTGCCAGTATCTAACCCTGGGCTTCCCGGTAAACAGCTGATATTTACATTTACCTGGTTCTCTCTAGCTGTCCTCCTAGGAGCTTTAATCATCACAAACAGCGGATGCTGTAAATGTCCTGAAATACCCCAGACAGTGAATTCCTCCTCCTTCCAGTGCATGGAGGTACCAGGTGCTACACGCTGAAGGCGCAGGGTTGGGGAACCAAATGTTCATCCCGGGTCAGCAGTTAGTAATCAAACCAGGAGCTTGCCCTTCCCAGGGGTTTTGGTCAGTTTGTTTGCATACGTTTGAGGAAGATGAATGAATGCAAGAAGTGGTTTTATATGGTGCACTGCATAATTTCTTATAGAAGATATATATATATATATATATATAGTTAAGCAGATAAGTGTGTGTGTGTGTGTGTCGTGTGGTGTGGTGGGAGGTGTCCTGTGCATTGTAACGTGGTT